>NC_069500.1:647142489-647492489 GCF_027579735.1 Bombina bombina | reverse complement strand
TATTTTGAATGAAACGCTTGATTGTTCGATGATCATGCTTCAGAAGCTTTGCAATTTTAAGAGTGCTGCATCCCTCACTATTTTTGACTTTACTGAGCCTGTCAAGTCCTTCTTTTGACCCATTTTGCCAAAGGAAAAGAAGTTGCCTAATAATTATGCACACCTGATATAGGGTGTTGATGTAATTAGACCACACCCCTTCTCATTACAGAGATGCACATCACCTAATATGCTTAATTGGTAACAGGCTTTCGAGCCTATACAGCTTGGAGTAAGACAACATGCATAAAGAGGATGATGTGGTCAAAATACTCATTTGCCTAATAATTATGCACTCCCTGTAGTGTTATTGAGTATAACTGTACTTTTAAATGTATTTGTGATGTTTTTTTGTGACACTTTTTATTCTAGCAAAACAGTTAACTAGAGCTCTGAAGTTGTGCTAACCTAACACACATTTAATTAAATTGCGCTCGAGCGAACGCGTTTACTTTCAACTTGTAATACGTTTACTACTTCTGACGCGTGCAAACATCCCCAATAAAACACAATATCGCTCATGCAAAACTGTTAGCGCTCCACTCGTAATCTAGTTTATAGTAGGAGAGACTGCATATTACATTGTATAAATATGGTTTTAATAACTATCTGTTATGCAGTGTGTCTCTGTAGTCTGGATCAGGATATTTCCATTTGTTATATTTTTATATTTTTCTATAACATAATTAATAAAGCAACTTTGTTAGCATTTGAAACTACCATGGTTACTTTTGCACTTATTTAAATAAATTGAGATATCAGGCAACTGGCAAGAGTGCTGGATATGATCTCTGTGTGTGTCTGTATTTTTTGTAAATTGAACTTGTCTAGTGTTTCTTTTAAATACATATCCTAATTAAACTCAATAATATTACGTTACAGTTACTCATTGCTGCTGGGAGGTGCATATTTATCAGTAATCCACCAGCCCTATCATTAACCAGGAGCCAAATCATCAATAGCAAAGGGGCCAAATGATTAACTCACTGACTGAAAAAGTTACCAAGAAGGCTTTCCACTTCTTCTGGGTAAATTTCTCTTTTTATTTAATCATTGTTCTGATAATGAGAGGATAAGGTGTTCTCCAAGCTTTTCACTATCACTGATTACTTCTTATACAATATATATATGAAGCTATCTAGACCAGCACTACTCATTCCAGACCAGGAACGAGTAATACTTTGCAACATTAGCCAGTATTACTTAGCAACCCTCCACTTGTATGTCATTTAAAAGGTTAATTTGAGTGAGGTTTAAATTAGAATACCCCTTTTGTCATCAAGATGTTCTATAAGTTGCAGAGACAACCAAAGGTAAAAGTGCACAGCATAAATGCATCACATATTAAAATGGACTAAAATAGGGCTCACTTATGGGGTTTGCTTTGATGTTGGCAGGCAAGCTTACATGTTTAGGTCAAAATATGTTACACAGCAAAATGTTTGGGGATAGGTTACAGGTGTTTTCTCTTGTTTGTAAAAAACAGTTCATCTTTGCAGCCACCTATTAACCCCTAGACACTGTTAGGACATTCCATGCCATCCCATATTCTATTAAGCAGGCTTGATTTGCTATATTAGCCATGCATTACATACATGCTCAGATTTCCATGAATTCAACTCAGATTTGCAAGTTTAGAAAATCCAAATAATGTAGATCTCCATTCACTAAATTGTGAGCAACACTAACCTTTTATAGCAATATAATGGAATTTTAAAAGTATTTTAAAAACGTTTTTTTTTTTTAAATATAGACTCAGATGTCAAATGTAAGAAAATCAATATTTTAAGGTAAAATTTGTTTATTGTTTTATTTCAATTTTATAGCTTTTTCTAAAATTATTATATGCCCATGTTTTAAACAATGAAACTTAAAAAAAAATGTACTTCTGGTGAGTGGGCAACCAAGGAAATATATTATTATTTGTATGTTTATAGCCATACATTTATGTGTGGCCCTTCAGGCTACTTAGATATTCATTTGGGGCCCTTAAGGCTACTAAAAAATGGATCTGTGGCCCCAAGTGTTAGGAAGTTGGCTATCACTGTTTTAAATTACAAATGCAGCAGCACAATATTTAGAAATTGTGTTACATTTAACCGTTTATTATGCTATAAAGATCTTTATGATAGTGGTGCGTTTATTTGAGGGATGTTGTTTTTCAGTTATTATTCAGTAAATTTGTGAGTTGAGCAGATAATAATTTAATAAATTCCCATAATTGTAGCCTGGATTGTCCTTAGCATTGCACTGGTCATCTCCCTCTCTGAGATAACTGTGCACTGGGCAAGTTGCATAAGCTGTAGTTTTATCTCTCTTCAATGCATATTTTAGCTCTGCTTGAAACATGCTTGTGATTTGTTTGAGGAGTTTTCCGTCTGCTGCTCTGAGAATTGAAGATATAGTTTCATTATTTTTTTTTAAGCGTTTTCAGTTATGAGATATGATGCTTTTGCATTAGAAGCTGTTTTTGGTAAACATTGACATTATATTGGTTTTTGAAACTTTATTTAAGAGAAATAATTATTATTATTAACATAGAAAAGGAGATATGTAGGAATGGTCAAATAGGTCAAGTAAGCAATAACTTATTGCAAATAGAAATAATTGTTGATAAAGAACAAAGAGACTGGAAAGGTAATCTATATGTATCTATCTATCATCTATCTATCATCTGTCTGTCTGTCTGTTTATCTATCTGTCTAAAAAATCAGCACACTTTTAGCATTTTAAAGGTCAATTACAATTTTTTTTTTTAAATCACCATTAATGTATATGTGATTTTTGTAGATAAATCATTAGTTATGAGTTTCTAAAGATTTGTGATTGATCACTTTTTTAGATCAACAGATTATATTTGCCATACGTTTATTTTAAATGTGGCTTCACTGGACCCCATTTACCAAATGAACAAAGATTGTTCTAGGGCATGGAGACAAGCGGGCAGATCTGCTACTGTATTTAGCAGTGCACAAGCAATTACATGTGCAACCATCCCCCATGCTCTAGTAGAGCCAATTACACAAGAGCAGAGCTTGTTATCCAGTTCAGATCAGATTGGAATGATTTAATTTTGTGAGCCTTGAGGTTAAGTAGCTGAAGTCTTAAGACCACAACTACTTAACTAGAGTTTCAGGACCACTTGTGCAAACATAAAATGCTCTATATATAGCATATGAAATAGCATATGTTGAATTAGTGCTATATTAGAGTAATTAACATGTAGTTCATGGGGCTTATTTATGAAAGGCCTGTCGGACATGATCCGACATTGCGGATCATGTCCGACAGACCTTGCTGAATGCGGAGAGCAATACGCTCTCTACATTCATCATTGCACCAGCAGCTCTTGGGAAATGCTGGTGTAACACCGCCCCCTGCAGATGCGTGGCCACTAGCAGGGAGTGTCAATCAACCCGATCATATTTGATCGGGTTGAATTGCAGCGATGTCTGTCCTCAGAGCAGCGGTCTTTAGACTGCTGCTTCACAACTTGTGTTTCTGGCGAGCATGAAGGCTCACCAGAAACACGGGGTTCAAACTCCATACGGAGCTTGATAGATATGCCCCCATGAATAAGCAAAATAAGTATTTTTGTAACCTTAAGGGGCAAAACACATCCATAAAATGTGTAACCAAATCCTTAAACAGCAACAGCTACTAACAATGTAGTAGGCACCACATACTCTTTGCTGTCTTAGCAATAACACACAACATTACTAGTAACCATAAACCATGACATCCTTGGTCAAGTGCAGTGATACTTATAAGCACTGCATACCTTTTGCAGGGCCCATGCTTCCATAGCCATTCTGCATACTAATGTTAAAATGTACTCAGGCTCCAATTTACTTACAGTCCAGACTGTCATGGGACAAGTGCACTGGCACCTCTTTGCTATGCACAATTTGTACATGAACTTTGCTACTGTATTCACAACAAATATCCTGCATACCAGTGTTAGTATACACATGCACACTTATGGTGCAATTTGTATAGCACCCCACATGGTTATGAACTAGGGAAAAAAAAGTATTGCTAGATGGTTCTTATGATAACATTAACAGATAGTTCCATCAGGATGTCTTACAAAAAAAAAAAAACTCATGGATTTTTACAATCGATTGAACTTTTTTTTTTAACTTTAGAGTTTCCCATTTCAAATGTTCTAACTTGATGTATCAACAGTTGGATTAGAATATAGGCAGTGGTTAGCTATCATTTTTAAAATATAGCTTTATTCAAACAGTCAAAGCTACCGACAACTAGTTCTACTATGTTTGTGCAAAATGGTTGATCAAGTAAAGTTTTCTGTTTTTTAATTATTTGAAAAAAAAGCATTTGTGTTATTTTGTTTTTTTTTATTGTTCAAAGTAATTTTTAAACTTAGGCATCCTTGCTTGTTAAGTTACCCATAACAGCATATTATGTACAACCCTAATTAATGGGTTTTTCACTAGACAAACACTATTTATTGAAATTAAAAGTAGATTAAAAAAAAAAAAAAGTTTAAAGGGATACTGAACCCAATTTTTTTCTTTCTTGATTCAGATAGAGCATGAAATTTTAAGCAACTTTCTAATTTACTCCTTTTATCAAATTTTTGGTGAACAACCTGGGTTGTCCTTGCTGATTGGTGGATAAATTCATCCACCAATAAAAAAAGTGCTCCCCCGAGGTCTGAACAAAAAAAACTCAGATGCCTTCTTTTTCAAATAAAGATAGCAAGAGAACAAAGAAAAATGTAGGAGTAAATTAGAAAGTTGCTTAAAAGTGCATGTTCTATCTGAACCACGAAAGAAAACATTTGGGTTCAGTGTCCCTTTAAAGAAAAAATATTGCTATTCACAATAAAAACATTTCACATACAATGACTGTTTAGGTTCTGTCACAATGGCTTTATATTATATTAAGTAAATTATTCCTTCTTGCATGCACAATAGTTCTGAATTTACATAAACAAAAACATGGCAGTAAGTCTAAATCAAAAATAGAATTTTGCTAATATTAGTTTTGGTCTTTTGTGTTTCTGAATTCATAGCTGTGAAAAAATGATTGGCAAATTATAAAACGTGCTCTTTTTTTTTTTTGTCCTATTTGTTTTAGGCAGTGCATAAAAATAGCTGCGGTTATTGATAAAAACACCAATATTTAATATCCTCTTCTATTTCATATTGGACATGCATTTTTATTTGTATCCTTTTGCCTACAAATTAAATTTAATTATTCTCTTTCAACAATATACTTAAAGGGATATGGAAGGTAAAATTACTACTTTTATGATTCAAATATAGTGCACAATTAAAAGAAAAGAAAAACAAAAAACTTTCGAACTGACTTCTATGTTTAGTTTTTATCCATTTCACTGTGTATCGTTTGTTGAAACTTAGCTCTGTTCCACGAGGACACACTGTGGTAGGCTCAGGAGCATTTCAGGAGTGTATCTTGAGCACTTCATGTATAACATTGTTTCAGATGTTTTTGCAAGCAATACTACCATTGAGTGCTCAAGACAATTGGTCAATCATGAGTCTTCCTTAGCATGCTCTCATGGGACCTGATCTAAAGTTCTCCTCTTTGGCAAGATTATCTAAGATCTGGTTTCTCAACAGCCAGGCCGTGGCTGGTGGAATGCTACCCGACATGCCCCAGCTGTGCGCCTGCTGCTCCACACATAAGGAATACTAGGCAGACCTGTAAGAGTGCCATGCATGTGTGCTGTGCACATGTAGCAGCATTTCAGTGGGAAGACAGAGAAGGACAAGTAGCAGACAGGACTGGACCTAGACACCACAGGTATATAAGTGATACCAGCCAACTGACACCAATGACAGTATATATTTTCTTTCCCCTCTGACACCAATACATTTTATTATATATGTACATAAATATATTAATTATACATAAAAACTACCAGGCCCTGTACATGTCTAGCTAAAATGTTCCTGGTTTCTAGGTAACTTCGGTTAAGAACCACTGATCTAAGACATCTCTGTACTGTGAGGTTAATAAAAAAAATAGATATTTTTTTATGTTTATTTAACTATGCGGTTTCTGGATGTAAATGAAAAAAAATACATCAAGCTTTAAAAAAGAAAAAAAGAAAAAAATGATTTGCGTGATAGGGTTTTTAACGAACGCAACAAAAGTTGCATTATTTAACCCTGTATAGTGCAGCCATTACAAGTTTTGAAACAGCCGGCTTGTGTGTGTGATATGGTTGCATTGAGCTCCATACCGCACAAAATACAAGCGCTGCTTTGACATGCTTGTGCATGCTTTTCCCATAGACATCAATGGGGAGAGCGGGTTAGAAAAAAACCTAACACCTGCAATCGCGGAATGAAAAGCTCCGTAACACAGCCCCATTGATGTCTATCAGGAAAAAAAAAAATACTGTTTAAATCTAACACCCTGACATAAACCCTACGTCTAAACACCCCTAATCTGCTGCCCCTGACATTGCCGACACCTACATAATGTTATTAACCCCTAATCTGCCGCGCCCAATATTGCCGCCACCTAAATAAATCTAATAACCCCTAATCTGCTGCTCCCGATATCGCCGCCAGTTATTAACCCCTATTCCCCTGCACCCCAACATCGCCCACAGTATAATAAATCTATTAACCCCTATTCCACCGCTCCCTACATTGCCACCACTAAATAAAGTTATTAACCCCTAAACCTCTGGCCTCCCCTATCACTACCACTAAATAAACCTATTAACCCCTAAAACGCCAGCCACCCAAATCGCAACAACCTTAATTAAATTATTAACCCTTAACCTAAACCTAACCCTAACGTAACCCTAACCCTAAACATAACCCTAACCGTAACCGTAACCCTAACACCCCCTAACTTTAACATAATTAAAATAGAGCTAAATTAAAGTTACAATTATTAACTAAATAATACCTATTTAAAACTAAATACATACTTACCTGTGAAATAAAACCTAAGCTAGCTACAATATAACTACTAATTATATTATATTGTAGCTAGCTTAGGTTTTATTTTTATTTCACAGGTCAGTTTGTATTTATTTTAACTAGGTAGACTAGTTAGTAAATAGTTATTAACTATTTACTTATTACCTAGTTAAAATAAATACAAACTTACCTGTGAAATAAAACATAAGCTGTCACACTAAAACCTACCATTACAAAATAAAAAACCTACCATTACAAAAAATGACAAACACTAAAATTACAAACCCCCCCCCCCAAAAAACAGTATATTCGTTCCTTGTTAAAAGAGGTGTTGATTACATTGGATATTGAGGAAACTAGTCCTCTTGATATTAAAACTAGTAAACATTTAAATTATGTTTATAAACCTCCTGTGGTTACTCCAGAGGTTTTTCCAGTTCCTGATGCTATTTCTGATATGATTTCTAAGGAATGGAATATGCCTGGTACTTCTTTTATTCCTTCTTCAAGGTTTAAAAAATCATATCCTTTGCCAGCAGTTAGATTGGAGTTTTGGGAAAAGATCCCCAAAATTGATGGGGCTATTTCTACTCTTGCTAAACATACTACTATTCCTATGGCAGATAGTACTTCTTTTAAAGACCCTTTAGATAGGAAACTTAAATCTTATCAAAGGAAAGCTTATTTATATTCTGGCTATCTTCTCAGGCCTGCCATCTCTATAGCTGATGTTGCAGCTGCATCAAATTTTTGGTTGGAAAGTTTAGCGCAACAGGAAATGGATTTTAATTTGTCTAGCATTGTTTTCTTGCTTCAACATGCTATTCATTTTAACTGTGATGCCATTTTTTATATCATCAAAATTGATGTTAAATCTATGTATTTAGCTATTTTAGCTTGAAGAGCTTTGTGGCTCAAATATTGGAATGCTGACATGGTATCTAAGTCTAGAATACTATCTCTTTCTTTCCAAGTTAATAAGTTATTTGGTTCTCAGTTGGATTCAATTATTTCAACTGTCACTGGGGGGAAGGGAGTTTTTTGCTTCTGGATAAAAGACCTAAGGGTAAATCTAAAGCTTCTAACCGTTTTCGTTCCTTTCGACAAAATAAGGAACATAAACCTAATCCTTCCCCCAAATAATCTGGTTCCAATTGGAAACCTTCTTCAAATTGGAGTAAATCCAAACCATTTAAGAAACTAAAGCCATCCCCCAAGTCTGCATAAAGGTGCGGCCCTCATTCCAGCTCAGCTGGTAGGGGGCAGATTAAGATTCTTTCAAAACATTTGGGCAGATTCTGTCCAGAATCTTTGGATTCAGAGTATTGCCTCTCAAGAGTACCGAATAGGATTCAGAGTAAGACCACCTGTGAGTAGATTTTTTTCTCTCACGCATCCCAGCAAATCCAGTAAAGGCTCAGGCTTTTCTAAAGTGTGTTTCAGACCTGGAGCTTTCAGGGGTAATCATACCAGTTCCATTTCAGGAACAGGGTCTGGGGTTTTATTCAAATCTATTCATTGTCCCAAAGAAAGAAAGTTCATTCAGGCCAGTTCTGGATCTGAAAATTTTGAATTGTTATGTAAGAGTGCCAACTTTCAAAATGGTGACTATAAGGACTATTCTGCTTTTTGTTCAGCAAGGGCATTATATGTCCACCATAGACTTACAGGATGCATATCTTCATATTCTGATTCATCCAGACCACTATCAGTTTCTGAGATTCTCTTTTCTAGACAAGCATTACCAATTTGTTGCTCTTCCATTTGGCCTAGCGACAGCTCCAAGAATCTTTTCAAAGGTTATCGGTGCCCTACTCTCTGTAATCAGAAAATGGGGTATTGCAGTGTTTCCTTATTTGGACGATATTTTGGCACTAGCTCAGTCTTTACATTCTGCAGAATCTCAGAATTAGTGTTGTTTTTTCAAAGACATGGTTGGAGGATCAATTTACCAAAAAGTTATTTGATTCCTCCGACAAGGGTCACCTTTTGAGGTTTCCAGATAGATTCGGTGTCCATGACTCTGTCTCTAACAGACAAGAAACTATTAAAATTTTGTTCATCTTGTCGGAACCTTCAGTCTCATTCATCCCCTTATGTAGCTATGTGCATGGAAGTTTTAGGTCTCATGACTGCAGCATTGGACGCGATCCCCTTTGCTCGTTTTCATATGAGACCTCTCCAGCTTTGTATGCTGAACCAATGGTGCAGGGATTATACATAGATATCACAATTAATATCCTTAAATCCCAATGTTCGACTCTCTCTGACTCGGTGGTTAGATTACCATCGTATAGTTCAAGTGGCCTCTTTTGTTCCTCCAACCTGGACTGTGATCACAACAGATGCAAGTCTTTCAGGTTGGGGAGCTTTCTGGGGATCTCTGACAGCACAAGTGGTTTGGAAATTTTAAGAGGCGAGGTTACTAATCAATATTTTAGAACTCCGTGCTATTTTCAGGGCTCTTCAGGTTTGGCCTCTGTTGAAGAGAGCACCGTTCATTTGTTTTCAGACAGACAATATCACAACTGTGGCATATGTCAATCATCAGGGTGGAACTCACAGTCCCCAAGCTATGAAAAATGCTCATTTCTAATTTCTATGGTTCATATCCCAGGTATAGACAATTGGGAAGTGGATTATCTCAGTCGTCAGACTTTACATCTGGGGGAGTGGTCGCTCCATCCAGATGTGTTTTCTCAGATTGTTCAGATGTGTATTCCAGAAATAGATTTGATGGCTTCCCATCTAAACAAGAAACTACCCAGGTACCTGTCAAGGTCCAGGGATCCTTAGACGGAAGCGGTGGATGCGTTAACAGTTCCTTGGTGTTACCAACCTGCTTATATTTTCCTGTCTCTAGTTCTTCTTCCAAGAGTGATTTCCAAAATCATCATGGAACAATCGTTTGTGTTGCTGGTAGCTCCAGCATGGCCTCACAGGTTTTGGTATGCGGATCTTGTTCGGATGTCCAGTTGCCAACCTTGGCCACTTCCATTAAGGCCAGACCTTCTGTCTCAAGGTCCATTTTTCCATCAGGATCTCAAATAATTAAATTTGAAGGAATGGAAATTTAACCCCTTGTGTGCTTAGTCATAGAGGTTTCTCTGACTCAGTGATTAATACTATGTTACAGGCTCGTAAATCTGTTTCTAGGAAGATTTATTATTGAGTTTGGAAGACTTATATTTCCTGGCATTCTTTTAGGATTCCTAGAATTTTACAGTTTCTTCAGGATGGTTTGGATAAGGGTTTGTCTGCAAGTTCCTTGAAGGGACAAATCTCTGCTCTTTCTGTTTTATCTCACAGAAAGATTGCTAAGCTTCCTGATATGCACTGTTTTGTACAGGCTTTGGTCCATACCAAGCCTGTCATTAAATCAATCTCTCCCCCTTGGAGTCTTAATTTGGTTTTGAAGGCTTTACAGGCTCCTCCATTTGAGCCTATTCATTCTTTGAACATTAAACTACTTTCTTGGAAAGTGTTGTTCCTTTTGGCCATCTCTTCTGCTAGAAGAGTTTCCGAATTATCTGCTCTTAGACATTTTGAGGTTTAGGAAACTTTGTCCCTCCTGGTAGGATTGTATATCCCATACGTCACTAGCTCATGGACTCTTGTCAATATGAAAGAAATTAATTTATCAGGTAAGATCTTACATAAATTATGTTTTTATGCCTATGGAGTTTTGGCATCCTCCACAATTACCTGTTTCTGCTTGGATTAGCTGTCTACCGGTCTGACTATTTGTTATGTTTTGAGGGCGCAAGGGAGAGCCCAGACAGTGAGAGAGGAAGGCAAATCGCTGGTTTTACTAACGTCGGCGAATAGGGATGAACACACACCTAGAGTGTCTACACGCCGTTGTCTGTGCATATTACAGCAAACCACTCACTGGTCCGTTCGAGAAGATGACCTTCAGTTACAAACAGTGAGTAACTAGTATATGCAGTGATACAGCAGTAAGTTGTCTTCTTTTTCTACTAATTGTATTTGCACTAACTATGGACACAATGATAATACTCATGGGTATTGCTATATAAGCTATTTGGAGTGGAATGTATTAATGCTGTTCACGCTTACCAAGTTACCCCGTTTGATATTTGTTCACGCTACCTGTTATTACCCTATTGCTCTGTGTATTATTCTTTATAGTAGTGTCTATTTCATGCAGTTGTGTATACTGTCCCTTTAAATATAAACAAAACACTGATAATTATGAGGTATAGGAGAGACACACTAAGGGCTAGATTACAAGTGGAGCACTAATTTATCACGTGCCCGCAAGCTCGCGGTAGCAATTAGCGCTTATAAAATTAACCAGATATCAGATCTCTGGTTATTTTAATAAATGTGCCCAAAATGCTCCCAAAATACAGTGGTGTGAGTTTTATTAAAAAAATTAGTTTTTGCAGGTTATGTGAATGAATAATGTAGAGTAGGGCTCTGTAAGGAGCTGAGGAGTATATGAGAAACTATCTAAAAATATGTGATATAAATAAAATCTGCAATAGAATTTTTTACAATAAAAACACAACAAAGGGAGTAAACTAAAAATAGCAAAGGCAATATTTAATCAATCTATGAAACAGTCAAATACATCAAAAAGGAATTAATCTAAAAAATCCACTAATACAAGTCAGGATGTGTCCACACCTATAAAAAAACCTATGGTATCACTTCTAATGTAAATAATAAAAACATAATATGAGCATAAAGCTTAAAATCAAATCTTAAACCGTTATAATTAGTATATGGTTATAAATAAGTGCTCAAAATCAGATCTCAAACAGTTATTATACTTAGTATACAATTATATGCCAGGGAGAGTTAGTACATAAACTGCTGTATTTGAGCAAGAAATCATCTGTTATGTATATATATATATATATGTACCACTTCTAAGAAGGCCAAGTCCCTTATAAAGCAGTTCCGTGTGGAATAATGAACTGCTGTGTTTCGGAAGTGAGAGTATCTATAAGAGTTATCTGCCACTGTTGGGAAGGCAAAGTCTCTTACGAGGCAGTTTTAGCAATGTTCTGTTAAGGATAATCAGCTGTTGGTATGTCAGCAGTAGAAACGTCTTATCTCTATGTATATAAGTCACTTCTGAAAAGACAAAGATTATATTCCTTTAGTCAGTGTTCTAAACACGTACTCCTAGGGGGTATTCATTCCAAACTTTAAGTTTGTATAATTCAATCTGTAGATAACAAATAGTGAGATTCACTTTAGAAAAGGCAAAGATCGATATCTCAGATCTGCCACTCCTATAAGGCAAAGTTAAATACGTTCAGTTACTGACAGGTCAGTGTAGCGTGATGTCTGTTAGAAGTTGTTTTATCTTACCGGACCTCTGATGTGGCTAGGTTTCATTCAGTCAGACGCATTACATGACTGTCATGTTATGACTACCCTCTCCCTTATTCTCTATTCCTAAGTGCCATATCTGTGCTTTTTACTCAAATTACCAATTTCCTTCTGTGCTATAAAAGCCTCCTCCCATCTCTATACGTTGCTTGATATTGATACACATTCACCTAATGTGCTTCAGCCTGTTGTAACTTTGTTACTCATTGCTCCTACGCATTCAAACTCTGCCTGCTGCAGATATCCACTTGCGTACAGCTGACTCCGCTTCTGCTACGCCCATCTAGCAACGAACAGCTGTTGTCCTCCTCCTGCTTCCTCTAGCGGTGATGTCACACGCCAACTTGGCTAGCGCTGCTGCTCCTATCTGCCATCCAGTTTGTGCCTCTCTGACCGCTCAACCTAAGCCCTCCTAAAGATTCATTCAGTTACCATTACCTTTATGGCCAGTATATTACGCTTATATCAGACTGTTATTTAGTAACTGATTACTTTACACCTTCACTGAATTCAGTTAGCGGGGTTTTCTCACTCATAGCTCTGTGTTACCTTTTTTTCCTATGATTGGTATATAGACAAGGTTTTCTTGCTGTGTGAATTTCTGTACTCACAGGTGGCAGCTATAGAAACTCCTTGCTCTTGTATTACCATCTAGTAATTGCTGTGATTATACCTGGGTTTATACATTGCTTCTTTAAGTAATTATTGTTTCAATCCGGTTTAATCCTTGCTACAACACACATATTTACATCTCAGCAGTTGTGGTTCAACAATTTTATTACTTATCTTTACAGAGTAAAATCTAATATCACAATGACAGACTTGGAGGCTGTTATTTTCACCACGCTGGATTCCACGTAGCGTGTACACAGCATCTTCACTGTCTGCGCTGTTGATCTGGTCACCTGACCTTTTCAGCCCATCAGAAAGCCGGTTTGTCGTTCTGGCTCCAAATTTAAAAAAGTAGAAATGATAAAAGACGATATATTTGCTTCATACGTCTCAGAATCTTCATTGTCCTGTGAAAACAAGTCACTTTTCTACGTGAAGATTCTGAGACGTATGAAGCATATATATCGTCCTTTATCATTTCTACTAATCCTTTTAATTTGGAGCCAGAACAACAAACCGGCTTTCTGATTGGCTGAAAAGGTCAGGTGACCAGATCAACAGCGCAGACAGTGAAAACGCTTTGTACACGCTACAGGGAATCCAGAGTCATGTCATGTAATGTGGCTGACTAAATGAAACATAGCCACATCAGAGGTCTGGTAAGATAAAACTACTTCTAACAGACACCACGCTACACTGACCGGTCAGTAACTGAACGTATTTAACTTTGCCTTATAGGAGTGGCAGATCTGAGATATCGATCTTTGCCTTTTCTAAAGTGAATCTCACTGTTCGTTATTATTAGACTTATACAAACTTAAAGTTTGGAATGAATACCCCCTAAGAGTACGTGTTTAGAACACTGACTAAAGGAATATAATGTTTGTCTTCTCAGAAGTGACTTATATACATAGAAATAAAACGTTTCTACTGCTGACATATCAACAGCTGATTATCCTTAACAGAACATTGCTAAAACTGCCTTGTAAGAGACTTTGGGCTCTAGTTATCAAGCCGTCAACCGCAAATACGCTGGAATTCTGCAGCGTATTTGTGGCGAGGCTGATTCGCCATAGTTATCAATCCCTACAGACCGACAAAAGTAAAATCTAGTGACGTAACCTACGATCCGCCGGACTCAGTCCGACATAGGTCGATGGTTACGTCACTCCAGATGTTCCGAACGCAAGTTCGCACTATCTGACTACTTTTGGAAGTTATCAAAGAACAACCAGGTACACTCGCCACTATTCCGGCCCAGCGTACCTGGTTTTCAATCCGCCACCTTGGAGGCGGCAGATCTCATAGCAATCAACGGGAGTCTGACAGCAGCGAGAGCTCATGTTCGCTGCTGCCTGATATCCCATTGATTTCTATCGGAAGTGTCTGCACCTAACACCCTAACATGTACCCCGAGCCTAAACACCCCTAATCTGCCCCCCCTACACCGCCGCCACCTACTTTATACTTATTAACCCCTAAACCGCCGCTCCTTGACCCCACTGCAACTATAATAAATATATGAACCTCTAAACCGCTGCTCCCGGACCCCGCCACCACCTACATTATACCAATTAACCTCTAATCTGCCACCCCCTATACCGCGGCCACCTACATAAAGTTATTGGCCCCTATCCTGCCGATCCCGGACCCCGTCGCAAATAAATTAATTGTTTAACGCCTAAACAGCCGCACTCGGAGCCCTCCGCCACCTACATTACATTTATTTACCCCTATCCTGCCCCCCTACACCGCCGGCACCTACAGTACATTAACCCCTAATCTAACCCCCTACACCGCCGCCAATATATTAAATTAATTAACCCTTAAACCTAAGTCTAACCATAACCCTAACACCCCCTAACTTAACTTAAATTAATCTAAAAAAATATTCCTATAATTAAATAAATTAATCCTATTTAAAACTAAATACTTACCTATAAAATAAACCCTAAGATAGCTACAATATAACTAATAGTTACATTGTGGCTATTTTAGGGTTTATTTTTATTTTACAGGCAACTTTGTATTTATTTTAACTAGGTACAATAGTTATTAAATAGTTATTAACTATTTAATAACTACCTAGCTAAAATAAATACAAAATTACCTGTAAAATAAATCCTAACCTAAGTTACAATTACACCTAACACTACACTACACTAAATAAATAAATTAAATTAATTAACTACAATTACCTAACATTAAATAAAATTAACTAAAAATAACTAAAGTAAAAAACCCCCCCTCTAAATTACAGAAAATAAAAAAAATTACAAGATGTTTAAACTAATTACACCTACTCTAAGCCCCCTAATAAAATAAAAAATCCCCCCAAAATAATAAAATGCCCTACCCTATACTAAATTACAAATAGCCCTTAAAAGGGCCTTTTGCGGGGCATTGCCCCAAAGTAATCAGCTCTTTTACCTGTAAAAAAAAGAATACAATACCCCCCCAACATTACAACCCACCACCCATACACCCCTACTCTAAAACCCACCCAATACCCCCTTAAAAAAACCTAACACTACCCCATTGAAGATCACCCTACCTTGAGCCGTCTTCACCCAGCCGGGCACCAGTGGTCATCCGATCCGTCCAGTAGTCTTCATCCAATGGGCCAGAAGAGGACATCCAGACCGGCAGGAATCTTCATCCTATCCGGGCAGAAGAGGACATCCGGACCGGGAGAAGGCTTCATCCAAGCGGCATCTTCTATCTTTATCCATCCGACGAGGAACGCCTCCATCTTGAAGACCTCTGACGCGGAACATCCTTCTAGGCCGACGACTAACGACGAATGAATATTCCTTTAAATGACGTCATCCAAGATGGCGTCCCTCGAATTCCGATTGGCTGATAGGTTTCTATCAGCCAATCGGAATTAAGTTAGGAAAAATCTGATTGGCTGATGTAATCAGCCAATCGGATTGAAGTTCAATCCGATTGGCAGATTGGATCAGCCAATAGAATGCAAGGTCAATTCTATTGGCTGATCCAATCAGCCAATCGGATTGAACTTCAATCCGATTGGCTGATTACATCAGCCATTCAGATTTTTCCTACCTTAATTCCGATTGGCTGATAAAATCCTATCAGCCAATCGGAATTCGAGGGAGGCCATCTTGCATGACGTCATTTAAAGGAATATTCATTCGTCGTTAGTCGTTGGCCTAGTAGGATGTTCCGCGCTGGACTTCTTCAAGATGGAGCCGTTCCTCGTTGGATGGATGAAGATAGATGATGCAGCTTGGATGAAGCCTTCTTCCGGTCCAGATGTCCTCTTCTGCCCGGATAGGATGAATACTTCTGCCGGTCTGGATGTCCTCTTCTGACCCATCGGATGAAGACTACTGGACGGATCGGATGACTACTGGTGCCTGGCTGGGTGAAGACGGCTCAAGGTAGGGTGATCTTCAATGGGGTAGTGTTAGTTTTTTTTAAGGGGGTATTGGGTGGGTTTTAGAGTAGGGGTGTGTGGGTTGTAATGTTGGGGGGTATTGTATTCTTCTTTTTACAGGTAAAAGAGCTGATTACTTTGGGGCAATGCCCCGCAAAAGGCCCTTTTAAGGGCTGTTTGTAATTTAGTATAGGGTAGGGCATTTTATTATTTTGGGGGGATTTTTTATTTTATTAGGGGGCTTAGTAATTAGTTTAAACTTGTAATTTTTTTTATTTCTATAATTTAGAGGGGTTTTTTTGTACTTTAGTTATTTTTAGTTAATTTTATTTAATGTTAGGTAACTGTAGTTAATTAATTTAATTTATTTAAAGAAAGTGTAGTGTTAGGTGTAATTGTAACTTAGGTTAGGATTTATTTTACAGGTAATTTTGTATTTAATTTAGCTAGGTAGCTATTAAATAGTTAATAACTATTTAATAGCTATTGTACCTAGTTAAAATAAATACAAAGTTGCCTGTAAAATAAAAATAAACCCTAAAATATTAATTATATTATATTAATATTAATTAATTATATTATATTAATTAATTATATTGTAGCTATCTTAGGGTTTATTTTATGGTTAAGTATTTAGTTTTAAATAGGATTCATTTATTAAATGATAGGAAAATGTATTTAATTAATTTAAATAATATTTTAGTTAGGGGGTGTTAGGGTTAGACTTAGGTTTAGGGGTTAATTCATTTAATATATTGGTGGCGGTGTAGGGGGGTAGATTAGGGATTAATCAATGTACTGTAGGTGGCGGCGGTGTAGGGGGGGCAGGATAGGGGTTAATAAATGTAATGTAGGTGGCGGAGGGCTCCGGGCGTGGCGTTTTAGGGGTTAAACAATTAATTTATTTGCGGCGGGCTCCAGGATCGGCAAGATAGGGGTTAATAACTTTATGTAGGTGGCGGCGGTATAGGGGGTGGCAGATTAGGGGTTAATAGGTATAATGTAGGTGGTGGTGTGGTCCGGGAGCGGCGGTTTAGGGGTTCATATATTTATTATTGTGGCGGCGCGGTCCGGGAGCGGCGGTTTAGAGGTTAATACGTTTGTTATAGTTGCGGTGGGGTCCCGGAGCGGCGGTTTAGGGGTTCATATATTTATTATTGTGGCGGCGGGGTCCGGGAGCGGCGGTTTAGAGGTTAATACGTTTGTTATAGTTGCGGTGGGGTCCGG
The DNA here is from genome assembly GCF_027579735.1 of Bombina bombina. Classification (NCBI taxonomy): domain Eukaryota; kingdom Metazoa; phylum Chordata; class Amphibia; order Anura; family Bombinatoridae; genus Bombina; species Bombina bombina. Next base: position 647,474,909 of record NC_069500.1, on the reverse strand, counting down.
GAGCGGCGGTTTAGGGGTTCATATATTTATTATAGTGGCGGCAGGGTCCGGGAGCGGCAGTTTAGGAGTTAATAAGTTTATTATAGTTGCAGAGGGGCCCAGGAGCCGCGGTTTAGGGGTTAATAAGTTTATTTAGTTGTGGGGGGCTCCGGGAGTGGTGGTTTAGGGGGTAAAACTGTATAGTATAGTGTGGGTGCTTAGTGACAGGCTAGCAAGAAAGCTGTGAATAAGCCGATGAGCAGCGAGATCGATGACTGTCAGTTAACAACAGTCCGCTGCTCATCGCACCGTACTTGGTACACGGCTTTTTGACAGCTTTCTTGATAACTTTGGCGAACGTATTCAGGTCTGCGGCATCGATGTTAGGCAAGCTTAGGCAAGCATATAGGGGCCGGCGAATGCAGGTAAGTAGACACGTTGATAACTAGAGGCCTTAGCCTTCCCAACAGTGGCAGATAACTCTTATAGATACTCTCACTTCCGGAACACAGCAGTTCATTATTCCACACGGAACTGCTTTATAAGGGACTTGGCCTTCTTAGAAGTGGTACATATATATATATATATATATATATATATATATATACATAACAGGCGATTTCTTGCTCAAATACAGCAGTTTATGTACTAACTCTCCCTGGCATATAATTGTATACTAAGTATAACTGTTTGAGATCTGATTTAGATCTAACACCTGCCAAAAAGCAGCGTAAAGCTCAGTAATGCAGCCCCATTGATTCCTATGGGGAAACACATTTTATGTTTACACCTAACACCCTATCATGAACCCTGAGTCTAAACAGCCATAATCTTACACTTATTAACCCCTAATCTGCCGCCCCCGACATCGCCGACACCTGCATTATACTTATTAACCCATAATCTGCCGCTCCGGACACCGCCGCCACCTACATTATATTTATTAACCCCTAATCTGCTGCCCCCAACATCGCTGACACCTACATTATATTTATTAACCCCTAATCTGCTGCCCTTAATGTCACCGCAACCTACCTGCACTTATTAACCCCTAATCTGCCGCCCCCAACGTCGCCGTCACTATATTAAATTTATTAACCCCTAAACCATGTCTAACCCTAACCCTAACACCCCTAATTTAAATATAATTTAAATAAACCTAAATAAAATTACTATCATTAACTACTTTATTCCTATTTAAAACTAAATACTTACCTATAAAATAAACCCTAAGATAGCTACAATATAACTAATAGTTACATTGTAGCTAGCTTAGGGTTTATTTTTATTTTACAGACAAGTTTGTATTTATTTTAACTACGTAGAATAGTTATTAAATAGTTATTAACTATTTAATAACTACCTAGCTAAAATAAATACAAATTTACCTGTACAATAAAACCTAAGTTAAAATAACACCTAACACTACACTATAATTAAATAAATTCCCTACATTAAATACAATTAAATAAATTAAATTAAATTAGCTAAATCACCAAAATAACAAACACTAAATTATAGAAAATAAAAAACAAATTACAGATCTTTAAACTAATTACACCTAATCTAATAGCCCTATCAAAATAAAAAAGCCCCCCCAAAATATAAAAACCCTAGCCTAAACTAAACTACCAATAGCTCTTAAAAGGGCCTTTTTTGTGGCATTGCCCCAAAGAAATCAGCTCTTTTTCCTGTAAAAAAAAATAGAAACACCCCCCCAACAGTAAAACCCACCACCCACACAACCAACCCACCCAAATAAAATCCTATCTAAAAAAACCTAAGCTCCCCATTTCCTGAAAAGGGCATTTGGATGGGCATTGCCCTTTAAAGGGAATTTAGCTCTATTGCAGGCCCAAAGCCCTAACCTAAAAAATAAACCCACCCAATACACCCTTAAAAAAATCCTAACACCCCCGAAGATTCACTTACCGGGAGAAGTCTTCATCCAAGCGGCAAGATGTCCTCAACGAAGCCGGCAGAATTGGTCTTCCAGATGGGCAGAAGTGATCCTCCAGATGGGCAGAAGTCTTCATCCAGACGGCATCTTCTATCTTCATCCTTCCGGCGCGGAGCGGGTCCATCTTCAAGACATCCGACGCAGAGCATCCTCTTCTTCCGACAGACTAACGATGAATGAAGGTACCTTTAAATGACGTCATCCAAGATGGCGTCCCTTAGATTCCGATTGGCTGATCAGCCAATAGGATTTTTTCTACCTTAATTCCGATTGGCTGATAGAATTCTATCAGCCAATTGGAATCTAATGGACGCCATCTTGGATGACGTCATTTAAAGGTACCTTCATTTGGCCTCCCAGGACAGACTCGTAATACCGGCGCTATGGAAGTCCCATAGAAAAAAGGGTTTACAAAGTTTACGTAAGTCGGTTTGTGGTAAGACCAAAAAAGTGTGCAGTACACCTATACCTGCAAGACTCGTAATAGCAGCGGGTGTAAAAAAAGCAGTATTAGGAACTGTTAACGCTGCTTTTTTACCTTAACGCACAACTCGTAATCTAGCCGATAGCTTCCTAACAATGTAAACGTGAGGTTATGTTTGCATTGCAGGCCACATCAAATACCAGTGCACAATTGCATGCTCTTTTATTACAAGTGGAGCACAAATATCAATCTGCGCTTCACTCGTAATCTGGCCCTAAATGTGTTTGATGCAATCTTTTAAGTCCCTTATTAAGAATGGGTAATTAAGTCTCCTTAATGTTTTCTTTATACTCTGGTTGACTTGTAACCAAATATATGTATTATTCCACTTATCCAAAGCCTTTATCAGATCAGAAAATGTGATATAAAACATTGTAGCTTGATGAATTCCAATAAACCAGCATTATTTCTGCTGTTACTTTTATGCCGCTGAACAGTAAAGATGCACTTTTGTTTTTCACAGAGAATTCCTCATAGTACAATTTAATTATGTGGCTTTTAGCAAAGTTTTACAGAACATCTGAAACATTTATATACAATTATCCAAATCATTTTCACTGTAAAATAAGTAAAACATTAAAATGAAAAACAGGGGGAAAAAAAGAAAAAGTTGAAATGCCTGTAGCAAAGTAGTTAGTAGTTAACTCTTTAGATATCCATTTTTATTAAAATGTATGGAGCCAGTTAATGACAATTTACTGACAGTCTCAATGCCACTTTGTCCCTTTAAGGGTTACCTTGATTCTCTATAAATATGTCTATGTGCAGTGTTTACAGTCATCTGGAGACTGTTATAAATAAGTGTTGAGGGAATGTATACCCTTACTTACATCAAGACTATTGGAAAGCTGACTTTGAATCATTCATTTGTTGGGGGAAAAAGAACAAGTAAAACAATATTTTTAACGTTAAGAAATCTAATGACTAGGCATACAAGCATTGTGGTAAAGATCCAAATCAAAGTCAGTGTGTCTGGATCAGCGTGCCCTCTAAGGCCAGATTTTGAAAGCGAATCAGCAGTGAACCAGTTAATGAAGTAACCTTGCCTTGCTTTCTGCATTGTGTAGTGTTTGCTAACTTCAGGGTGTGGTTCACTAATTAACTGTTTCACTGCTCGGCCACTCACAAAATGTGGCCTTAGAGAGAACACTGGTCTGGATTAGCTGGGTTAGGCAGCTGGATTTGAGATGAGGAACAGACTAATGGCAAACCAGGAGATTCATTCAGAAAAAAATGACAAGCTGCTAGGAAGCCAGATAACAACTAAACAAAGCAACCAAGAATGTTGCATACTCCTAAAGAGCTAGACCACACACACAGCATTTGCACGGTAGGTGGGATCAGTATGGCACTCACATAATGGTAACATCAGAAACAAGCTAAGGTGTGTGGGACCAGAATCTTGGTCAAAAAATAAAAGTGGTTGCCAGGAAGGAAATGTTTAAAATGTGTAAATGACTTACGTAATGTATATAACTTTGAAGAGAGAAATACTTAAAGGGACACTCAATCAAAATTAAACTTTCATGATTCAGATAGACCAGGCCATTTTAAACAACTTTCCAATTTACTTCCATTAACAAAATGTGCACAGTATTTTTATATTTAAACTTTTTGAGTCACCAGCTCCTACTGAGAATGTGCAAGAATAAGTGTGTATGCATATGTGAATGGTTGATGGCTGTTACATGGTACATGTATGCATTTATGATTGGCTGATGGCTGTCACATGGTACAGGGGGAGTGGAAAAATACATAACTTTTAAAATTGTCAGAAAAAAAGTCTACTACTAATTTGAAGTTTAAACTAAGTGCTATTGCATTGTCTTGTTATCTTGCATTTGTTGATTATGCAAATCTACTGTGTTGACTGGTCCTTTAAAATTAAGGCTTTTGATATGGAAGATGAGGAAAAGATGATACTTGTAAGAGAAACAAGAAGCCTTTAGGTATGAATTGCTCCATTTAGAACTTAGCTGATCTGGATATAAAAATCTTTTTTGAGCAGATATAGGGCCTACTTGATTGGAGGAATCCAACAAAGCCTACTTCAATGCAAAACATCACTATACAAAATACATGTTTATCAGTTTTTTAACACTGTCATACAATTACAATTTGCAAATCAAGATAATTTCAGGAATGCTCCCTTGTAAATCTTTAGAGAAATTTATGTTCTTGGTCTCCTTTTTAGTGGCTTAATAGGAAAAGATTTAAAAAATGCTTGAGCTCAGTTCTAAACAATCACTGCATAAAATGTTGCAAAGTACATAAAAATGTGACCATATTTAGAGTGACATATTACTCCAAAAAGTGCCTTTTCCATTGTAAGGTAATGTTTTAAAATTTTTTTTGTAATGAATGTTCTTTTGATAAAACATCATTTGTTTGTGTGTTGTTCTTGACAGCCAATGAACTGTAGGGTTAAGGGGCTTAGTTGTGTAGAATAATGAATTTCCAATTAGATATACTACAAATTTAAAGGGACATTATACACTCATTTTTTCTTTGCATAAATGTTTTGTAGATGATCTATTTATATAGCCCATAAAGTTTTTTTAAAATGTATCGTTTTGCTTATTTTTAAATAACATTGCTCTGATTTTCAGACTCCTAACCAAGCCCCAAACTTTTATGAGAATACCGTCAGCTACACCTACTCCAGCTTGCTCATGTTTGTGTAAAGGGTCTTTTCATATGCACAAGAAGGGGGAGGGGGGAGTGTCTTATTTCCCACTTGCAGTGGGCTTTCCAGCTACCTTTTCAACAGAGCTAAACTGACAGCTTCTAAGTAAGTTTTTAAACAGTTTTATACTGGATTTTTATATCAGTATCTGTGCATCTTATTCTTTATAGCAGTGTCTATTACATGCAATTATATGACAATTAGTGTATACTGTCCCTTTAAACTGCAATTACTTAAGCTTTCTCCACACAAGAACATATTTAACATGTTTAGAGGGACAAAAAACACAATTTTTTTCTTTCATGATTAAGATAGAGCACTGGTTTTCAAACCTGTCCTCAGGCCTCCCCAACAGGCCAGGTTTTCAGGATTACCTGGGATGAGAGCAGTTAAAATAACCATATTTACAAATCAGCTGATTATTTCACCTGTGCTCGAGTTCAGATATCCTCAAAATCTAGCCTGTTGGGGAGGCCTGTGGACAGGTTTGAAAATCAGTGAGATAGAGCATACAACTTTAAACCACTCTTCAATTTACTTTTATTATCACATTTTCTTGGTTTTCTTGTTATCCTTTGTTGAAAAGCTGGGATGTAAGTTCAGGAGTGTGCACGTGTCTACAGTACTATATGGCAGCAGTTTTGCAACAAGGTTATACATTAGCAAGAGCACTAGATGGCAGCACTATTTCCTGTCATGTGCACGCTACCTATCTAGATATCTCTTCAACAAAGACTACACATATGATAATATAAGTAAATTGGAACATTTTTTTTTAACCCCTTAACGATCAGTGCCGACGCTGGTCGTTAAGCCCTTGTATGATGTCCTAGTATATATATATATATATATATATATATATACACACACACAAATATACATATACACCTTAGTGCCCTTCCCAGTTCAGCACCTGATCATATACAATGTCTCTTTAAATCATTGTTAAAACATTTTTTTTTATAAACCTTGAATTTACATTTAATATCTATAAATGAGTGAAGTCACTTTACTTCAGGTCTACAAAAATGCAAACGTTTCTGGCGCTATTTAGTGTTGCGCACACTTAACTCACCACTTGTAATATGAGAGATTAAAGAGCGTGCTAAAATATGTCAGCCATGTAAAGATTCTCTGGTAAATCTTTTAAACCATCCACTTGTAATATTAGATTATGCTCTGTTCTTTGAGCAAGGCTGAGCTAAGGATAATGCACCTTAGGATGTGGAAACTTGTGCTGTTGTTTGCGCTCCATTTGTAATCTAGCCCTATATAAGGGATAACATTTAGGGTTTAATGTCCCTTTAAGTTAAACAAATTCTTTTATATCCCTTTAAAAAAGATGTAACATTCTATTTCAACAAGCTAAACATTTTCAGACAATATACACTATTTAATGGGAAATTATTTATTGATCAGTGACCATAGTAGAAGGTCCTTGTGGCATGTGAATTATACTATATTATTATTATTATTATTATTATTATTATCGGTTATTTGTAGAGCGCCAACAGATTCCGCAGCGCTATATTATTTTAATATTGCTGAATGCTGTTTGCACCATACCCATGTCACCTTCACTCCTTATGCCAACACTTCCTAACCATAGAGCTAAATAAGCACTGCACTGATATTTTTAGCCTATGACATACTGTGTGATATTTAGTTTAATGCTTTGAGTTTTGCTAAGGACGTTCTTATCAAGTATACATCATGCCAAGTGCAAAGGGCAATTATGTGGTTTTCTTAATAAGGTACTTTACTGACAACAATCTAATTTCAATGCCAGAGGAGACCATTTCAATCAAGGTCATACAAGATGACACTAGTATCTCTCACTCACAAAGGCACATCAGAATATTCATTACAATAGAAATCCAGACCTCATATTCGCCAGCCACATAGAAGCAATGTTTTGGTCACCATAATCTGATATTTCTGCAAAAATATTAACATTTAAAGGGATAGCCAACTCCGAAATGTGTATCGTTTGAAAATATAGATAATCCCTTTATTACCCATTCCCCAGTTTTGCACAACCAACATGGTTATATTAATATATCTTTTACATCTGTGATTACATTGTAGTTAAGCCTCTGCAGACTGCCCCTTATCAAATGGCTATTTATTTATTATCTATTTTAAGCCAATTAGTGCAGTGTCATGCACAACTCCACAGGCGTGAGCACAATGTTATCTATATGGCACACATGAAGTAGCAGTCTTTTGTTGTGAAAATCTAATAAAAATGTATGAGATAAGAGGCTGTCTGTAGTGGCTTAGAAAAAGGCAGACATTTAGAGGTTAAATGTTATAAAGTATATTAATATAACAATGTTGGTTGTGCAAACGTAGGGAATGGGTAATAAAGGCATTATCTATCTTTTTAAACAATAACAATTGTTGTGCAGACTTTCCCTTTAATTAGCATTTGTATATAATTTAGCAAAATCTATAATAATCTTTAGCTATATTTTTTTAGTTCAATACTAGTAAGAACTTGTATTCCATAAGAAAGAATTTTAGGCATTATCTATAATTTTGGGCAAACTAGTATATACTGTATATCTTACCTCAGCTAGGGACTCCCTCGATCCTAGCCCATGCGTTAAAAAATGTGGTTGTTGACACAGCTATTTTTGCCTTTTCATCCCAGAAGCAGTGCCTATTTGTCAAAATCATGACAGAAGATCCTATAAATAGCTCAATGTTCAGAAAGTACCAAGGTAGACTAAAGATCAGGTCCATGGTAAAGGTTAAAAAAGTAATGATTCTTTCTTATTAATACCTCCCAAAGGAATGTGGGGCACAGTGACAGTACTGGTTTTTCTGCATCACCACTGAAATCACATATTACATAGTAGTGCTGAGCTTGCACTGAAGAATAAATCGGCATCTTCTGGTGTTGCATAATGCATGCTTATTATTAATGCAGCGCCAAAACATTTGTTCATTTAGCGTTATCAAAAGCTTAAAATTCTATTGCTGGTTTCTATGTGTTGTTTTGGATTTTGATCAAATTAAAGCTCATCAGGGTGAATTTGCCTGTTAATATTTAATATAACTGTTGTGTGACTCAAATACATTAACAAGAAATTTTGAAATTTGCATTATACAGACATAATGTTATTAAAGACACATTTATCACTAAATACATTTTATAAGCATATTATTGAAGTTTATGCCCCACCTCCTTTGCGTCATGGGTGCCACCATGTTGAAATCTATCTTTTACTGCATTCCAGTTCTAATGTGTTTGCACATGTGCAGTACCTCCCTTCAGATACCTGCAGTGTAACCTAGGTTCCATAATGGCAGCACCCATGATTAAAGTGAAGTACATGAAATGTATTTAGCGTTTAGTGTCCTTGTAAAGGGACATTAAACTCATTTGCCATACATTTTTAAATAATGCATAATTAGAAAATAATGCAATTTACTTTTATTTTGCTTTCTTTTGTTTTAATTTAACTCAGAAAATGTTAGTGTCCGCCCCCCCACCCGCACCCGCAGCACCTTAAATGGATTGGTCACTGCAAAGAAGGTAAGATAACTGACATTCAAGAGACTTCTCATATACTTGTATATTTTTCTAACAGAATTACTGGCTTTTAAATGATTTTAAAACATTTATTTTAAATACAGCTCTGATTAAAAAAATACTTTAAAGTTTATTATGTTGGCATAGGCAAACCATAAATAACATACATATAATTTGCACGTTGTGAGGGACATTTAACAAATTATGTAACAGATGTAGAAAGCATTTAGAGAGCTGAAGCTATATTGAAAATTCAACTTTACTAAACAAATGTAATTAAATATCTAAATGAACAGATAAAGAATGAAGCAAAGTGCTGTAGCATTCAACATATTTGATAACACAGTACAATACTACAACTCATATGCATTTTAAAAATAAATTATTTGTGAAATGTCAAAAGATTTGTTTATCAGATTTGGATGCAGAAAGTTTTAATAAATATCAAAAAGCCAATCTAATATATGTCTGGTACATTTCATAATCCACAGCAAATTTTTGTACATAATCAATTTAAGACTGTATTCAAAATGTGTGTTTTAGTCACTTATTTTTTACTTCCTTTCCTATACATTAGCCACTAAGCCATTTATTTTAGACCACCGTGCTTAAGTTGTTTTCATCCATTTGCACAAATGACTTAAACATCAACGTTATTACTTTTTAGTGCTTTTTCTTTAAAGGTACACACACAAACCATACCTTTTTCAGCTAATGATTTTTTTAAAGGGGGGGGGGGGTAAACCAAGACGACTAAGGGCCAGATTATGAGTGGAGAGCTAACAGTTACGCTCAAGCGAAAAGAGGTTTCTTGCGGGTGTTTATCCCTCGTGTTACAAGTTGAAAGTAAACACCATCACTCGAGCGCAGTTGAAGTTAATGCGTCCTCAGGCACAAAACACGTCAAAAATACATTACAAAGTACAGTTACACTCATAATAACACTATCTAATAAAAATTATTTAAAAAAAAATATTGCACAATAAAATTAAGAGGGGTCAACGATATGATGTCTCAGACGTAAGGAAACAAAAAAGGCAGGCAAATCGCTTTAACACTGAAATACATATACACATATATATCTAAATGTATCTATGCAGAATATGTTCTATGTATTTATAAATAGCTATTCCTACTTATATCTGTATATATCTATACCTATATATATAAACATGTGTATATATATATATATATATATATAAATATATATATATATATATATTTATAGGTATAAATATATATTTGTGCAAAAAAACATGATATATATATATATATATATATATATATGAAGGATATGTTATATATATATATATAACATATCCTTCTATGAGAATATTCATATTTTAATGTTGGGTTAGCGCACTTGAGAATATGCGATCAGGTTTGTGCGCGAGCAGGGTGTTTCACTTATTGTGCTCCATTGACTTCTATGGGAGAATATGTTATCACACGCAATATTCTAAGTTTGTCTTTTTACGTGCATCAGGTTAGCGCAAGAGCAATAATAGTTAACTTTCAACTTGTAATATGAGTGCAACCTGACCCGGGCAAAAAGCTTACTTCTAATACTCCCGCTTGAGATAACGCGGGACTGTTAAATACTGCTTCACTTGTGTAGAGGTATTGACAACAGAGAGCAGGTGGCCATTATTTTTAGGGGTTGGGGTTCCGCAGACCAAGCTCTTGTATAAAATAAGTTTTATCTATTGTTTTTTGGTACCTTGAAACATAATGCAGTTTATGCAGAAAGTTAATAGAGTTAAAACATCTAACCACAAAAACATTAGATAACTTTTAACCTATGCCACTCCCTATAATTGTATTTTCTGCGCATATGCTTCTCTAAGGTTATTAACTTTTACCATGGGAAACCCTTCATAGCAACCAGAGCATGTGGCCACTCATTTGAAAGAGAAAAGTCTCCTCTTTCAAAAAACAGGGTAGTTATTTTACAGCTATTATAGGGGGTATATTATACATGCCCTATTAGACAAGTAATTGCAATTCCAAATCTTAAAATAAAATATTTTCAATTAACAGTTCAACTAGTTTTTAATAAAAAAAAATTGTGATGCAAGGTGCATGTTAAATTATAAACATTTATTTCAGTTGTTCAATGATGAAACCCTAAACTGCTTTTACTTTACCTAGATGTATATATGATAGATAGATAGATAGATAGATAGATAGATAGATAGATGTAATGTTCGTGGGATATTTCCTTATCAGACAAATCCTGGCCATTAGTCTTCTTATCCCAGCATCAAGTGGAAAGATAAGGAAAAATACCTGAACCGAAGTTAATGGATTGAAGAAATGAAGTCGGACAGGAACAGCAAACACCAAGAGCAGCAAGGGTTAATGAGGAACAGGACACTGAGCATAGTTGGGTTCAGGAGAAAGCAAGCAATACTATGCCACAAAGAATAAAGTAAAATGAATGCTCACCAGGCAGTGCAGGGTAAAGCAAGAGCAGGCAGTCCAATCTTTTGGAGTAACAAAAGGGTTAAGCAAAGGAATGGTCACAAGGCAATGCAGGGTTCAGTAACAAGCAAGCAGTCCAATCTTTCTGTGTAACAAAAAGGTTAAGCAAAGGAATGGTCTCAAGGCAAAACAGGGTTCAGTAACAAGCAGACAGTCAATAAAGCACAATGTTAAACAGGAAAAATAGCACCCAGGAGTACAAAGAGGCAAACCTATACTTGAGCAGAGACTAAGGGCTAGATTTATCAAAGCTGAGGTGGACAGGGGCATGTATACATGCCCCTGTATGCCTCAGCTTGCCTGTAGTGGGGCGAATTTACCCGCAGGTAATCACCTTTGCACACAAGCACAAATTTTGTGCTCGCATGCAATCCCGCCCCCTCCCCGCGCACAGCCTATCATGTGCGGGCAGGAGCTGTTAATCTCCTTGGTCGGACTAAACCGCAGAGATTGAATTTCGCAACCTTAAAGGTGGCAAAGAGGTTAGGGAAGCGGCGGTCTGGTTAAATTACGGCGAGTTAATTCTTGTGAGAACATGCAGCCGTAGGGCTTTGAAAAATCGAGCCCTAAGTAAAATGGAGGTTCTTACAGAGGCACAGGATTCGCTCCAAGTATGAGACACAGCTGAGATTCAGAGCGGCATTAGTGGTACTTGAGGCTGTGACGTCATCTCCGCGTGACGCAACAATAACCTTAAGTGGCCATGGCAACGACCCGAGGAGCGGAGGCAGAGTGACATAGATAGATACACAGATACATAGATAGATAGATAGATAGATAGATACACAGACCGACAGATACACAGAAAAATAGATTGATAGATAGATGATAGATAGATAGTAAACAATACAGAAGGTGTTTTTAAAATTATTTCAAGCACAACCATAGTAAAGGTTTATATAAAGGGAACACAATGAAAATAATGTGAAATCAAGAAAATATTGATATACAAGCTCTCAATTTTTTGATTTTGCTATACTTTTCTGCTTTTTTATTTTCAACTGGAAAATGACAGATACTAACAATAATATTATATTGTTTGAGTGTTAAAGTGCAGAGCAAGAGTATTATGTTTTATTTCAGCATCAGTGACTCACTGAGAACAGATGAAAAAGGTGCAGTAAGTGATAATGACTTTACAGCTATTGTATCTTTGTCATCACGATGGCAGGTGCCCACCAATCTATTTAACCCCTTGTTCTATATCCTTCAAACATAATATGTGGTAGCATTAAAGAGAAATAAGGATATTGGATTCCTGGCACACTACAAAAGGAAAATATTAAGAGTATTTATAGCCTAAAAATAAGGCGCCATTGGCCTTATGTGTATTAAAAACAGTTTGAATTAAGACTTCATAAAATAACAAATCTAACAAACAGGTCCACATTGAACTCAAGCTTTTTGTAGGTGTCTTCTAGGAATGTTTTCAAGTACAATGAAAACTAAATAAAAATAAATACAAATAAAGACTGCTATCCATAACTGATATGCTTTTTCATGTATTCATTTTCTTAACTGCAAAAGGGCTCCAATGCACTTATATATATATGTCATATAAATACATAGATACATAAGTACACACACATATATATTTATATATATATATATATATTTTATATATATATATATATATATATACATATCCATCTTTCGACATGTATATGTATGTATCTCCTTGTTAAAGACCTTTGCCTGCCTTTTTTTTTTCTAACTCCTGAGACGTCCTATATTTGAGCCCTTATAACTTTTGTGTGCAATATTTTTTTTTTTAATAATTTTTATTAGATAGTGTTATTATGAGTGTAAATGAACTTTGTAATGTATATTTGAACTTGCATTATCGTGATTGCGCTCAAGCGATTGTGATTACTTTCAACTCGTAATACCAGCAGTAAGCCTGCCAATAAACCTTTTATTGCTAGCGTGAAAACTTTGTGCTCCCCTTAAGGGCAAAATATGTACTTATTGTCAGTTTAAAAATAAAAAAACTGCTTTAAAGGACAATTAAATAAAGCAGAAGTGCATAATCAAAAAATGCATAATAAAAAAGACAGCACAATATCCCTTACTCTGAATTTTAAAGAGATTACAGTATCTCACAAAAGTGAGTACACCTCCTCACAGTTTTGTAAATATTTTATTATATCTTTTCATTTGACAACACTGAAGAAATGACACTTTGCTACAATGTAAAGTAGTGAGTGTACAGCCTGTATAACAGTGTAAATTTGCTGTCCCCTCAAAAAAACTCAACACACAGCCATTAATGTCTAAAGCGTTGGCAACAAAAGTGAGTACACCCCTAAGTGGAAATGTCCAAATTGGGCCCAATTAACCATTTTCCCTCCCCGGTGTCATGTGACTCGTTAGTGTTACAAGGTCTCAGGTGTGAATGGGGAGCAGGTGTGTTAAATTTGGTGTTATCACTTTCACACTATCTCATACTAAGCACTGGAAGTTCAACATGGCACCTCATGGCAAAGAACTCTCTGAGGATCTTAAAAAAAGAATTGTTGCTCTACATAAAGATGGCCTAGGCTATAAGAAGATTGCCAAGACCCTAAAACTGAGTTGCAGCATGGTGGACAAGACCATACAGCGGTTTCGCAGGACAGGTTCCACTCAGAACAGGCCTCGCCATGGTCGACCAGAGAAGTTGAGTGCACTTGCTCAGCGTCATAGCCAGAGGTTGTCTTTGGGAAATAGATGTATGAGTGCTGCCAGCATTGCTGCAGAGGTTGAAGGGGTGGGGGGTCAGCCTGCCAGTGCTCAGACCATACGCTGCACACTGCATCAAATTGGTTTCCCAGAAGGAAACCTCTTCTAAAGATGATGCACAAGAAAGCCCACAAACAGTTTGCTGAAGACAAGCAGACTAAGGACATGGATTACTGGAACCATGTCCTGTGGTCCGATGAGACCAAGATAAACTTATTTGGTTCAGATGGTGTCAAGTGTGTGTGGCGGAAACCAGGTGAGGAGTACAAAGACAAGTGTGTCTTGACTACAGTCAAGTATGGTGGTGGGAGTGTCATGGTCAATGTCATGGCAATATTTCAACATGATAACAACCCCAAACACACCTCCAAGACAACCACTGCCTTGCTAAAAAAGCTGAGGGTAAAGGTGATGTACTGGCCAAGAATGTCTCCAGACCTAACCCCTATTGAGCATCTGTGGGGCATCATCAAACAGAATGTGGGGGAGCACAAGGACATCCACCAGCTCCGTGATGTTGTCATGGAGGAGTGGAAGAGGACTCCAGTGGCAACCTGTGAAGCTCTGGTGAACTCTATGCCCAAGAGGGTTAAGGTAGTGCTGGAAAATAATGGTGGTCACACAAAATATTGACACTTTGGGCCCAATTTGGACATTTCCATTTAAGGGTGTACTCACTTTTGTTGTCAACGGTTTAGACATTAATGGCTGTGTGTTGAGTTATTTTGAGGGGGCAGCACATTTACACTGTTATACAGGCTGTACACTCACTACTTTACATTGTAGCAAAGTGTCATTTCTTCAGTGTTGTCACATGAAAAGTTATAATAAAATATTTACAAAAATGTGAGGGGTGTACTCACTTTGGTGAGATACTGTAAATATCTATGAACTGAACTATAATCAAATATGTCCCACGACCCCAGAGGGGAGGTAATAGAGACTATTTTTTGGCCAGAGAAGAGGTCTTCTGGATTCTAAAGTTAAAGACCAGAAGACCGTTAGGTCTCAACAGTGAATTTGACCTTATTAACTTCTGGCATTAACCAATGGTGGAGGTTTGGTCCTAGTCATAATTACCCACTGGTATATGTACCTTTGTGCTTGAAATATGTATATATGTGCATCCAAAAGAATGCACATGTATACATATTGTATATATTTCTTTCCATAATTTGGGACAATTGTGCCAAGTCAAAGTATGTAATATATGGAAAAAGATATATGTTTATTTTGACACTAAATATATTACAATTTATGGAGTGAATATATGTTTATGTATATAAAAGAATACAAAGAAATACACAATAAATAAATTGAACATCTATAGAAAAAATAAAAACTTTTAAAAGCCATACGGATTTATTTGAAAGTAATCATTATATACAGCAGCAATGTTGTATCACAAATTTCATCTTAATCCCAATATTGTCACAATTTACAATCTATCAATCCTGTATTATCCAAAACAAAAGTCTTCATCTATCACATTGCCACACATTAGTTATTGATATTTAACAGATGAGGAGTATAACAACTTAACATTGGAGGTGTGTTTAGCTTTTAACCAATGAGGTGAAAGTGTGCCCTTTTTAAACTTAAGGATGATGGCCACTAACTATGCTATGACTACGGCGTGGGATGCCGAAACGCGTCAGCTTTAGTGACCACCATCCATGCTAATCTGTTGTTTGCTCTGCCGCAATGACTGAATTGCTGGGGTTGCTATGCATTACTTTTGCTTTCTATTTTACCTGCCAATAAAGCCGTTTTCTCTTTAAGTTTCAAGAAGTGCCGGATTCCTTCATTTCCTTGTTTTCACTGTAAATATCTAGTCCAGTCATTTTCATGGAAACAACCCCTATAAATACAATCAATCTTTAATTTTTAAATCTATGTAAATTACCTTAGTAATGAAATAAACACACATAAACAGAAATTGAAAGGAAAAAGACCATTGCTGATAACTTTATATAAAGACAGTATTTATGTTATTGAAACTCAAATACAAGATGGCGGCAAGTAAGTCCCTAGCTCCTCAAAATCAGTAGAGGTCAGCAGCCCAAATAGGGACTACAGCAGAGCAAGGCCTGCACCTCAAGGCAATATGGTGTTTATTAGCTCTTCTGTGCTACCTAACCAAGTAAAAAGGTACCCCAGGCCACCACCTGACACTCCCTATCAGCCTGGCCATCGCTCCACCCTTCTGCCAACTCACTGAAAGATCGCAACCTTATGCTATAAGGGCCCAATTTTTGTTAGGCTTCTCAAGTCCAGCTCGAAATGAAGTACGGAAGACAGATATAAAAATCTATGGGCTTACCAAGGCTAGCTTGAATAATCCTACCTTGCCGTGCATGGCTAACAGCAACCCTAAGGAACCCATAAGCACTCACAACTCTATCAGGCATAGCCAAAGGAGGGAGGGCAAGGAAAACACTGTCTTCACATGAACAGAAGCGTACCTGTAACATCTGAATACATTATTTAAAGTGAAAGCCAATCCTAGCATTTTTGAAACGCTAGGATTGACTATTGAACCAAATAAAGGGGACTTTCATTCATGAAGTATAACATACTTCATGCAGAAAGCTCTTTTATTTGTTTCAAGGGATCGCCGTTCTGAACTGCTAAGAAAGCCCAATGCAGATTGCTGTTTTGCTAGAGAGGTGACGTTTTCACCTCTTAGCCAATAGCAGTGCGGTAAATCCGGCTTGGCGCCCATGGGAGCCAGATTCCCCGCAAGCTATTTGCTAAGAGGTGAAAACTTCACCTCTTAGCAAAATTAATTTCTGCTGTGGGCTGCCTGAACAGCTAAGAACAGCGATCACTTGAAACAAATATAGTAGCTTTCTGTATGAAGTATGTTATACTTCATGGGGCCGATTTAACAAGTGCCCAATGGCCCCTGATGCCCCTGTTTCCGCGCGAGCCTTCAGGAACGGCAGTTAAGAAGCAGCGGTCTTAAGACCACTGCTACTTAACTAGTCCACCACCTCTAAGGCGGCGGACAGCAATCAACCCGATCGGATACGATCGGGTTGATTGACACCCACTGCTAGCGCCCGCCATTTGATAATTCGGCCCCCATGAATGAAAGTCCCCTTTATTTGTTTTAATAGTCAATCCTAGCGTTTCAGAAATGCTATTCCGCCACCTCTAAGGCGGCGGACAGCAATCAACCCGATCGGATACGATCGGGTTGATTGACACCCACTGCTAGCGCCCGCCATTTGATAATTCGGCCCCCATGAATGAAAGTCCCCTTTATTTGTTTTAATAGTCAATCCTAGCGTTTCAGAAATGCTAGGATTGACTTTTACTGTAAGTAAAGAACCTTTCATTTGCAACAATGTACACAACACACTCATTCCCTGACACTTACTACCTCCACGTTGGATGTCTTGAAGATGGAGCCGCTCCACACCAGATGGATGAAGATAGAAGATGCCGCCTGGATGAAGACTTCTGCCCGTCTGGAGGACCACTTCGCCCGGCTTCATTGAGGACTTCGGTCCGGCTGGGTGAAGACTTCACAAGGTAGGGTGATCTTCAAGGGGTTAGTGTTAGGTTTTATTAAGGGGGATTGGGTGGGTTTTAGAGTAGGGTTGGGTGTGTGGGTGGTGGGTTTTAATGTTGGGTGGGTATTGTACTTTTTTTACAGGAAATAGAGCTGATTACTTTGGGGCAATGCCCCGCAAAGGCCCTTTTAAGGGCTATTTGTAATTTGGTATAGGGTAGGGCAGATTAGGGGTTAATACGTATAAGATATGGGGTATTTAAACTCGGGTTCATGTTAGGGTGTTAGGTGTATACATAAATGTATTTCCCCATAGGAATCAATGGGGCTGTGTTAGGAGCTTTACGCTGCTTTTTTGCAGGTGTTTTTCCCATTATTTTGGGGGGCTTTTTTATTTTATTAGGGGGATTAGATTAGGTGTAATTAGATTAAAACTTGTAATTATTTTATTATTTTCTTTAATTTAGTGTTTGTTTTTTTCGTTCTTTAGATATTTTTTTTTAAATTGTATTTAATTGTATTTAGTTTAGGTAATTAATTTAATTATAGTGTAGTGTTAGGTGTAATTGTAACTTAGGTTAGGATTTATTTTACAGGTAAATTTGTATTTATTTTAGCTAGGTAGTTATTAAATAGTTAATAACTATTTAATAACTATTGTACCTAGTTAAAATAAATACAAAGTTACCTGTAAAATAAATATAAACCCTAAGCTAGATAAAATGTAACTATTAGTTATATTGTAGCTATCTTAGGGTTTATTTTATAGGTAAGTGTTTAGTTTTAAATAGGAATAATTTAATTAATGTTAGTTAATTTATTTAGATTTATTTAAATTATATTTAAGTTAGGGGGTGTTAGGGTTAGGGTTAAACTTAGGTTTAGGGGGTAAACAATGTAGTAATGCAGCGAGTAAGGCTAGCAGAATGCTTGGATGTATTGGTAGAGGTATTTGCAGCAGAAATAGTAAGGTTCTTATGCCACTTTATAGATCATTAGTTAGGCCTCATCTTGAGTATTGTGTGCAGTTCTGGAGACCATATCTTCAGAAGGATATTAACAAACTTGAATCTGTGCAAAGGAGGGCTACCAAAATGGTACATGGTCTAAAAAATAAAACTTACCAGGATAGGCTCAATGACCTAAATATGTATAGCTTAGAGGAGAGAAGGGAAAGAGGTGATATGATAGCAACTTTCAAGTACATTAAAGGGTTTAGTAAAACTGAGGCTGTGGGTATTTTACATAAAATGGAAAATTCAAGAACAAGGGGTCATGAGCTCAAGCTAAAGGGTAGTAGATTCAGGAGTAATTTGAGGAAGCGCTTCTTTACAGAAAGAGTGATTGATTTATGGAATAAACTTCCTCAAGAGGTAGTAGCAACAAACACTGTGGGGGACTTTAAAAATGCATGGGACAAGCATAGGGCTATCCTACGAACTAGATAAGTTTATACTGTTAGGTAAGGTCGGGCAGACTTGCTGGGCCTATGGCTCTTATCTGCCGTCAATATCTATGTTTCTATGTTTAATACATTTAATATAGGTGCAGCGACATTGGGGGCGGCAGATTAGGGGTTAATAAGTGTAGTAGGTTGCAGCGACATTGGGGGTGGCAGATTAGGGGTTAATAAATATAATGTAGGGTTCAGCGATGTTGGGGGCAGCAGATTAGGGGTTCATAAGTATAATGTAAGTGGCGGCGGTGTCCAGAGCGGCAGATTAGGGGTTAATAATATAATGCAGGTGTCTGCGATGTCGGGGGCGGCAGATTAGGGGTTAATACGTATAAGATATGGGGTATTTAAACTCGGGTTCATGTTAGGGTGTTAGGTGTATACATAAATGTATTTCCCCATAGGAATCAATGGGGCTGTGTTAGGAGCTTTACGCTGCTTTTTTGCAGGTGTTTTTTCAGCTGGCTCTGCCCCATTGATACCTATGGGGAAATCGTGTACAAGCACGTTTAGCCAGCTCACCGCTACTGTAAGCAGCACTGGTATTGAGGTGAAATGTGGAACTAAATTTTGCTCTACGCTCACTTTTTTGCGGCTAACGCCGGGTTTCTAAACACCCGTAATACCAGCGCTGTCTGTGGTGAGCAGTGAAGGAAAACTGCTCGTTAGCACCGCACAGCCTTACCGACAAAACTCTTAATCTAGGCGAATATATTTTGCATGGCAAATTGCTGTTAAATTGAAGATCGTGTTTGTGCACTAAGTGCTGATAAATCCATACTGACTGATAGAGAAAAAAAATATTATTTTGATTGAACAGTAGAATCCTCTACAAAACTGGTAAGAAAAGTAGGTTTATTCGGCCCGGGAAAATCCATAAAAAATAATTCTGTGAACGCAAGATCATTGAGTGGGTGATACTGCCATTAAAATTTATAGTTATATGAGGTGTCCAATAAATGATACCTCAAACATGAGCTTGCAAAACCTGGAAAAAACATTTACATCCACAATTACTTCCAAACATGCTTCTAAAACAGTTAAAGGGACATAAACCCCCAATTTTTTCATTGATAATTTAGATAGAACATACAATTTAAAAAAAACTGTAATCTACTTCTATTATCAAATTTTCTTCATTTTCTTGCTGTCCTTGCTTGAATAGCAGAAAAGTACGTTCAGGAGTGTGCACGTGTGTACAGCTCTATGTGGCAGCAGTTTTGAAACAATGTTATACATTAGCAAGAGCACTAAATGGCAGCACTATTTCCGTTCATGTAGTACTTCAGGCATGTGCATGCTACCTATCTAAATATCTCTTCAACAAAGAATAACACGAGAATGAAGCAGATTTGATTATAGCAGTAAATTGGAAACTTTTCTTAAAATTGTATTCTCTATCTGAATCATGAAAGAAAAAATATAGGTTTCATTTCCCTTTAATGTATTTACAGTGTACAAGATTCAAATGTTTTTGTTGTTGAAGTAAAGCAGTTCAATGTTTCTCAATTCCAGTCCTAAGGACCCCTAAACTAGAGCACAGGTTAAATAATCAGCTAATGGGTGAGAGCAGGTTAGTAACTATGGTTACTGATCAGCTGATTATTTCCCCTGTGCTCTAGTTCAGATATTAAAATCTGGCCTGTTATGGGTATTAGAGGACTGAGAAACACTGATTTAGTTAACCAGTACTATTTCTTTAGAATGTACGGTCCAAATTAAACACTTAGCAATGACTAAATATTAAACAGCCATAGTGGCATATTTATCAAGCTCCGTATGATAAATGCCGACAGCGAATGCCACTCGCACAATGATAATTCGGCCCCATAGAGTCTATTTTATGCATTGTAAATTATACATAAAAAGATACAACCTTGTGTGTTAATAAAGCAACCCAACAATATATAAAATCTAACTGTGAAACAAAAAAACTGCATACAAATACAAGCATTTAATATGCCCTAGACATTTTTACACAGATACATTGCATGGCAAAAAAATTACACAGCCAAACCTTAGCATGTTAAGCCAAATTCTCCACTAGTTAGTTTAAAAAAAGCATTTTTCTAGTCTATAAAATCATTGACCTGAAGCCGGAACATTTTCATTTTTATGCTACTGCACAAACATATTATGGGCTTCATTGTTTTCATTTTATATGCAGCAACACCAGTCCAAATTGGAAGAAGAAAATATAATTATTTGGTGGGAAAAAAAAGGGTTTTGTACAACAGGCAACTAATAAAATAATTTTGAATGCAAGAGAAAAGGGTTTGCCAATTGCCAGTGATAGCTCATGAGCTTGTCGCTGATTTCAGCGAGTTTGCGTCTATCTGCCGGCCTCTGTGTTATAAGAGTATTTTTCTTAATGACATGTTGAATGCAGCAGACTGCTATTGTGGAAGAATACAAGGGTTATGGCCTTTGATTGGCTTTTCCCCTTTTCCACCTTACTTCATAAAGTGAACCCATACAGCAGAAAACTTGGTTGACAAATTGTATCCAATAACCAGTTTCTATGACAACAGAAATACTAGCAGCAAAAAAATCCTTTTAAATCTTCCCTATGCTCAGTATAGCAATGAGAGTCTAAAGTAAAGGTCACGCAAGTCATATTATGAAACATTTATCTATCCTCCTAGCTTATTATATGGTGTTTAATGTCTCAATGGGTTTCTGATTTGCAATGTATACTTTATATCATTTTTTTTTATGCTAACACATTTAAAATTAAAAGAGTTTAATAAATTCACTGGCGTTATTTGTTTTGCAGATCGTCTGCTTGATCAACATTCCAACGCATTGAAAATACATCATGTATGCAATCATTTAGTATCCTAACAATAGTTCTATGGATTATACACTGCAGAATCTAATACAACAAACTGTGTTGTTGAGTATCACAGCATGGACTATTGTAGCTGAAAGTTGAATGTCAATTTTCTGTGATCTCATTGGAATTACAAGTGAATTTTAGTCCCATAAACAATAAACAAAACTGTTAGTGATTGTTTATATATTAAATATATACATAAATACAATGTCCTCTCCTCTGCATTATTCATTAACTAAGTCATAGATCCAATGTAATATGTAGAAGCTGCTATGTTGTTTTTGTGTAGGGTAAACATGTTATTTTTTCTATATCTTATTTGAATGCCTTATTATACTACTTACTTGGAATTTGTCATGAGTAATAGGCTTATATATTACTAATGAGTGATATATTTCTATATTTTTTAAAAAGAAAAGGGATATAAAAGTACAAATAGGAAAACACTACTATAATAGAACATTTTATTATTTCTCTATTGCTTGTAAAGGTATTAAACACATAGTTAAAGTCAGCTCCAGGGTAGCACTACTGTAAGCTAACTGAACTCATCTGGTGAGCTAATAACAATAATAAAATGTGTGTAGCCACCAATCATCAGCTATTTTTCAATAACGAATACCAAGAGAACAAAGTAAATTTTAAAATATAAGTGGACTTACATTTAAAATAACATGCTCTAACTGAACCATTTATCTTTAATTTTGACTTTTGCATCCTTTCAAGTGCATAAAGAAACATCTCTCCATGGGGCATATTTATCAATGGTCTGTCGGACCTGATCTGACAGTGCGGATCAGGTCCACCAGACCTCGCTGAATACGGAGAGCAATACGCTCGCCATATTCAGCATTGCACCAGCAGCTCACAAGAGCTGCTGGTGCAACGCCGCCCCCTGCAGACTCGCGGCCAATGGGCCGCCAGCAGGGGGGTGTCAATCAACCCGATCGTACTCAGAGCAGGCGGACAGGTTATGGAGCAGCGGTCTTTGTGACCGCTGCTTCATAACTGCTGTTTCTGGAGAGCCTGAAGACTCGCCAGAAACACGGGCCGTCAAACTCTATACGGAGCTTGTTAAATACGGAGCTTGCATGAAAAATGAAATAAAGGAATCTTCTGTTTTGTTTTAGGATAAACGGTCTAGATCACAAGGCCGTGGAAACAAATAGAAAACATGAACAATAAAGGGAATGTCAGAAAAGAGATGAAAAGTTGAAAAAGGAAAGAAACTACATTCTACAGAAATAATTATGCACAGTACATTAAAATGTTAGTAGTGCCTTTAATACATTATTGTGACCCCTTTTCATGTAATTTTAGCACTAAAAATAATGTTGTTTTTTCCTATTGCTCTGGAGGTTGGAGCTCACTGTGCAGGATCCAGAACCTGACTCTGTAACATGATATAGTGGTGGATTGAGCAGTTCCTCTAACTGGTCACAGACAGCCGGATAAAATAAACATATGTAATATGCTTTCCAAAAGTTATTTTCAAAGACAAAAAAAAAGAAGCATATTTTGCTAACAAAAGATGGTTTAATGCTTTTAAGATATGTATTTACTAAGCAGTTCTTTTGCAGTAGCATCATTAACTCAGAGGTGTATTTAGTTTTCCTTGTGCCCAAGTCACTGAGAAATCTGCTGCCCATTGAAACCCCTACCAGCAATTTTAGCTCACAAATAGGGCACAGGGATGTACCCTCACTAGGCAACCAAAAAACATTGATTTTTAATAAAGCAAAATAGTTGGAGATCTCAAGACTTGGAAGGGATCATGACATAGACCGGGGTTTTCAAACCTTTCATCAGGCCTCCCGAACAGGCCAGATTTTCAGGATTACCTTTGGTTAGAGCAAGTTAATAACCATGTTTACTAATCAGCTGATTGTTTTACCTGTGCTCCAGTTTAAATATCCTGAAAATCTGGCCTGTTAGGGAAGCTTGAAAACCCCAGCCTCAAAACTCGCTGTCTCCCTAAAAACCTTCTGCCCCAGACAGATGTCTAGCTTGCAAAAAAACTAAATAATCCCTTGCTTAATTGCTGAGATGTACTGTACATTTATAAATATAACTTTAATATTCTTTTAAATTAAATTTTGAATAGATATCTCCCTTAAAGGGACAGTATACATCAATTTTCATATAACTGCATGTAATAGACACTACTATAAAGAATAATATGCACATATACTGATCTAAAAATCCAGTCCCTTTAAGTGAACCTAGGCCTCTATTGGTCTGATATTTTCTATTTATGATACTTAACCTCTCCACCACCTAAAATTATTTCTATCATCCCAATCAGGTATAGTCAGGATGATTGACAGTCCCTGCTACCGCACGTGAGCAGGGGCGGCATTGCAGAAGCAGAGGCTTTTGCAATGCTAAATGTGGGGATCGCTGAAAAAGCTGGGCAGTCTAGGTTCATGACAGTGAACCTCTTCTCT
Source organism: Bombina bombina (assembly GCF_027579735.1). Lineage (NCBI taxonomy): Eukaryota > Metazoa > Chordata > Amphibia > Anura > Bombinatoridae > Bombina > Bombina bombina. The sequence continues at coordinate 647,450,795 of NC_069500.1, read as the reverse complement.
CTGCCAAGTGATAAATGGAGCCCATGGAGCTAAAGCACATTGTTAAAATGTTTTATCTATGATTATTTCCATACATTCAGTCTATAGATTTAAGTGACTTGAGTTGACGTAGTCTGGATTTTACAATTTTTTTATTTTATTGTATTTTACCTTAATTTTATATGATTTGCATTGGTACACACATATGTGTATTATTGTTATTTATGAAGTTTTGTTCATGATTTCATCCTTGTCACATATTTTAGACTTTTATTAATAGCTATAGCTTGTGTATATTTTTACATTGCTGAGCTTATTGCATTAATATTCCTAATATTCTATTTTTGTACACATCTTCTGATATGTTAATAAGGAACTGGTCTGTAGTTAAAGCTAGTTCGTTCATTTGGCTTAATAAAAATAATCCTAACTTGTATTTTAAGGCACACACATATAAATATATACATCAATCAGTGTGCTGAAGATGGGCTAAGCAATGATCATTAGGTCATTTAGAAGTACAGATGAAGACCAGAAAATAGACCAGTCAATATTTATTCTTATGTACAACAATATTAATCACAGCATTGATTTTATGGGCTCAATTTATCAAGCTGCCATTGCAGCGTCTGAGCCGCTTAAACCACTGCTTCTTAAACAGGGATAATTGACAAGCCCTGATCTTGTGCAATCGGTTGTGTGGTGGTGAGGTTGCACAAGCATTTGCTCATGTTAACTGTGGGCAGTGGGTGCTGCCCACTCACCACATTACCGAGCAGACAAGTTCCCAGCAGTGAACCTTGTCCACGTAGCATTTGATAAATGGGACCCTATGTTACTGTATTATACTTATACACAGGATTAGGGCTTGTTTTAAACACTATCATCTGTGATTGTCTGTTACACTTGTTTTATTATATACTTTCGTTCATACTGTAGAAAAAGTTTTTTCAGTTCACTCAAATTTATTATTATTATTACAAAAAAAAAATCATATACTTATAATAACAGGCTAAACAAAATAAATTAAGAGTACAGGGAGTGCAGAATTATTAGGCAAATTAGTATTTTGACCACATAATCCTCTTTATGCATGTTGTCTTACTCCAAGCTGTATAGGCTTGAAAGCCTACTACCAATTAAGCATATTAGGTGATGTGCATCTCTGTAACGAGAAGGGGTGTGGTCTAATGACATCAACACCCTATATCAGGTGTGCATAATTATTAGGCAACTTCCTTTCCTTTGGCAAAATGGGTCAAAAGAAGGACTTGACAGGCTCAGAAAAGTCAAAAATAGTGAGATATCTTGTAGAGGGATGCAGCACTCTTAAAATTGCAAAGCTTCTGAAGCGTGATCATCGAACAATCAAGCGTTTCATTCAAAATAGTCAACAGGGTCGCAAGAAGCATGTGGAAAAACCAAGGCGCAAAATAACTGCCCATGAACTGAGAAAAGTCAAGCGTGCAGCTGCCAAGATGCCACTTGCCACCAGTTTGGCCATATTTCAAAGCTGCAACATCACTGGAGTGCCCAAAAGCACAAGGTGTGCAATACTCAGAGACATGGCCAAGGTAAGAAAGGCTGAAAGACGACCACCACTGAACAAGACACACAAGCTGAAACGTCAAGACTGGGCCAAGAAATATCTCAAGACTGATTTTTCTAAGGTTTTATGGACTGATGAAATGAGAGTGAGTCTTGATGGGCCAGATGGATGGGCTCGTGGCTGGATTGGTAAAGGGCAGAGAGCTCCAGTCCGACTCAGACGCCAGCAAGGTGGAGGTGGAGTACTGGTTTGGGCTGGTATCATCAAAGATGAGCTTGTGGGGCCTTTTCGGGTTGAGGATGGAGTCAAGCTCAACTCCCAGTCCTACTGCCAGTTTCTGGAAGACACCTTCTTCAAGCAGTGGTACAGGAAGAAGTCTGCATCCTTCAAGAAAAACATGATTTTCATGCAGGACAATGCTCCATCGCACGCGTCCAAGTACTCCACAGCGTGGCTGGCAAAAAAGGGTATAAAAGAAGAAAATCTAATGACATGGCCTCCTTGTTCACCTGATCTGAACCCCATTGAGAACCTGTGGTCCATCATCAAATGTGAGATTTACAAGGAGGGAAAACAGTACACCTCTCTGAACAGTGTCTGGGAGGCTGTGGTTGCTGCTGCACGCAATGTTGATGGTGAACAGATCAAAACACTGACAGAATCCATGGATGGCAGGCTTTTGAGTGTCCTTGCAAAGAAAGGTGGCTATATTGGTCACTGATTTGTTTTTGTTTTGTTTTTGAATGTCAGAAATGTATATTTGTGAATGTTGAGATGTTATATTGATTTCACTGGTAACAATAAATAATTGAAATGGGTATATATTTGTTTTTTGTTAAGTTGCCTAATAATTATGCACAGTAATAGTCACCTGCACACACAGATATCCCCCTAAAATAGCTAAAACTAAAAACAAACTAAAAACTACTTCCAAAACTATTCAGCTTTGATATTAATGAGTTTTTTGGGTTCATTGAGAACATGGTTGTTGTTCAATAATAAAATTAATCCTCAAAAATACAACATGCCTAATAATTCTGCACTCCCTGTAGAAGAGAAGGGGCCATTGTGTAAGGATTTCTTCCTCTCCTTGCTCTGCATATCTTGATATTTCAGGGCACCTTTGAGATTTGGAGTGGTGGAGGACTTCATAATTTAATGGCGGTGTATAGTAAACCCTAGAACCTCCACTGCTTGCCACAGACTTAATCTTATACTTTTATAGGTGTTTTTTTATTTATAGTTTTTTTCCCTCCAAATATAAAATAAATATTTGAACTATATCATTATAATTATAAAAATGAAACAAAATTGAAATGCAACAAAATATTTAAAGAAAGAAAATTAAATAAATATTGTAACCAAGGCCGACAATATATTTACTGAAACTTATTTTTGGTACATATTGAATTTAATTTTAAATGTTCTATTTATACATTTCTGTTTATACTGATAACTATTTCTGTGTATTTACTAAGATAGCAGTCACTAATGCTAACACAAAATGGGTTAACTTTCATATCTCAACCTTTGGATATAGCCTGAATGGATCATAGTGACCCATGTGACAAGAGTAATACTTGAGTTTGCCAAGGAAAGGGTGGGCTAAAGCTGCAACAGTAGAGAAATTATTTTATCTTGCTTTTTGCTGTTTGCAAGAAGAATCCAGGTTACAACGAGGTTACCTGATTCAATAGATGTGCTCTACCCTTAAAATGATACTTCTCCTTGCATCTGTGAATCAAGTTAGGAGAAAATAAGTTCCGCCACCTGTGTAACCTCAGTGCTGTCCTTGAATGGCAGGGTTGTGCAGTGAAATAACTTTTCATCAGATATCCCAGGATTTCTCCTTAGATTTCCTGTTGTCTGATTAAGCATTATTGGAGACAGATTCATCAGATAAAGTGGATGTTGAAAACAATCTCATGGTGTCCTGTTTAGAAATACACATGGGCATTTTGGATACTTACTGAAGAGACTGCAGCAATTTTTTGTCATTTTTCGATCACTTGATGTAGGTTTCTAAGATAAGCATTTTGGAAGCTTGTGTAGGATAGGTTATTATTTTCTAAAATACTTGCTCTGACAGGTTAAATCATTCTAGATAAACGCAAATCTTGCCACTTATAGTGGAATAATGTCAAACTATTATTGCTAAACATTCTCTTGATATAATTTTAGATTCTTGAGACATGGGGCTCCATTTATCAAGCTGTGAGAGCAGCTCTGAGGCCCCAACGTTTCAGGCTCCTCTGAACTAGCATGAAACTCTAGTTAAGTAGTAGTGGTCTTAACACCTCTGCTACTTAACATTTTATGTGGTGGATTTCAGTCATCCCGATCAGGTCTAAATAGGATGATTGACAGCCCCTGCTCCCGCAGGATTGGCTGCACGTGAGTAGGGGCAGCATTGTACAAGCAGAAGCTTGTTAAATGTGGGGATCGTGAGAGGCTGGACAGTCAAGGTTCATGACAGTGAACCTCTTCTGCCCGCCAAGTGATAAATGGAGCCCATGGAACTTTATCACATTGCTAAACAAATTTAGCAATGTATAGCATTTATATATAATCGATTGAGGCCAATTTTGTTTATCCGAAGACTGTCTAAGCGACAATCTTCAGAAAAGGGACATTCCAGCCAAAACTGAAATCCACATGAATGCATTTCTGTTTTGAATAGAAGTTTTTTTGTAATATACATGTATTAGCAAAAAATGTTTCTAATAAAAGCTATAGCTGTTTAAAAAGTGTATTTAAGTATGCACCGTGCACCAGCATTTTAAACACAACAGTTGCTCAGAGAGTCTAAGGTGCTTGCACCATCTAGAAATGACTCAATATGTTAATTGATGACATAATACAAGCCCCACTGTCGCTCTGAGCAGCTGCAACTTTTTAAAATGCTTATCCACTGAGAATATCTAGCTATGCTTCACATGCAGAGAAAAATGTTAACACTAAAACAGCGATAACTTTTACTAGAAGCATTTGCCAATACATGTATATTGCAAATATGTTTCTATTCAAATATGTAATGTATCTATGTGCATTAAAATGTTCACCAGAATGTCCCTTTAATAAAGAACAATATATTATGTTCAACACTCTTCATTTCCTTAAAACTAGGATATGTCATTTTTTTACCTGAGAATTATTATTTTTTTGCTTCAGCATAAAGGGATTTAACCATCAATGTTATATGTCATTGTAATAAATTGCAGCCTTTCCTAACAAAAGTCTAGTCAGCCACAATCATAAGGGGAATGCAGGCTTTTTATGTCTGATGTGGCCTCTATGGTTTGCAGTGCAGTAAGAATAGGTTCCCTCAAGCTATGCAGTTGATGGGTCTCCAAATTCCCTGACCAGAGCAAACCTGAACGTGGCAACAGATTGTGTTGTGCACTGAGTATGAGCACCTGTGAATTTGGATATGAATTGGAATGTTTTTGATGCATAATAACTGAAGGCTGAATACTGATGTATTTGGGCTAGAGCACTATTCAGAAACTAGCAACTAAATCAGATTTCTATTTTTTTTTTAATTTACATTAGAGAACAAGAACAAGCTTTTTTTTTCTCATATACCGCAAAAACATTTTTCCCTGTAAAATAAAATTGATTTGACTAGTTTTATTGTATGAATATTCATATGTCCCTTGACTGATTACCCTTGGGCCTGGCATCAACAGCTGAGGAAATGAAGTATACTGTTTAATGGTATTACCAGAAAAAATCAAAAGAACCAGTGCGTATCCTAGTCCTAAGGAAACTACCAATGTCTGTTCGCTAAATGCTAATGGAGTCTAACAGTGTCTGTATATTTAGATAGTCTGATCAAATTATTGAAAAAATATAAGAAATGTCAGTTTAAAATCATTGCCATCCAGATACATATAACATAGCTCTTTTTATTTACTTTACTCATTTTCATATAACTGCATGTAATAGACACTACAATACAGAATAAGATGCACAGATACTGATATAAAAATCCAGTATAAAATGGTTTAAAAACTTACTTAGAAGCTCTCGGTTTAGCTCTGTTGAAAAGGCAGTTGGGAAGCCCAATGCAAGTGGGAAATAACAGACACTCCCCCCTCCCTCTTCTTTTGCATATGAAAGACCCTTTACACAAACAGGAGCAAGCTGGAGAAGGTATCTGACAGTATTCAAATAAAACTTTGGGGCTTGGTTAGGAGTCTGAAAATCAGAGCAATGTTATTTAAAAATAAGCAAATTTTTACATTTAAAAAAAACAAAAAACTTTATGGGCTTTATAAATAGATCATCTACAAAACATTTATGCAAAGAAAAAATGAGTGTATAATGGCCCTTTAAAGAGTCATTACACAATATGCAGGTTCTGTGAATGCAAAAAGAGAAATTTTGTTCTACTGCAATTTGAGTTTACAGAATTTCTTTCTGCAAAGGAGAGACAAAGGAGAATAGTACATTTTTTTATGTTAGGTATAAATACTAATGGCTAATCTGTTTATATTAGAAACATATTCATTTGTTTTTTTGTCTTTATCTCTCTCTTTCTCACTTCTCATCTTTATGGTACACCAAGGGAGGTCTCATTTATAAGTAACAGAAAGGAAGGGCTCATCTCTATGGTATAGGAAGGGAGGCCCGTTGAGTGTTTTTCTTTGCTCCTGTTTCTCTTGCCTGAGTTCCTTGTCGCTCGTAACATAGCCTTTTCTCCTACACTATTTTGTAAATAGCTTTATTAAATACTAGTTGATAAGCCTGCCCAGAGGGCAGTCTATTTGTTAAAAACGCAACCCCCCAAGCTACAAAAAATAAAAAAGTAAAAATACAGAAAGAAATAAACAAAGCTATCCAAAATAATAAAATTAAACCTAAACTAATACCCTTATAAAAAAGCCCCAAATAGGTACTCACGGTTTCAGAAATCTGGTGGAGAAGATCTTCTTCCAGGCGGGTCTATGATCTTCATTCACACCGAAGATGGCGAGGAGCGAAGCTCCGGAGTGGTCTTCCCAGATGTGGAGATCCTTGGCAGTGGTCATCTGTGGCAGCTTTGGCGGTCCTCGGCGGCATGGAGGCTCCTCTGAATCCGATGTCCGTCGTATACTAAATATTGAAGGCAAGGTACCGCAATCAATTTGGGGTACCTTTCATTCCTATTGGCTGAATTTTTAAAAGCGGCCAATAGGATTAGAGCTACTAAAATCCTATTGGCTGTTCAAATAAGCCAATAAGATTTCAGAAGCTCTCATCCTATTGGCTGATTTTGAAAATTTCAGCCAATAGGAATGCAAGTAAAAAAAGCCCATACAAATGCCCCTTTAGGGGCAATGGGTAGTTTAGGTTTATTAGTGTTAGGTTTATTTTATTTTGAGGGGTTTGGTGGGTAGTTTTATTGTTAGGGGGGCTTTTTTTACTTGTAATGTAAAAGAGCTGATTTCTTTAGGGCAATGCCCTACAAAGAGCCCATTTAAGGGCTATTGGTAGTTTATTCTTAGATTAGGTGGTGTTTTTATTTTGGAGGTCTTTTTTATTTTTATAGAGATTAGGTTTAATTTTTTATTTTGGATAGTGTTGTTTGTTATTTTTTGTAATGTTATTTTTTTTTTAATTGTGTATTTTTAAAAAAAATGTAATTAAGGGGTTAATTTAGGGGGCGTTAGGTTAGGGGGCTTAGTCATTAAATTAGTTAATAGGTAAATTAGGTTTAATGCATTGTGGGGGGTTGGCGGATTAAGGGTTAATAGACGTATTTGCGATGTGTTGCGATGTGGTTGGTGGATTTAGGAGTTAATAATCTTATTGGGTATTTTTTTTTAAATGTCAATACTTTATGTGGGCGGTTATTTTTTTTTATTGTTAGTTATTGCTGACGGTTATGTTTTTCCTTATTACTTATTGCGGATGGTTATTTTTTTTTTATATATACTTATTGCGGGTGTTTTTTTTTTTTTTTTTTTTTTTAAACATATTGCGGCGGTTATTTTTATTTTTTAGTAATGCTCTGTCTGCCTTTGCTGCATCCCGGTGGATTCCGAAAATGGCAGGGTGATGAAAGAATCCACCTTGTCCTGCCAACATTCCTTTGAGAATGCGTGCGCAACTGCCGATGGCAACGGACGCATTACAAACGCGATTATAGTATAGCTTTTTTTTTTTTTTTATTCAGCTGAACTACAGCCTATACCTCCTAACATTTCCTGAAAGTTTATCAGGACAGGGAGATGAGGGAACTTATGGGCATTGCCCACTGGTGATTTGTTGATGGGGCCACAACCACATAGTGAATAATGCCAGGTATGTTGTGGGAAGAAAACCATGACCATTTATCTTAACCAAGAAATTGCAGGCAAGAAGTGCGCCAGATCTCTCGATCTGTGAAAATCCTGCTGGATCCATAATGGCTGGTAGGTCTTACTGTCTGATGACTTATTGTTTCTTGTTCTCCATTATATTTAGCCATTCCTTGCTTAAAACTCACATTCTGCTTCATTGAGCAATAGATAGATAGATAGATAGATAGATAGATATAGATAGATAGACAAATAGAGACAGACAGATAGAAAGATAGATAGATAGAAAGAAAGACAGAGACAGACAGACAGACAGACAGATAGATAGATAGATAGATAGATAGATAGATAGATAGATAGACAAATAGAGACAAACAGACAGATGATAGATAGATCGATAGATAGATAGATAGATAGATAGATAGACAGACAGACAGATAGATGGACTGTGTATTTTGCATTTTTTTAAAAACTATATTTTCATTTAATATTAAAAAATATTTAAAATAGGTTGCAGTGATGGTGAGTAGATGGGACTACTTGTTCCTCACTGTTTGGCCTTTTTACTCTTAACTTATATTATATAAAATGCTATATTTATTTTCAAGATTTGTTTAAAGTTAAGTTTTTGTTAAAGGGACAGTCTAGTATAAATTAAACTTTCATTATTTAGATAGGACTTTTCATTTTAATCAACTTTCTAATTTACTTTTATCATCAAATTTACTTTTTTCTCTTGTTATTCTTAGTTTAAACTAAAGATAGGTAGGCTCATATGCTAATTTCTAAGCCTTTCAGGGCTGCCTCTTATCGCATGTTTTTTAAATCTCTTTTCAACACAAAGAGACAGAAAGTACATGTGGGCCATATAGATAACACTGTGTTCAGGCACAGGGGGTTACTTTAAGATTTAGCACAAAACAATGCTAAATTTAAGACAATAGATAATAAACTGTCACAGTCATGTGATCAGGGGGCTGGAAGAAGGTTCCTAGATACAAGGTAATCACAGAGGTAAAAAGTACATTTATATAACTGTGTTGGTTATGCAAAACTGGGGAATGGGTAATAAAGGGATTATCTATCTTTTACAAAAAATAACAATTCTATGGTAGACTGTCCCTTTAATGTTTAAAAGTTGTATCAGGTACTGTCTGCCACTGCCAACCTTGCAACCTTTTAAAGGGGCCAAGCACGCTGTCACTATGGCGTTAAGCTCTTTCTTTTTTTGTGTAATAGCAAATTGACAGTTAAAAGAGGCACAAAAGGTACATGCTTGTTGAATATAAGGTACCAAAGCTGAAATTGCTTACTTTATTATGCTCACCCTTAATTCAATGACAATAGTGAGGGTTGAGATGAGTTTCTGTCCATTTTAGACATTAAAGGGAGGTTAAACACTAAATAAATGCTAGATAAATTAATGTATTCATAGAAAAGATTTGTCTGAGAATAACATGTAGATGTATTTTTTAACATTTCATTAGCTGTTTAAATATTAACAAAAATTTTTTTGGGGTCTATGAAACAATGCGGGCTGCCATGTTGTAACTTAGGTTACATTCTCTGTTGTGACCAGTTAGAGACAGTTATAAATAGTTCACTAGAGTGTGCAACCAATGGTTGTGTGGAATATAACAGTGTTCTGCACTTCCATTTTTAATAGCAACTGAAAAGCTCAAAATTTCAGAATGGAATTACAGGCGAAAAGGACAAAATAAATATAGAAAGTATATTGCAGAGTGTTTTTTTATATATACAATTTATCATTTTATATCACTATCTCAAAGTGTTTAATGTCCCTTTAAGAAACAACAATAGACCGCATGGACATTATTTTACCTGTACAACACTGCAATATCACCAAAGTTCAATACATTTCAGACTGTTTTGTTATGTTGAGTATCATATTCAACCTTTCAAGAGTTAAAACGTTAGGTTATACATAAATGTATCTATATATCTCATTATTATTATTTACAACATATGGGGTCTATTCATTGCAGGTGAATTTAAACATTTCAATGTGCGCCATTTAAATATGCATTATAAAGAGCCAAATCCAGTGAGTATCTCCTGAAAGAAGAGGGGTGTTAGCCCAGCACATTGCATGGTTAATGTTGTGTACAATTCACCTAAATGTGCTGGTGACCCTTGATAATGCATACTTAATGGAAAAATCTCAAATCACCTCCAATTCCCCAGCAATTCATTTCTTTGCTAATAGAGCCCATATATTATTCAAACAAATCCATTGATTACCTAATAAAACAAACTGTGTAAAAAATATAATTTTAAAGTCACATGAGACCAACATTATTATTAGCTAATGTCTTTCATGGGAGTGTACCTGTAATATTACATACAGATTTTTATTAATTAATTTGCTAGAATAATTGTGTGTTTGAATTATCTTAGACAGGTCAAATGAGAGTTTAGGTAATGACCTGCAGGCATAAAAATGAGTTTTGCTAGCCAATGTTAATAATGCAGAAGCTTAGCAACCAAATTATTTTATATTGCTTTATTAAAGGATGTGCACAAGTGTTGAAGTCAAGGCATCAGTTAAATTTAATTGGATTTAACATATGATATTTGGGCTTCATTTTCAAGTTGGTTATTAAAGTATTAATAAAAAATAGTTGGTTTTCCTAATTTTATATTGTTACTCCTTTAATTATAGAATGATATCATGTGTTTCTTGTGGCACCATAAGATTCATAAGATTTTGTAATTATTATTAACTATATAACATTATAAAATATAATGTTTATTTTATTGATGTTTTGTCTTGCATTATAACAAGGACAAAAAGGTCTGATTTTCTGACAATGTTTTTAAAAAAAACAAAAAAAACAATTGGTTCAAACTGTTGCAAGATGAATACATATAGTTAGCTTAAAGTCATGCTATCCACAGTTAACAATTAACACTTAAACCCCTTAACGACCAGCGCCATACCCTGTATGACGCTGGTCATTGTGCCCTGGGCTTCTCTCTGCCGCGATCTTGCTCAAAATTGTGAGAGAGCGATTGGGAGGTTGGGAGATAAGGGGGGATACTACCCTGCAGTAAATATATAATTTTGAAAAAAAATAAAAGCAAAACAAAAAATAACTTTTAATTTTATACTGGAAGACTTTCTGCCAGTACTTAAGATGGGGGTGACCCATGGGGGGTGAGGGAGGAAAGAGAGCTGTTTGAGGGGGTAGGAGAGGGGTCAGGAGGGGATATGTCAGGTGGGAGGCTGATCTCTACACTAAAGCTGAAATTAACCCTATAAGCTACCTAATTAACCCCTTCACTGCTGAGCATAATACAAGTGTGATGCGCAGTGGCATTTAGCAGCCTTCTAATTACCGAAAAGCAATGCCAAAGCCATATATATCTGCTATTTCTGAACAAATGGGATCCGAGAGCAGCATTTACAACCATTGTGCCATGATTGCACAAGCTGTTTGTAAATCATTTCAGTGAGAAACCTAAAATTGGGAAAAAGCTGACAATTTTTTTAATTTCAGAAAATATCAAAGCGCCAGCTGACCGGCAGGGTTCAAAATGTGAAACCAATTTCTTCACAATTGGATTAAAACAAAGTGGTTTAGACTGTTAAACTACAGAAAGAGGACATAGACTGTTAAACTACAGAAAGAGGACATAGACTGTTAAACTACAGAAAGAGGAATTACCTTAACTTGGAACACTTTAACTTTGACTATTAACGAAAACATCTTATTTTCATTTTGATTTTTTGGTTATTATTTTGTCGGCTGCAATCATGTTGGTCACTAGTGATATTTGAGGAATTCACTGGAGCACACTTTATTATTTGGGAGACATCCGTGGATTAAGTTTTGATTTTTATACACCTTTTTAAACACCTTTTTCATTGCCATATTTTGGATTTTTGGTTTTAAATATCGATACACAGTGTTTATTAGTATTAGCAACTTAGAACTATTTTTTTGCATTTCTGCACTTGGGACCTGGTAATTAGCACCAACCGAATTTTATATTTTGTATTGTTTATTTTGATTTTTTCACGAACTAACCTGTCACACAATTAGCGTGTATTGAGCACACATCCTCTTTTCTTTCCGCTAGCGGAGAACGGTCACTGATCCTTGAGAGGTACAGTTGATCGGTTCTATTCTTTCAACTTAAAGCATAAGGAACTTATTTGAAAAATATATCCACAGAGAGATATAACTACTCTGGCCATATTCATGTGTAAAAGCTACTTTCAAACATAACCGCATTAGAGATATCTATAACCGGTCTGTTTTATACTGTGCAAATATTCTAGCAGGTAACATTGTCATAGAATCATATACTTTATTGTATAATCTGAGAACCGGTCTGATAACTATAGTAGGTAGCACTGTTATAGGATCGTTTATTTTATTTCTGGATGTTTCTAAGCCACCATACTTAGGTTATCCATAATTACTACAGATAACACTGCTATAGGACCATTTGTTTTACTGTTCATTTCGAAGGCACCTTATATTGTTAAATGCAATATGTGGATCCATGTTAGATAAATCCACTATATATATACCGAATTTGGACACCAATTGTTTTAAACCCTTTTAAGATTGTCAAATAATTGCCAAGAATCTATGTTTTAATATTTTTAATATTATTTTGAATAAACCACTTTGTTTTAATCCAATTGTGAAGAAATTGGTTTCACATTTTGAACCCTGCCGGTCAGCTGGCGCTTTGATATTTTCCGATTTTTCTTAAACGTTTCTGACCACTAGGGGTCACCCATCAGAGCTAAGGGTCCAACTAGTAGTAGGCGCTAAGTGATTTCTTCTCATTGTACCAATTTTTTTAATTTCATCGCATTTGGCGGTGAAATGGTGGCATGAAATATACCAAAATGGGCCTAGTTCAATACTGTCTACTAAAAAAATTATAGTTTTGATAGGTAAAAAAAAAAAAAAAAGGCTCCATTTCTGTTTAAATGTAGTGATGGCAAAAATTCTCTGGTCTTTTGGGGAAGTTTTTGTCTGAAGTGCCCGTTCTTAAGGGGTTAAAACTGCCCAGGACAGATTTAGAATTGACCTGACTCATATTGGACAGCTTGCATTAAAGTTATGTTGATTTGCTGCAAACAATTTGCTCAGTTTCAACTGATTTGCAAATCATTATTTCAAGATCAGGTGACTTAAAATCAAGTATTTAGAGGACCATTACATTACATAATCAACACATGTATAATAATTATATGTAATAACACAGTTTGCTTTTCAAATGAGTAGTATATTTTCTTCAGATGCATTTCAGTTTCCATTTTACCTGCCCCTGTATCTTTAATGCCATCAACCAATCACATATTGCATGTAGGTTTATAATGATAACTCTTGCACATGCTCTGTAGGAGCTGCATATAAAACGATTGTGTACATTTGATAATGTGTACATTTTGCTTTAACAAGCCCAGCTTAAACTAGTGGTTTGTGGTTAAGTTACTTGCTCTGCTTTAACTTAATTGCTCTACTTGGACTACCAAGTCATCTGTTATTTTGCCGGTCCAAAGTAAGATATTTGTTAAAATAACCCAACATGTATGATTAGCTATAGATAACATATTCCTTGCATGTGCTTGAAAACTGAACCTGTAATAAAACAATAAGAGCATAAAAAGTATTTAATGCGCCAAACACAAATAAGTTTGTTCTGGTTGATTTGTTTGATTTTATCAATAGGAACCTATTTTAGTGCCTGAGACGGAACACAAGATTGTACTACAACCTGGCAGTTAAGTGGCATTTTTGCATGCAGTATGGGAAAAAAGATATATAGTATTCTGGATGATTACTCAAGCACAAAGAGCTGTCATTGCCAAGGGATTACAATGTCATCCTAAAAACAATGAGACAGAGACTCAAGTTTCCATAGGCTGTCGTTGGAATTCCAAAGTGGAAATGTTTTCAGATATTATGGGCATATAAATGTATATTGTGTATAGATAGCCATTTTAGCATGACATGTAGAAATTATCAAGAGGGAAAAACTAAATAAATCTGGCAGACAGATATGATATAGCAACTATAAATGCATTTTTTCGTTGATCAGAATTTTATTAAAGGAAATCTTGATAAAAAAGTAATGGCAAGATATTCAGGCTTTCAGCGGTATTATGCAGTATGGCATTATTCATTGCTATCTGCTAATGATACATTATTTAGTTGTTAGAGGGGGAAAGTGGTGTAGTGCATACTTAGGGCCTCATGTATTAATGTGCGGTGGACAACGTTCCCTACTTTAGAAGCATTTGCTTGTACAGCACTGTCCCTTGCTCTCACAGATCAACAGTGTGAGAGCAGGGCCTGTCACTCAACATGTTCAGGGTGATTTATCTCAGTCACCTTAGAGGCAGAAAAGAGGTAAGAGGACGCTTCTTACATTGTGGTAAGCAGACTAGCATGAGTGAGTCTGCCCGGCAAAGGGTCCAAAGCAATGTTTACTGATAATCCCTAAGGAATCTGTTGGCGCTCTACAAATAACTGCTAATAATAATAGTACATGGTGCCTTTAGACATATGCTAACTTAACTTCCCTTAACAATACTGTCTGTTTAAAATGAAAACATATAAATAAAGCCTATTTGGATTTCTCAAGTTGGCCATCTCAAGATTTTGAAATCACATTATCAAATAAATCTCATTGGCAGTGCATTTCATGAATAAGAAAACTCTTATGCTATAGTCAATAAATTGTCTAATTAATCTTCAGTGAGTAACTGAAGAAAAATATATTTTTTTAAATTTAAATGATTTTTATTAGGTTGATCAAAATTACAGCATATTTACGTAACAAGTACATACATATGGTACATTTCAAAGATCAGCTTAATATCAAGTACTGAAAATACAACTAAAGTTTTAAAGTAAAAATAAGGGAAGGGAGTAGGGGTGGGAAAGTTCCAGATTTTTATGTAAGAATTTATAATTGCAAATATATAACAACTATTACATTCAGGTTTATTTATTATAATAGCTTTGTGTTTTGTATGTCTCATATATTATATAGCTGAAGTAATGAGATCTAGATAACTGGCATAGTGGCTAAGGTATTTGTGGCCTTTGGTCCCATATAAAAATAATAATATCCAGAATATAGTCTCGTCAGCCTATGAAGAAATAATGCAGCTTTTCTAAAGAAATATGATTCATTTCAGAAATCCACTGGAAAAGAGTTGGTGAGTGCTGATGTTTCCAAAGTCTGGGAATTAATCTTTTTGCTCTAGTTATCATTAGGTAGAACAGCTTCAGTCTGTATGTACATCTTATATTTGGAGGTTGGTTAAGAAGGATATTACAGTTGAGAGAAATGTTAGTGTCTAATGTTTGATTAAAAAACCCTTCTATCTGTAACCAATAGGACCTAATTTTGGGGCATGACCACCATATGTGGGAATGAATTCCTATGTCTCTGCATTGTCTCCAACAGCTGGATGAGGCGCCTGGGAATATTTCTCTTATTCTTTGGGGTGTGAGATACCAACGAGAGAGAATTTAGAAATTAAGTTTGTCTAGAGTTAAGGAGAGATGAGAATGGGTCATTTTAAAGCTGTGTTTCCAATGTGCATCTGTTATTTGACATTGAAGTTTAGATTCCCATTTTGACAAGTATATGGGTCTTCTATTTGGGAAGGAGCCTCTGAGTAACTTATATATGATAGAGAGGAGGGATCTATGTATTTTAGTGATACATATATTTTCAAATGGGGTAAGTGATCTCAGGATATTTTGTTGGAAGGGACTTGTAGCGATTGCATGATGAATCTGAAAATAAGCAAAGCATTTGTTAAATGTTGTTCCTAAAGTGTCATTTAGTGTAGCTCAATCTTTTACATGTTTCGTGTTGGTCAATAAAAAGATAGGGAGATTCTTATATTCGATTTTATCATTATTGTATGAGAAGAGGCATTGTTTAAAGAAAATTGGATTGTTTAACAATGGAGTTAAAGGTGAAACTGGTGAAGTAATCTCATTGGAATTTGATATTGTGTTGTCCCACATGTCTAAAGTATCTTTGATAAATTTAACATAGGAAATATTTCCTGGTCTGACTGAGTTAGGTAACCAGCATATGTGTCTCATGCTCTGTATATTGGATATACTAGCTTCCATGTGGACCCATAATTCATAGGGGCAAGCATGATTCCAAGCTATCACTTATCACAGATATGTTGCCTTATAGTAATTTGATAGATTTGGAGCGTTAAGACCCCCATCCTCCTTGCATAGATATAAGGTTTGTCTGGATACTCTGAGTTTCTTATAAGACCAAATAGACTCTATAATTTTTTGATGAGTATCTAAGTATTGAGTAGGTAACGCTATAGGTAGTGTTTGAAATATATATAGGTATTTTGGGATGATGATCATTTTTACTGTATTTATGTGGCCTATACAAGATAGATGGCCTTGCTTGTGCCAATTTTCCAATAATTTAAAGGCTGTGGTCTGGAGGTTAGTATAGTTAGTCTGAAACAGATCATGTGGGTTAATTGGAATAGTCAGTCCTAGGTATTTAAAGTGAAGGTCAATTTTGATGAATTAGTGCCCGGTTTTTAATAATCCTATTAAAAACAAGGGCACATTAATTCATCAAAATTAACATTTCACTCGTTTTCTTCAAAAACTTTCCTTTTCATTCTGACAGCCACTCCAGCGATTCCCACAGCCGTCAGAAGCTTTTGCTGACATCAGAAATGACAAATCCGTCTATCCTCCAATCACGGCTTCCCCCCCAGGGGAATCTTGGCCTAATGCAATGCTGTGATTGGAGGAAGCTGGATTTGTCATTTTGGACCAGCGAAAATGGCTTGCGATGGGCGGAGGAAGTGCTGGAGCGCCTGCCAGGATTAAAAGGTAAGTTTTTGAAGAAAACGAGTGAAATGTCAATTTTGATGAATTAAAGTGCCCTTGTTTTTAATAGGATTATTACAAACCAGGCACTAATTCATCAAAATTGACCTTCACTTTAAGTTTATTTACGATCGAAAAATTAGTGTTCTTCCTTATATAGTTTAAGTAATTTAATGTCATGTTTAGAGGCATGAGCCCAGATTTCCCATATTTATTGAAAAGTTAGAGACCTGTTTATATTCTTCCAGGACATGGACCAAAGCTGGTAAAGAGGATATTGGGGATTGTAATGTGAAGACAATATCGTCTGCAAAAAGGAGATATTTTTGGGTGATGTCTCCATAGGTGATACCTATGATATTTGGATGCTTTCTAATTTGTATAACTAAAATGTCATCAGTCAGGGCAAAAAGCAAGAGGGATAATGGACATCCTTGTCGGGTGCCATTAGATATTGGGAAAGGTTGAGATATTGTGCTGTTTATTTTGATTTTAGCCTGATGATTATTGTATAATGCCTGGATTCTAGAAAGAAAGGTATTAGAAAAGCCAAATTTTGACAGGGCCGACCACATAAAATTCCAGTCGACCCTGTCAAAATCCTTTTCCGTGTCTGTGGAAAGGATGAGTAATGGAAGCTGGTGATCTGAGGCTGATTGCCAAGCATGGAGCAACCTTATGGTATTGTCTTTGGCCTCTCGACCTTTGACAAATCCCACTTGGTCTGGGTGTATTAATTTTGGCAGTATTGCATTAAGACATGATGCTTAGATTTTTGCGTATATTTTGATATCTATATTTATCAAAGATATTGGTCTATAGTTAGTAACTTGGTCTGATAGCTTGTCAGGTTTCTGAATAATCGTGATTAAGGCTTCTAGAGGGGGTTGAGAAAACCTATTACCCTGATCGATAAAATGTAATAAAGTAAGTAGGTGCAGGGCTCAATTGGGCATGAAGTAACTGATAAAATTTGTAAGTCCGTCTGGTCCTGGTGATTTACCCGAGGGTATGGATTGTATAGTAGTGACTATTTCTCGCATTGTTATTGAGGAATCAATAATTTGTTTATCTTCTTCTAAAAGTGTTGGGAATGCTAAAGAATCCAAATATGTTTCTATTAGATTAAGTTTATTATTGTCTTTAGTAGGATTAATATTATATAAAGAGGTATAGAATGAGGTAAAACTGTTTGTTATGTCTTCATTTGATGTGAGAGACTTGCCTGGGGGATGTGTAATAGAGCGAATACAGGAGGCATATCTCTTTTTTTTAAGCGATCTAGCTAGCAAGTGCCCTGCTTTATTATTTTCTATATAAAATTTGGTTTTAGTGACAAGTGCTCTCATATGTTCTTTTTGTATTAAGAAATTGTTCAAATTGTTTCTGGTGGTTATTTGGTCTGCCAATTTCTGGGGTGATTGTGGGTCCTGCTTATATTTTTGTTCTATGGAAGAAAGGGTGTTCGTTAAGGTAAGTTGGGAAGATTGCTGTTTGCGTATTTGGCCTGAATGTTGTATCAGTATTCCACATATATAGCACTTGTATGCCTCCCAATGGTGCGTACATATTGCCAATTGTAAAGGGTTACCATAATATAGGCCTACTAAAAATAATATTCTACCGTTTTTGTCATTATATTTCTGTAGTAATTCGAAGGGAATATTCCAGTTAAAAGAAATACAAACTCCATTTTTCCTAAGTGGTCCTGAGCTTAAAAAGTGTCTATCATAGTACTTTAAAGATAATTTAGGTTCATTGGATTTCTTAAAGTGGGTCTCTTGTATTAAAACGATATTGATATTTTTTTGGTGAAAGTCATGGAAGGCTATAGATCTCTTTTCTGCTAAAAGAAAACCATTGATATTTTAGGTGGCTATATTTACCATTCCATCATAAGTGGAGCGTTTCATTGTGGCAATTAGTATAAGAGACTTGTGTTAACAATTATGCTAATATCTGGAATAAGATACTATTCTGGAAGGGAATATGAAAAGGTATAGATATATAGGTCCCTTAATAAGACTGCTATGATAAAACCACAACAATCTTTTCTTTTGTATCTAAGTGCGGGACTAGTGGTCAGACTGGCTCTAGTGTATTCATATGTTATTATATGTCATGATGTGACAACAGCTGTAATAATAACAGTCATAAACAAAAACAAGTAGTGGCATGTAAAGCTGTCCTCATATCCTAGGATACAACAACAATAAAGATATATATATATATATATATATATATATATATATATAATTATAGCAATAGCAGTAAAGAAAACACTTATTCATTAAATAGCTTCAAAGGATTAACTTTAAGTGAATAAAGGGATTCAAGGAGAAAGTAACATATTTCCTATCATAAATTCCCGGTTGATTCTTTCATTCGTTCATCATTGAACAACAAAGTCTTAGATCATATACTGGACTGATATGTATATACAACCATGAAGTAGTCATTTAAACCTTTAACTAGTATAACAACTCAACTTTCAATAATAACTGAGTAGCAAACTCTTAATTAAGTATACTCCATATAATTAAATTTAACCTTTAAATTTAGTCAGTACTGTAATGTAGAAAAGGTAAGCTTACAGCCGAGTAAGGGCTGTTTAGTCTACAAGTCAATTCTAGAATAAGACAGAGAGGGTCAAGCCCTCAACAATTGATCAAACCTCATGGCATGTCTCTTTAGACTTCTTTTGTGTTGCTTGGAAGAGAGTTCTGTACCTGCTTGTTTTTGAGGCTTAGGAGCATCTCTTGACTCAGGACGTGTAGAATCTTGAATGGTGGTTTTGATCTCTTGGAGTGCAATTTTTATCGCCTTGCAAAATTGAGGTATATTCTGTGCAGAGTCACATTCAATTTTCCTCCCATTTGTTATTGCTATGACTGATGTTGGAAATCCCCAATGGTAAGGGATTTTTAGTGAGCGGACATGGGAAGTAAGGGCTGAGAGATCTCTTCTTTGTTGTAGTGTTCATGTTGCTAAATCTTGAAATATCTGTATGCGGGAGATTTTTGCTTTCTAGCATATGCATATATCAGTTCTCTATGTTGGAATTGTTGAAAGCGAGCAATAATGTCTCATGGAGGTTGACTGTCTGCCGGTTTAGGGCGTAGAGAGCGATGCGCTCTATCCAAGAGGATTTCAGGGAGATCAGTATCATTATTCTTGGCTATCTCAGATCAGTAATATCTATCTTTAGGTCAGTGCATTCTATCTTTATACATGTTTTAACCTGTTCTATAAGGGTTTGCATTGCCTTATATGTGATAGGTGGGTCGTTTATATGTTCACGGGATGCAGGTGAGGAGCTTTGGGAAGTTGTCTCATGATCATATAATATGTCTTCTTCTGGTGGACCAGTTATAATGGAGTCTTTTTTGTTTCTGTTTTTCTCTGTTTGTTTAAAGAAGGTATTAACAGAAATCTGCACAATTGGCATTTGTTTTGAGGGTCTATCTGTCTTTGCTAATTTTTTCTGAGACTTTTGTAATTAGTAGGTTTTTCAGTGTACAGGGTCTGAGGTTTGGGAGCTAATTTAGTGAGGAATATTGTTGTTAAGCCCCTCTGCTCCAGATATGTCTTACATGTTGTTTTAGTTATAATGACTATAATGGAGTAATTAGCTGTACATATGTTGTCTTTGCATATACAAAAGAGGTGATTATCTTATTGCAGTAGCTGTTATTTAATTTTTCAGTATAAACTGCTGCGATGTGTGGGATAGCTCAGGATGACCCGTATTTTTGCCACTCGCTCCGCACCAGAAAATATTTTTTATGTTGTGTTTACTTATCATAGTGTGATGTTTGGAGCTTTAATGAATAATTTTCCATAAAATGATTTATGGAAATGTAAGATTTATCTCCAAAATTATAAATATACTATTCTGCTCATAAGCATAGCTAATTATAGAAAGTTGCCTTAATTATCTTTATTATCTTTAAATATATGAAAGCTATTCATCTATCTCTTGTCAGAGGGTATTTGTTATGAGAGCAGAATTTCCTCTGATGTGATGCTTGAATGCTTTTTGTGCACGAGAAAGGGGGTTTATTCACAAACTTGCATAATCTTGTTACTTTACTGAAATATAGTTTGTCTTGAAAGTCTCACATCATGCAGTGTCCTTTTAAAATGGCAGGGTCTATTAGTTAATAAAAGACTAAATATTAAAAGCCTAGTATTTATCTTTGTAATGTTTATAATGATGCATTATTATTATTTATTGATATTACTGATATTATTTTTATTCTTATTGAGATTCTTATTTTCTTTATTAATAATAATAATTATTATTATTATTTTTATTATTGTTATAATTATTATTATTATTATTATTATTTTATTTATAAATCACCAATTTATCCTTGAATCCTAATCATCCCAGATTTTCAAATGATTGTATATATGCCCTCTTTCTTATTCACAGTGTCTCCAGCTAGGACAAATCTCAATTTTTTTAAGGACCTCTCCAGCTTTGTTCAGGACACACATAGACCTTTCCACATAATATCCGGGCCACACCCACAGTAAACAAATAGCCCCTTCCTATTCTGGACAGGTTTTAGGGGATGCTAGGAAGTATGTCATATTAAACAGAGCTATGATGCTGCATGGCTACAGAGGAAAATAAGCAAGATAGAGGAATTCCATAGAAAATGGTCAGTTCTAGAAAAGTCTTTTAGAAATTAATTTGAGAGTAATGAAAGGAGGAGAGCAGTGGGCATTGGATGGGTGGGAAAGTATTTGCAAAAAAGGGTGAAGATATTAAAGTGGGCAGCGTTGTTAAAGTGATGGTAAATTTTACTACTTTTAAAGATGTTTTTAAATCTTTAATATTTCAACATAAAAACTGCTATTTGTTTTTCTTTAAATATGTAATCCTATTTTTTAAAAATCCCACTTTTACAATTATCCTTTTTACTTGTTTCCTCCACCCCCTCCATTGTCTCTTTCTGAAGTATAGTGAAATCAGTGTAGTAGGAATCAAACCAGATAAGCAACTCTGCAACAAGTTTTTTTTCTTATAGTGCCATACGGCATGCATTATGATGGCTAAGTAACTAAAACATCACTAAAAAAATGCAGTTTATGGGCAAATGGAGGAGTGATTTTAAAAGTGGGTAATGCTTATCATAAGCTTAACTTTTGCGCAGTAAAACTATTACTTCATGAATGAAAGTTGTATTAAAAATGAACGATTATTGCAGTGATTATATTTATGTATGGCAAATTAAACATAATTTTAAGGGCTTTATATATATGGGTTGAGATCTGAATTTTATTATTGAGTCAAAGGGAAGCCAGGGAATTGTTTATTATTTAATGTATTAGTCTAAATTCTTATATTGTATTGAAAATTGATTGTGTCAGCACTTGACAACTCATTTTAACAACACCAGCAGATTCTAACCAGTATACTCTAGAGTTTTCTCCTGTTTGCAGAGCATATCTCAACTGCTGCTTCTTCATGCTATGTTAGTAAAGACATCCCACGATGTTCTATATCAGAGGCTGAAACCAAAATATTGCACCAAAGAGAAAAGCTCTTGAAAAGTAACAAACTGCAAATACATTTTGAAAGCATTGGTCTTGTGGATTTCTTTTAATGTTCATTATCTTTAAAGCAACAAAACCACATCATGCTTAAATTATTACTCTTTATTTCTAATCCATGTGTAAGTGAGTTTTACCCTAAATATTACTTGATAATTAAACTGATTAATTATTCCTATTTAACATAACAAGGACCCTTGTGGATAAATGATGCTGATGAGCGATACAAGATAAAAGGAGTGAAAATATTAGAAGCAATATAAGAGATTATTACTTATTTATTAGATGCTAGATGTGTATATGAAATTGATGACGATTGCCCTGCATGGTAGCAGCACTAAGACTTTTAAAAATAAATCACACCAAATTCTATGCTTTGATTATTTTAGTGTCATCATATGCTACTTTACTGATCAAGCACATTAAAATACAATGAACCTACACAAACACGCCAAACAGATGGTTACATCAACCTACACCTTTTTGTACTAAACAATAAGTGCTTCATCATAGGTGCAGGAAGTTGTGGTGATAATAGCATGTATGTACTTTTTAGCATTCACTTACATGTTAGTGATGGTTGCACTGGACTGTTGTTCATAAACAATTTAACAAAGTTTAATACTTTTGCTGAGTTGGTGTAATAGGCATCTATGGATGTTTTGCTGGTTTTTGGCATATATAGAATTAATGCAGTGACAATTATTTGCTTTTTCTTGAGCTCCATGTTATTTTCATGGTTATACACACACACACAAATATATATATATATATATATATATGCGCACACACATATTAGAGATGTGCTGCACTTGACCACGCCCCTGTCATGCCCCCTCCTGACCACCTTCTCTTCTGTCTGATCCTCACGGCCTTCCTTACGGCCAGACCATGTATGTTTGTCTCGCTTTGCAGTCTCTACTGCGCATGACTGCATCGGACAAACATACCTGACCTTTTATAATATAGGATTTTTAATATGGGCTCTAAGCCGCCCGCGTTAAAAGATTACTTTTGCAATAGTGCACCACTTGTAAGCTGGCAATTACAAGCACATGATTAAAATAAACTCCCTTTCTTTCATGTAATTAGCAAGAGTCCATGAGCTAGTGACGTATGGGATATACATTCCTACCAGGAGGGGCAAAGTTTCCCAAACCTCAAAATGCCTATAAATACACCCCTCACCACACCCACAAATCAGTTTTACAAACTTTGCCTCCTATGGAGGTGGTGAAGTAAGTTTGTGCTAGATTCTACGTTGATATGCGCTCCGCAGCAGGTTGGAGCCCGGTTTTCCTCTCAGCGTGCAGTGAATGTCAGAGGGATGTGAGGAGAGTATTGCCTATTTGAATGCAGTGATCTCCTTCTACGGGGTCTATTTCATAGGTTCTCTGTTATCGGTCGTAGAGATTCATCTCTTACCTCCCTTTTCAGATCGACGATATACTCTTATATATACCATTTCCTCTACTGATTCTCGTTTCAGTACTGGTTTGGCTTTCTACTACATGTAGATGAGTGTCCTGAGGTAAGTAAGTCTTATTTTCTGTGACACTCTAAGCTATGGTTGGGCACTTTTATATAAAGTTCTAAATATATGTATTCAAACATTTATTTGCCTTGACTCAGGATGTTCAACATTCCTTATTTCAGACAGTCAGTTTCATATTTGGGATAATGCATATGAATAAATCATTTTTTCTTACCTTAAAAATTTGACTTTTCCCTGTGGGCTGTTAGGCTCGCGGGGGCTGAAAATGCTTCATTTTATTGCGTCATTCTTGGCGCTGACTTTTTTGGCGCAAATTTTTTTTTCTGTTTCCGGCGTCATACGTGTCGCCGGAAGTTGCGTCATTTTTGCCGTTTTTTGCGCCAAAAGTGTCGGCGTTCCGGATGTGGCGTCATTTTGGCGCCAAAAGCATTTAGGCGCCAAATAATGTGGGCGTCTTTTTTGGCGCTTAAAAAATATGGGCGTCACTATTGTCTCCACATTATTTAAGTCTCATTATTTTGTGCTTCTGGTTGCTAGAAGCTTGTTCTATGGCATTTTTTTCCCATTCCTGAAACTGTCATTTAAGGAATTTGATCAATTTTGCTTTATATGTTGTTTTTTCTATTACATATTGCAAGATGTCCCACGTTGAGTCAGAAGATACTTCTGGAATATCCCTGCCTGGTGCTGGAGCTACCAAAGCTAAGTGTATCTGCTGTAAACTTTTGGTATCTGTTCCTCCAGCTGTTGTTTGTACTGTTTGTCATGACAAACTTGCTAATGCAGATAATATTTCCTTTAGTACTGTTACATTACCTGTTGCTGTTCCGTCAACATCTAATACTCAGAGTGTTCCTGATAACATAAGAGATTTTGTTTCTAAATCCATTAAGAAGGCTATGTCTGTTATTCCTCCTTCTAGTAAACGTAAAAAGTCTTTTAAAAATTCTAATTTTTCAGATGAATTTTTAAATGAACATCATCATTCTGATACTGATATTGTTTCTTCTGATTCAGAGGATTCTGTCTCAGAGGTTGATGCTTATAAATCTTCATATTTATTTAAAATGGAATTTATTCGTTCTTTACTTAAAGAAGTCCTAATTGCATTAGAAATTGAGGATTCTAGTCCTCTTGATACTAAATCTAAACGTTTAGATAAGGTTTTTAAATCTCCTGTAGTTATTCCAGAAGTTTTTCCTGTCCCTGGTGCTATTTCTGAAGTAATTTCCAGGGAATGGAATAATTTGGGTAATTCTTTTACTCCTTCTAAACGTTTTAAGCAATTATATCCTGTGCCATCTGACAGATTAGAATTTTGGGACAAAATCCCTAAGGTTGATGGGGCTGTCTCTACTCTTGCTAAGCGTACTACTATTCCTACGGCAGATGGTACTTCCTTTAAGGATCCTTTAGATAGGAAAATTGAATCCTTTCTAAGAAAAGCTTACTTGTGTTCAGGTAATCTTCTTAGACCTGCTATATCTTTAGCGGATGTTGCTGCAGCTTCAACCTTTTGGTTAGAAGCTTTAGCGCAACAAGTAACAGATCATAATTCTCATAGCATTATTATTCTTCTACAACATGCTAATAATTTTATTTGTGATGCCATCTTTGATATCATTAGAGTTGATGTCAGGTATATGTCTCTAGCTATTTTAGCTAGAAGAGCTTTATGACTTAAAACTTGGAATGCTGATATGTCTTCTAAGTCTACTCTGCTTTCCCTTTCTTTCCAGGGTAATAAATTATTTGGTTCTCAGTTGGATTCTATTATCTCAACTGTTACTGGAGGGAAAGGAACTTTTTTACCACAGGATAAAAAATCTAAAGGTAAATTTAGGTCTAATAATCGTTTTCGTTCCTTTCGTCACAACAAGGAACAAAAGCCTGATCCTTCATCCTCAGGAGCGGTATCAGTTTGGAAACCATCTCCAGTCTGGAATAAATCCAAGCCTTTTAGAAAACCAAAGCCAGCTCCCAAGTCCACATGAAGGTGCGGCCCTCATTCCAGCTCAGCTGGTAGGGGGCAGATTACGTTTTTTCAAAGAAATTTGGTTCAATTCCGTTCACAATCTCTGGATTCAGAACATTGTTTCAGAAGGGTACAGAATTGGCTTCAAGATAAGGCCTCCTGCAAAGAGATTTTTTCTTTCCCATGTCCCAGTAAACCTAGCGAAGGCTCAAGCATTTCTGAAATGTGTTTCAGATCTAGAGTTGGCTGGAGTAATTATGCCAGTTCCAGTTCTGGAACAGGGGTTGGGGTTTTATTCAAATCTCTTCATTGTACCAAAGAAGGAGAATTCCTTCAGACCAGTTCTGGATCTAAAAATATTGAATCGTTATGTAAGGATACCAACATTCAAAATGGTAACTGTAAGGACTATCCTGCCTTTTGTTCAGCAAGAGCATTATATGTCCACAATAGATTTACAGGATGCATATCTGCATATTCTGATTCATCCAGATCACTATCAGTTTCTGAGATTCTCTTTCCTAGACAAGCATTACCAGTTTGTGGCTCTACCGTTTGGCCTAGCTACAGCTCCAAGAATTTTTACAAAGGTTCTCGGTGCCCTTCTGTCTGTAATCAGAGAACAGGGTATTGTGGTATTTCCTTATTTGGACGATATCTTGGTACTTGCTCAGTCTTCACATTTAGCAGAATCTCATACGAATCGACTTGTGTTGTTTCTTCAAGATCATGGTTGGAGGATCAATTTACCAAAAAGTTAATTGATTCCTCAGACAAGGGTAACCTTTTTAGGTTTCCAGATAGATTCAGTGTCCATGGCTCTGTCTTTGACAGACAAGAGACGTCTAAAGTTGATATCAGCTTGTCGAAACCTTCAGTCACAATCATTCCCTTCGGTAGCTTTATGCATGGAAATTCTAGGTCTTATGACTGCAGCATCGGACGCGATCCCCTTTGCTCGTTTTCACATGCGACCTCTTCAGCTCTGTATGCTGAACCAGTGGTGCAGGGATTACACAAAGATATCTCAATTAATATCTTTAACACTGATTGTACAACACTCTCTGATGTGGTGGACAGATCACCATCGTTTAGTTCAGGGGGCTTCTTTTGTTCTTCCGACCTGGACTGTAATTTCAACAGATGCAAGTCTGACAGGTTGGGGAGCTGATTGGGGGTCTCTGACAGCACAAGGGGTTTGGGAATCTCAGGAGGTGAGATTACCGATCAATATTTTGGAACTCCGTGCAATTTTCAGAGCTCTTCAGTCTTGGCCTCTTCTAAAGAGAGAATCGTTCATTTGTTTTCAGACAGACAATGTCACAACTGTGGCATACATCAATCATCAAGGAGGGACTCACAGTCCTCTGGCTATGAAAGAAGTATCTCGAATTCTGGTATGGGCGGAATCCAGCTCCTGTCTAGTTTCTGAGGTTCATATCCCAGGTATAGACAATTGGGAAGCGGATTATCTCAGCCGCCAAACATTACATCCGGGCGAATGGTCTCTTCACCCAGAGGTATTTCTTCAGATTGTTCAAATGTGGGGTCTTCCAGAAATAGATCTGATGGCTTCTCATCTGAACAAGAAACTTCCCAGGTATCTGTCCAGATCCAGGGATCCTCAAGCGGAAGCAGTGGATGCGTTGTCACTTCCTTGGAAGTATCATCCTGCCTATATCTTTCCGCCTCTAGTTCTTCTTCCAAGAGTAATCTCCAAGATTCTGAAGGAATGCTCGTTTGTTCTGCTGGTGGCTCCAGCATGGCCTCACAGGTTTTGGTATGCGGATCTTGTCCGGATGGCCTCTTGCCAACCGTGGACTCTTCCGTTAAGACCAGACCTTCTGTCACAAGGTCCTATTTTCCATCAGGATCTCAAATCCTTAAATTTAAAGGTATGGAGATTGAACGCTTGATTCTCAGTCATAGAGGTTTCTCTGACTCTGTGATTAATACTATGTTACAGGCTCATAAATCTGTATCTAGGAAGATATATTATAGAGTCTGGAAGACTTACATTTCTTGGTGTCTTTCTCATCATTTTTCCTGGCATTCTTTTAGAATTCCAAGAATTTTACAGTTTCTTCAGGATGGTTTGGATAAAGGTTTGTCTGCAAGTTCCTTGAAAGGACAAATCTCTGCTCTTTCTGTTCTTTTTCACAGAAAGATTGCTAATCTTCCTGATATTCATTGTTTTGTACAAGCTTTGGTTCGTATAAAACCTGTCATTGAGTCAATTTCTCCTCCTTGGAGTTTGAATTTGGTTCTGGGGGCTCTTCAAGCTCCTCCGTTTGAACCTATGCATTCTTTGGACATTAAATTACTTTCTTGGAAAGTTTTGTTCCTTTTGGCCATCTCTTCTGCCAGAAGAGTTTCTGAGTTATCTGCTCTTTCTTGTGAGTCTCCTTTTCTGATTTTTCATCAGGATAAGGCGGTGTTGCGAACTTCTTTTAAATTTTTACCTAAGTTTGTGAATTCTAACAACATTAGTAGAGAAATTGTAGTTCCTTCATTATGTCCTAATCCTAAGAATTCTAAGGAGAAATCATTGCATTCTTTGGATGTAGTTAGAGCTTTGAAATATTATGTTGAAGCTACTAAGAATTTCCGAAAGACTTCTAGTCTATTTGTTATCTTTTCTGGTTCTTGGAAAGGTCAGAAGGCTTCTGCCATTTCTTTGGCATCTTGGTTGAAATCTTTAATTCATCATGCTTATGTCGAGTCGGGTAAAACTCCGCCTCAAAGGATTACAGCTCATTCTACTAGGTCAGTTTCTACTTCCTGGGCGTTTAGGAATGAAGCTTCGGTTGATCAGATTTGCAAAGCAGCAACTTGGTCTTCTTTGCATACTTTTACTAAATTCTACCATTTTGATGTGTTTTCTTCTTCTGAAGCTGTTTTTGGTAGAAAAGTACTTCAGGCAGCTGTTTCAGTTTGAATCTTCTGCTTCTAATTTAAACTTTATTTTGGGTGTGGATTTTTTTCAGCGGAATTGGCTGTCTTTATTTTATCCCTCCCTCTCTAGTGACTTTTGCGTGGAAGATCCACATCTTGGGTAGTCATTATCCCATACGTCACTAGCTCATGGACTCTTGCTAATTACATGAAAGAAAACATAATTTATGTAAGAACTTACCTGATAAATTAATTTCTTTCATATTAGCAAGAGTCCATGAGGCCCACCCTTTTTTGTGGTGGTTATGATTTTTTTGTATAAAGCACAATTATTCCAATTCCTTAATTTTTATGCTTTCGCACTTTTTTCTTATCACCCCACTTCTTGGCTATTCGTTAAACTGATTTGTGGGTGTGGTGAGGGGTGTATTTATAGGCATTTTGAGGTTTGGGAAACTTTGTACCTCCTGGTAGGAATGTATATCCCATACGTCACTAGCTCATGGACTCTTGCTAATATGAAAGAAATGAATTTATCAAGTAAGTTCTTACATAAATTATGTTTTTTATGTCCCAGCAGAGGTAAGGCAAACAATCAATCACTATTTATGGCAAGAGGATACATAAAAAATATTCATCCTAGCTATTTCTGATCAATATATATCTAGTTGTTATCTTACACTGTGTCCTATTGTATTAAACATAGTGTCAATGTTACCTTAAATTTTGAATGTATCTAGGACATCTGTCTTCAGTATCATTAGATCCTTCCAAACAGTATTCTGTTTGACATCTTTCACTTCTTGCAGAAATCAATATACTTGGTCTAATAAATCTCCAGCAATTTCTAAGAAGGTGGTTTGTCAAAACAAAATAAGTGGCACTCTTTGGGTGTCAATATGAGAAAAAAAATGTCATCTAGGGACATGTCTGAAAACAATATTTCTAGTATATTAAAGCATGTAAAATCCAGAGGTCAAAGTCTTTCTGGACATTAGTTAGTATTAGACGTTTCCCTAGTTCTTCAATTAGCTAATGTGATGTGCAAAGGACAATAATTCACTGTATTGTCTCATTATTTTCATGCCATATAAATAATCTCGTTTTTTCTTGCAGAAAAAGATAACATTTGAGAATTAAATCTTTATTATTTCCATGATAGTACAACAGTGATGTTGATGATAGATAAATACAAAAATAATGCTTGTTTAACATTGTATATTGTTTGTGAGGAAAATATACAATAAAAATAATGATAAGTTAAACATTTGCTTTGCTAGTGCTTTTTATTCTGTTGCACTCCTAAAGGGATTCAATTAAAGGGACATTCACTATTTTGTTAAAACATAGATTTTTTATATGATAGCATAACTATTTGTTATTTTTTGCAACTTAAAAAGAGCACATTTGAAATCCCTAGTAAATCGGTTAATCTATTTTCCCTTGATTATGATTCATTTTGATTAAATGTTTTTGTGCACTGCTGTAAGCAATTACTGTTTAGTATATAGCTGGGTCAGACAAACTGCAGCATGCATGTATAATATTACCTGAAGAAATGTAAGTATTTTGAGTATGAATAAATAATATAAAAAAAATAGCCTGCACTTCAGTGGACTCAATCATGGCTCTATTCTATCAGAAAATATATGCTTCACTACCGACATGTATCCTATACGGATGCTACATAGAGTAACTTTTTTATCTGGTGATGTCCTGAACCAACTATGATACAATGTGTTGCTAAACTATACAAACTTAATAGTTCAGTGAGGTTCAAACTTAATTATCAACTTGGGCAAGTACATTTTCTCAACCTAAGAATCTACAAATTAGACACCAATCAGGCCACCATCTTGTTTCAATACATCTGAGACAGAAATTCAAGCCTAGATGTAATAAGTAACAACAACAAAGAATTGTGGCAAAGCACTTGATTATGGAATCTTTAGGAATCCTGATGTTAAAGTCCTTGAAAAAAGGGGAAATAACAACAGATAGTGAAGTCCTGTGTAAACAAGTCCTTAGGGGTGAATTTTTGATAGGGGTCTCTAATATGTGCAGTGAGTGTACAGCTGATATAATTCTGTAAAGTAATACTATCTGGCTACTATATTTGAATATCTCTAGATCTCTTACAACTAATGTAATTGACAAGTGGTACAACTTTAGGTATTGTAAGATGAAAATTAAATAGAGCCCTTTGCAGTTAAGTGGATAAAAACATGTAAAAGCATATTTATGCAATATTTATATTTAATAAAAGTTTTAACTATGTATTTACTGTAGATATTTCACATTCCAATGTTCTGCACTTATATATGGGAAGAACATTGAAATGTGAAATATTCATATTTTCATGCTGGGTTAGCGCACATGAGAATATGCAATCAGGTTTGTGCAAGAGTGGGATGTTAGATTTTTTTCCCTTTTTTTTCTCCATTTACTTCTATGGGGGAATACGTGAACATGCACACAATATTGTAAGTTCGCTTGTCGGGTTAGCTCACAAGCAAAAACAGTGTACTTTCAACTTTTTTATACGAGCGCAATCTGATCTGACATATTATTTCATTTTTTAATTTACACATAGCATTCTGTTGGTCAGAGGAACCGAGGAAGGGATTTTGTCCTCAAAGTCTCTATGTGTGCATGGAATATGTGTA
This sequence comes from Bombina bombina, assembly GCF_027579735.1. Classification (NCBI taxonomy): domain Eukaryota; kingdom Metazoa; phylum Chordata; class Amphibia; order Anura; family Bombinatoridae; genus Bombina; species Bombina bombina. The sequence continues at coordinate 647,419,499 of NC_069500.1, read as the reverse complement.
TCTATCTATCTGTCTATCTATCTATCTATCTATCTATCTATCAATCTATCTATCTATCTACCTATCTATAAACAGAACAGCTACCAGCATGCACTATATTATTATAATATATTCCTCTCAAAGACAGGAAAATATACAGGATACACACACACAGACAAAATAAACTATTGAACTAGCTCTACAATAAAATTCAAGTTATATATATGATACAGAAACGGTGCAGACCCAATGGACTATATTAACTTAAACTTAAAGAAGAAAGATACCAAGGATATAATAAACCTTGTATGTAAAGAAAGGGACTTCAGCACTCTTTAAAATATTAATAATAAAAAAAATTTAATTTTATTCACACACATTCACTGATAAAGAACACACAAATACAACTACCAAAAATACAAATATATACATATAAATAGGTACATATAAAATGCAAAAGTGAATAGCATATATAACAAATGCTAGTATAGGCAGTTCTGGCATCCCAGATACAAGGTTCTAAACATGCAACACCCTACTGCTCCAAACCCAGTGTCTTAACAGGCAATGTCTGGGCAGGTTGCCATGGAGATCTAGTTATGTAAGGCAGATTAGACCTCAAGAGTAACTAGCCTAATTGTGCTTAATATACAAGGCAAATTCATAAAGCATCTAAGATTCCTCCTCTTCAAAGGTGCAAAGTAAACTTTCAGCATATATGAATTAATTAGAAGCAGTTAGTAAGTTCAAGCAACAAGCACATATGCAGGTAGGCAACAGGATAAAGTGCAGATCATAGCATGCAGGAAAATAATAAGCACAAAGCAGCAATAAGTTCCATTTTCATCCAAACATACAGTACTGACAGCAAGCAGTATCAAGCAAGCTTCCACAAATGCGGTTCCTTATCTGTTACACAATATTATTAGGTACCTCTCCTCAGCGTGCAGAAAGAAGGAGGAATGACAACAGATAAAATACAGTCCATTTTTCAATAAAACAGTCCGGAAAGCAAGCAGTATCAAGCAAGCTTCCACAAATGCGGTTCCGTATCTGTTACACAATATTATTTGGTACCTCTCCTCAGCTTGCAGAAAGAAGGAGGAATGACAGCAGATAAAGTACAGTCCATTTTTCAATAAAACAGTCCGGACAGCAAGCAACGTCAAGCAAGCTTCCACAAAGCGGTTCTGTTCTGTCATATAATTTAGTACCTCTCCTTAATGTGTTGAAGGGTTCTTGCTAAAAATCATAGCTGCACATGCCTTGTCACTGTAATGAAGCATTTGCCAAGTTGTTGTCTTCATATAAGCACAAACCAAACATCGGGTTCCAGAGTGCCTAGCCAACTCCTACGTACGTTTCACTCCCATTGACTATACAATGGAGCTTTGTCAGGGTGTCAACTTGGCAAATGCTTCAAACCGCATTTGTGGAAGCTTGCTTGATACTGCTTGCTGTCCGTACTGTCTGTTTGGATGAAAATGGAACTTATTGCTGCTTTGTGCTTATTCTTTTCCTGCATGCTATGATCTGCACTTTATCCTGTTGCCTACCTGCATATGTGCTTGTCGTTTGAACTTACTAACTGCTTCTAATTAATTCATATATGCTGAAAGTTTTCTTTGCACCTTTGAAGAGGAGGAATCTTGGATGCTTTATGAATTTGCCTTGTATATTAATCACAATTAGGCTAGTTACTCTTGAGGTCTAATCTGCCTTACATGCCTAGATCTCCATGGCAACCTGCCCAGACATTGCCTGTTAAGACACTGGGTTTGGAGCAGTAGGGTGTTGCATGTTTAGAACCTTGTATCTGGGATGCCAGAACTGCCTATACTAGCATTTGGTATATATGCTATTCACTTTTGCATTTTATATGTACCTATTTATATATATATGTTTGTATTTTTGGTAGGGGTATTTGTGTGTTTTTTATGCCGCAACAGTGGTTCTCCCTTTCAATGAATGTGTGTGAATAAAATAAAATAATTTATTATTAATATTGAAAAGAGTGCTGAAGTCCCTTTCTTTACATACAAGGTTTATTATATCCTTGGTATCTATCTTCTTTAAGTTTAAGTTAATACACACACAGACACATGTGATAGGCCCAGCTCTTCTTCTTTTTCTTCTTCTACTACTTATTATTATTATTATTATTATTAATAATAATAATAATCCTCCTCCTCATAAACATTATTATCTTCATCTTTAACATCAGACACGCAGATGAAAAAATATTCATGTGAGTAAATGTACAAGATCTTGTTCTTCTTATTGGTATTATTATGATTAATAATAATATTATTAATCATCATCATCATCTTTTTCACTATCAACTTTATCATCAGACACATAGGTGAAATATTATTTCTGTTAGTAAATGTACCAGGTATTCTTCTTATCATTATCATTATTATTATGAACATATTTACCATCAGACACATAGGTGAAATATTATTTCTGTGAGTAAATATACCCTAAAAACATCTTATTAATATTTGCCTTATTATCATTATCTTTATCATTACACACATAGGTAAGTTACTGATTGTAAGTAACATAAGTGTAGGTTCTATTCCATATGCAATGTAAGCTTGTAAACATCTCTTCTTTTTTTTTTTTTTTAAAAACTCTTCATTAAAGTATATTTTTTTCAGATAGATTACACAATATGTGGAAAACAATGTAACTATAAAATTAAAAGTTCCCCTACACCATATCTATGGCATTTTGTAATGCAATTTGCTATGTCCATCTGTACTCATAACAGATCTTAATAAATGATTCACTAAATACTGTTGTATAAAGTGACTCTATAGACCAGGACATTAACTATTACATTTGCATATCACATATCATTGGTGTATAAGAGTTATTTTGGAGCAAGTGATGTGCATACTCACTACTACTCTATTCAAGTTAATGAGAAGCAGAGGAAACTTCAGTTCTAAACAAGCAAAATAACTGGAGCACCAGTGCTAAGGTTCTGATATTTAACTTTGCATTACTAGAAAGAAATGTTACAGCAGCAACTACATTTTGGATACCATAATCATAGATAGAAAAATTCTGGGCAAACATGGTCATGAAAGTATTTGAATCATTTTTTTTCCCATTTATAAGCTAAATGACTTTTCAGGAAATCTTTAAAGACAAAGCCAAGTTTATTTCACAGTTGTAATTCTTGTCAGAGGCAGGGGCAATAGACTTTACATTTTATGGAAGATGTTGATCCTAACTTATCCTTTTTCCTCTTACACTGAACAAGTCCTCAAAATCATATTAGTATTCTAAATACAAATATAACTTTGTTTTCATTTTTAAAGTCTCAAAAATAAAAAAAATGTAAATGAATGCATTGCAATAACAGAACAAACAAGCAATATAAACATGATACCAATCTAACATGCATATTTACAATTAACCTATTAACCCTCTGCTGCTCGAGACGGCTGCAATTTTTCTGATGTGTTCATAATATCATAATAAAGTTAAATTAACATAGTTCATCACTAATTAATCAATATAATAGGTCTCACAGAAAACCTATACAGTTGAAAAGATGGCCATCTTATTGCTGGCATATCATAATAAAATGCTATTAAGCTTATTTTCTACAGATCTGTGTTACAGAAATACAACAGCAAAAAAAAAAAAAAAAAATATATATATATATATATATATATATATATATATATATGTCCCATTTGGCCAAATGCGGTAACTAACTCTTCCAGGTTTGCTTTTATTTTTAGCTGAGAGCTTGTGAGCGAGTGTTGGACTTTTTTATGTGTGTGTAACTGTATATATATATATATATATATATATATATATATATATATATATATATATATATATATATATATATATAAATATATATATATATATATATATATTTATATATATATATATACTGTATATATATATATAAATATATATATATTAATAAATTTCATTTGTGGAATCATAAAGCTCTTCTTGTTTTTGTAATAATGAACAAAACATCAGATTTCTGGAACACTGCGTGTGTATTGCTAACAGATCGATTTGAGAAGGGTCCGCATGAATGTCCCTTGTGCCCACTTACAGTACATTAGACACAGAAGAGAGAGGCTGTTGAGCTTTTGTACTATAGCTGTGAAGTGCCTGCCTTATCATTCGATAATACACTGAAAAATACTAAGATGAGCACTACTGCAGCTACCAAACAAGTTCCTTAAAAATAGGATATTTCTCCTTATATCTATGTAGAATCTACTGTTTAATCTTTTATGGCACTTTGCTACGCTATTTCACAAAGTTTTATAAACAGAAGATGTGTGCTGTATGAAGCTTTTTTATATTTCTAGTAAAGGCACCAGAAGTTCACATTATAAATACAAAGGACAGATCTGATTCAAGCAAACTGAGTGAATGCTTTTGGAATGTAGTATATTTATGGCATTAGATTTAAAAGAATATAGAAAATGAACAGTGTGTTCTTCTATGAGAAAATTTGTTTTCGAAAACATACAACTTTATTTTTAGAACCCATTTGCAGCATGAAGAGCTTTTGCCAGACTGCATTTTAAGACTTCTATTAATGTGTGTAAGTTAATTTAGAAAGAAAAGTTGGTTTTATAATTTCATATATAGTTCCTCTCTGTTTAAAATGTATGTGTATATACTGGTATCCTTAGCTGTGAGCACATTTCCCCCCTCCCCCACTGCTCTAAAGGACCAGTAAATATAGTAGATTTGCATAATCAATAAATTCATGATACAAAGACAACGCTATAGCACTTAGTGTGAATTTGAGTAGTAGATTTGTTTTTGACAAATTTCAGTTATGTCTTCTTTCACTCCCCCTGTATCATGTGACAGCCATCAGCCAATCAGAAATGCATGTATGTATATTCTGTGAATTCTTGCACATGCTCAGTAGGAGTTGATGACTCAAAATGTGTAAATATATAAAGACTGTGCACAAAAGTTGGAAAGTTGTTTAAAATTGTGTGCTATATCTGAATAATTAAAGTTTAATTTTGACTTGAGTGTCCCTTTAAGAGAAAAGGTTTAAAATAGGCATTGAGATATTTAGGGCTAAGTGTAATTCTGTCCACCTAAATCTTTAAGAAGCTGGTGTTCCATACACCTCTCCCACACACGTGAGTACTAACTGCACTCTTGCAACAGCTTCCCTTAAAGGGACATTAAACTTAGGATTTTTCATAGTATTTTCCGAAATGCCTTATGTATCTAAGACAATCTATTGTTATTTCTTAATAAATAAATATTTCTAACATATCTATAAAAGGTAGCTAAACTTACATTTAGGGAGAATACACCGGCCGCCCATAACTGCTACTTTAATTTTTTCTTTTTTTTTGCAAGCTCCTTCTTGTGGCCAATCCCCTGTTTATCAGTCGTGCTGCTTCTTGTTTGTCCGCGCGATCTTTGATTGACAGGCATAGCTGGGGGCCTACGGAGCATGCGCATTATCAGGCTGCGCAGGCAATACAGTCTTTACCATTATTTGGTTAAGGGCATGCCCAGTTTGCAGTTGTCAGCGAAAATCACTTGACAGGCATAAGCTTGTGAACAAGCTTGAATAGGAGGAACGTGGGCAGGTCAAAACCTTCCTATGGGATGAACTTTTCGGTGAGAAAATACTCCCACATCAGGAGCCAGGGCCGCCACTAGAAATTTTGGGGCCCCTGACTCAACCATTGGTCAGGGCCCCCCCCCCTCCTTTGACATGTGCAATTTTTGACCAAGCGACTAAAACGTATATGCACTTTATTCTTAATTGTCTATTTAAACTTGGAAATGTTGTAAAGGTAGTAACATACACACACACACAGACACACTCATACACTGAAACACACAAACACACTCACACATAAGGATTCACATATAGACACTCTAGCAGACACGCAAAGAAACACACTCAGACACAGAAACCCAAACAGACACTTAGCACTTGTTTACATTGACCTGACAAGTAATGAGGTAAACTACATTTTTGTAAAAAAAAAAAAGGAGATTTAGAAAACAAAATATGGAGTTCTGATTATCTTTTTGTAAAGGAAGATGACAACTAAATTATGACAACAGCATGCAGTGACTGAAAGGAAGGGCCCTGAACTGCCTAAACAATAATTTAAAGGTTAAATGGTGGAGTGGTTACTTCCGGAAAGGTCTTATTAGTCTCAAAGTCTGTAGAAAGATGTGAATAATTAGTAGTAAGGTCAAAATGTCCTAAAAAGGAACAGACAATGGACACACACACACACACAAACTCAAACTTGCACATACACCCAAGGAAACACCGACAGAGACAGCCTCAGAAAACACACAAAGACATATACACACATACACACACAGAGACACCCACAGAAAACACACACACAGAGAGACAACCACATCAAAAACACAGAAAGACATACATACACACACCCTCACTGAGACAACCACAGAAAACACACAAAGACATACACACACCCTCACAGAGACACCCACAGAAAACACATACATACATACATACATACACACACACAAACACCCTCACAGAAACACCCATAGAAAAAGCTCAGACACACCCTCACAGACATCCACAGAAAATGCACAAAGACATACACACCCACCCTCACAGAGAGACCCACAGATAAAAAATACATACACATAGAGACACAAACCAAAGCACAAAGACATAAACACATACACCCACAGAAACACTCACAGGAGGAAACATGTATGCACCTTGCATCCCCTAAATCAACAGTGTGTGACATGCAAGATAAAAAAAAAATGCAGAAATTAAGAGATCACTTTTTAAAGAATCATATTGTAAATGTGCAAACAAAAATAATTCTGTGAATTCAAAATTGTACATTAATGAGCTGGGTAGATGGCTAGATGAAGAAAAGTACCTTTAAAAGGTTGACATATGTTTGTTTGTTTTTTTCCCCATTTTCCCCAACCAAGAGCACCACTTCAAATATAGTGTACAAATTTTCCCATCTGTCAGCTGTACTTATGGATTTTGAAAATGCTGTACTCTATATGGTCTTGGTGGGACCATACGCTGTGGTACTCATACCATTAGATCTGGTTAAATGCAGGATTTAGGCTTGTTGGTATGTATTTCAAAACTAAGTCAGCTGTAGTGTAAACTGAACAGTTTTAAGATAACCTGTCTCATTTCAAACACTGAGCAATCTTCGTCTGAGAGTATAAAATTTTATGCAGATGTAAAAATCTTAGATAAAATGCCTCCTTGCATCTGGAAAGTCCTTGCATAAAGGGGCAGTAAACTGGAATGTAATTAATATATATATATATATATATATGTATATATATATATATATATATATATATATATATATATATATATATATATATATATATATATAAAATGTATATCTGCCAAAAGGGCATCTACCATTTGTGTATTGAGGAGGAAACATTTCTGCATGGTTTTAAATATAGAATTTCTACAGCATTGTCAAATAATCATAAATACACTAGCCCCACCATACAACTACTACCACACTGAAATTACAATCCAAAATTTCACAAAGAAATAAAAAACATTTGGTAAGTAAATCCTACCTCCTCTTCAAATGAAAGTGATCTGCCGTCTGACTCAGGCACACACTGAGCATAGTGGTTTAGTGAACACTAAGAAATCCTCTCAAATGCTAATACTTTACTCCTTGTAATAACATTTCCCATGCTCAATTAGCACTCTGCTGTAGTACCCACTGGTGGCTGCCAAAATTTAAAAAAAAAAAAAAAAAAAAAACATTTTTTTTTTTTTTTAAGTTCTTGCCTCATGGGGCCCCTCTGGCTCATTGGGCCCCTGACAGGAGTCACCCCTGTCACGTTGATTTTTGGTATTTAAAGTGTTATAACTTTATTTTTAAACAATTTATTGAAAAGATTACAAAAGATTAGTGATTACAATAATAGAGCCTGCCTAGATTTTAAACTTTATACACCAAAATTTACTGATACTTTAAGCTAGTACTCACAGCTTCTTGGAACTCTTAAAGCTGAAAATTCCAAGGGAAGTAGTCACTGGCTGAGGCCTCCTTTACTCTGGTTTCTATTACATACAATAAATTACAGAAATATACTGATATACGCAGTTAGAATTCAGTGATTAATCTTTATGACAATTTCAGCTCTATGTTGTAATCAGTTGAGGCTGCTCTGGAGTCCTTGCAGTGCAGTCTTGCTTATGCAAGCCTGCATACCACAAGTAACAGCTTCAGTCATATGACTGCTGCTTTTTAGCCTCTCCACCACTTCCGAGGTGGCAAAGATAAATCATCTCAAACTCATTGTTTTCTGAGTGATAGGCTGGTCCTAGAAGTCGCACTATTGGTCACACAAGAGCAGAGGGCAGCACTACACAAGCAAACAGTTGTTCAATAGAAACTTATTGTGAAGACAGGAGGCAGGTTCTTAATTTGTGAACATTGTCCACCTCTCCATTTGTACATGGACCCATTATTTTGAATATCAACATTGTTAGAATATTTCAAAAAGTTTTATAAATAGAGTCACAAAAACACATAATTTATGTAAGAACTTACCTGATAAATTAATTTCTTTCATATTGGCAAGAGTCCATGAGCTAGTGACGTATGGGATATACAATCTTACCAGGAGGGGCAAAGTTTCCCAAACCTCAAAATGCCTATAAATACACCCCTCACCACACCCACAATTCAGTTTAATGAATAGCCAAGTAGTGGGGTGATAAAGAAAGGAGTAAAAAGCATCAACAAAGGAATTTGGAAATAATTGTGCTTTATACAAAAAAAATCATAACCACCATAAAAAAGGGGTGGGCCTCATGGACTCTTGCCAATATGAAAAAAAATGAATTTATCAGGTAAGTTCTTACATAATATATGTTTTCTTTCATGTAATTGGCAAGAGTCCATGAGCTAGTGACATATGGAATAGCAATACCCAAGATGTGGAACTCCACGCAAGAGTCACTAGAGAGGGAGGGATAAAAATAAAAACAGCCATTTTCTGCTGAAAAAAATAATCCACAACCCAAATATAAATTTATTCTCATAAATGAAAGGAAAAAACATAAATCAAAAGCAGAAGAATCAAACTTAAACAGCTGCCTGAAGAACTTTTCTACCAAAAACTGCTTCCGAAGAAGCAAATACATCAAAACGGTAGAGTTTAGTAAATGTATGCAAAGAAGACCAAGTTGCTGCTTTGCAAATCTGATCAACTGAAGCTTCATTCTTAAAAGCCCACGAAGTAGAGACTGATCTAGTAGAATGAGCTGTAATTCTCTGAGGCGGGGCTTGACCCGACTCCAAATAAGCTTGATGAAAAAAAAACTTTAACCACAAAGCCAAGGAAACAGCAGAAGCCTTCTGAACTTTCCTAGAACCAGAAAATATAACAAATAGACTAGAAGTCTTCCTGAAATCTTTAGTAGCTTCAACATAATATTTCAAAGCTCTTACCACATCCAAAGAATGTAAGGATCTCTCCAAAGAATTTTTAGGATTAGGACACAAGGAAGGGACAACAATTTCTCTATTAATATTGTTAGAATTCACAACCTTAGGTAAGAATTTAAATAAAGTCTGCAAAACCGCCTTATCCTGATGAAAAATCAGAAAAGGAGATTCACAAGAGAGAGCGGATAATTCAGAAACTCTTCTAGCAGAAGAGATGGCCAAAAGAAACAACACTTTCCAAGAAAGTAGTTTAATGTCCAAAGAATGCATAGGCTCAAATGGAGGAGCCTGTAAAGCCTTCAAAACTAAATTAATACTCCAAGGAGGAGAGATTAATTTAATGACATGATTGATACGAACCAAAGCCTGCACAAAACAATGAATATCAGGAAGTTTAGCAATCTTTCTGTGAACTAAAACAGAAAGAGCAGAGATTTGTCCTTTCAAGGAACTTGCAAACAGACCTTTATCCAAACCATCCTGAAGAAACTGTAAAATTCTAGGAATTCTAAAAGAATGCCAAGAGAATTTATGAGAAGAACACCATGAAATGTAAGTCTTCCAAACTCGATAATACATCTTCCTAGAAACAGATTTATGAGACTGCAACATAGTATTACTCACTGAGTCAAAGAAACCTCTATGACTAAGCACTAAGCGTTTAATCTCCATACCTTCAAATTTAACGAGTTCCTGATGGAAAAACAGACCTTGAGATAGAAGGTCTGGCCTTAGTGGAAGTGGCCAAGGTTGGCAACTGGACATCCGAACAAGATCCACATACCAAAACCTGTGAGACTATGCTGGAGCTACCAGCAGCACAAACGATTGCTCCATGATGATCTTGGAGATCACTCTTGGAAGAAGAACTAGAGGTGGGAAAATATAAGCAGGTTGATAACACCAAGGAAGTGTCAATGCATCCACTGCTTCCGCCTGAGGATCCCTGGACCTTGACAGGTACCTGGGAAGTTTTTTGTTTAGATGAAATGCCATCAGGTCTATTTCTGGAAGCCCCCACATCTGAACAATTTGAGAAAACACATCTGGGTGGAGAGACCATTCTCCCAGATGTAAAGTCTGACAACTGAGGTAACAGATCCCCAACCTGAAAGACTTGCATCTGTTGTGATCACAGTCCAGGTTGGACAGACGAAAGAGGCCCCTAAAATTATATGATGGTGATCTAACCACCAAGTCAGAGAAAGTTGAACATTGGGATTTAAGGATATTAATTGTGATATCCTTGTATAATCCCTGCACCTTTGGTTCAGCATATAAAGCTGGAGAGGTCTCATATGAAAATGAGCAAAGGGGATCGCGTCCGGTGCTGCAGTCATGAGAACTAAAACTTCCATGCACATAGATACTGAAGGGAATGACTGAGACTTAAGGTTCCGACAGGCTGCAACCAATTTCAAACGTCTCTTGTCAGTTAGAGACAAAGTCATGGACACTGTATCTATCTGGAAACCTAAAAAGGTTACCCTTGTCTGAGGAATCAAAGAACTTTTTGGTAAATTGATCCTCCAACCATGTCTTTGAAGAAACAACACTAGTTGATTTGTGTGAGATTCTGCAGAATGCAAAGACTGAGCAAGATATCAAGATATTGTCCAAATAAGGAAATACCGCAATACCCCGCTCTCTGATTACAGAGAGTAGGGCACCTAGAACCTTTGAAAAGATTCTTGGAGCTGTTGCTAGGCCAAATGGAAGAGCAACAAATTGGTAATGCTTGTCTATAAAAGAGAATCTCAGGAACTGATAGTGATCTTGATGAATCGGAATATGAAGTTATGCATCCTGTAAGTCTATTGTGGACATATAATACCCTTGCTGAACAAAAGGCAGGATAGTCCTTAAAGTCACCATTTTGAAAGTTGGTACTCTTACTTATCGATTCAAAATCTTTAGATCCAAAACTGGTCTGAATGAATTTTCTTTCTTTGGGACAATGAATAGATTTGAATAAAACCCAGACCCTGTTCCTGAAATTGAACTGGCATGATTACCCCTGATAACTCCAGGTCTGAAGCACACTTCAGGAAAGCCTGAGCCTTTACTGGGTCCGCTGGAATACGTGAGAGAAAAAATCTTCTCACAGGCTCTGAATCCTATTCTGTACCCCTGAGAGACAATACTCTGAATCCAATGATTTTGGACCGAATTGATCCAAACATCTTTGAAAAATTTTAATCTGCCCCCTATCAGCTGAGCTGGAATGAGGGCCGCACCTTCATGCGGACTTGGGGGCTGGTTTTGATCTCTTAAATGGCTTGGATTTATTCCAATTTAAAGAAGGCATCCAATTGGAAGCAGATTCCTTGGGGGAGGGAATACGTTTCTGTTCCTTATTTTGTCGAAAGGAACGAAAATGGTTAAAAGCTTTGGATTTACCCTTAGGTTTTTTATCCTGAGGCAAAAAAACTCCCTTCCCCCCAGTAACAGTTGAAATTATTGAATCCAACTGAGAACCATATAATTTATTACCTTGGAAAGAAAGAGATAGCAATCTGGACTTAGAAGTCATATCAGCATTCCAAGCTTTGAGCCACAAAGCTCCTCTAGCTAAAATAGCTAAAGACATAGATTTAACATAAATTTTGATAATATCCAAAATGGCATCACAAATGAAATTATTAGCATGTTGAATCAACTTAACAATGCTAGATAAATCATGATCTGATACTTGTTGCGCTGAAGTATATAACCAAAAAGTTGAAGCAGCTGCAACATCAGCCAAAAAATTGCAGGCCTAAGAAGATGACCTGAATATAAATAAGCTTTCCTTAGATAAGATTCAAGTTTCCTATCTAAAGGATCTTTAAAAGAAGTACGTATAGGAATAGTAGTACGTTTAGCAAGAGTAGAGATAGCCTCATCAACTTTGGAGATCTTTTCCCAAAACTCCAATCTAACTTCTGGCAAAGGATACAATTTTTTAAACCTTGAAGAAGGAATAAAAGAAGTACCAGGCTTATTGCATTCCTTAGAAATCATATCAGAAATAGCATCAGGAACTGGAAAAACCTCTGGACTAACCACAACATTTAAACTTTTACTAGTTTTAATATCAAGAGAACTAGTTTCCTCCATATCCAATGTAATGAACACTTCTTTTAACAAAGAAAGAATATACTTCAATTTAAATAAATAAGAGGATTTATCAGTGTCAATATCTGAGGCAGGATCTTCTGAATCAGATAGATCCTAATCAGAGAAGGATAATTCAGTATGTTGCTGGTCATTTGAAATTTCATCAACCTTATGAGAAGTTTTAAAAGACCTTTTATGTTTATTAGAAGGCAGAATGGCAGACAAAGCCTTCTGAATAGAATCAGAAATAATAAATTATTTTAAATTTACAGGTATATCTTGTGCATTAGATGTTGAGGGAACAGCAACAGGTAATGAACTACTACTGATGGATACATTCTCTGTATATAAAAGTTTATCATGACGACTAAAGTCGTCCAGAAACGACAAACTCGCGTCATAGATGACGCAATCTTGTGAAAGGACCTGGCGTCAACTAAGACGGCGGAAATGATGAATTTGCATCAACGAACGTAACTTAGCGCCCAAAAAATCTTGCACCAAGAATGGCGCAATAAACTTTAGCATTTTGCGCCCTTCGCTAGCCTAATTCTTCCTGTGAATTTGAAAATGACAGTCAATTGAAAAAAGACTACAAAATTTTTTTCCTAAAAAATGCATTTCCCAGATATGAAACTGACAGCATGCAAAAGCAAATATACTGAAACCTGAATCATGGCAAATATAAGTACAATACATATATTTAAAACTTTATATAAATGTCTTAAGTAATGAAAACTTACCTGAAGACACCCATCCACATATAGCAGATAGCCAAAACAGTACTGAAACAGTTATCAGTAGAGGTAATGTAATATGAGAGTATATCGTCGATCTGAAAAGGGAGGTAGGAGATGAATCTTTTCGACCGATAACAGAGAACCTATGAAATAGATCCCCATGAGGAAAACCATTGCATTCAATAGGTGATAATCCCTTTACATCCCTAGGCATTTTATGGTTTGGGAAACTTTGCTCCTCCTGGTAGGATTGTATATCCCATACGTCACTAGCTCATAGACTCTTGCCAATTACATGAAAGAAATAGTGTTTTTTTTAATTATTGAGTATATTTTAACCTAAAGAAGAGCTATTCCCACTTGTTTATGGGGCACAATAAGCTGTTTTTAAAATCTGAGCCATTCTAATATCGTTTTTAAATGACAGGTGTCCTTGTCTGCCCGCACGCTAAGAAATTGGAACCTAAGTATTTGCTTGAATATTTTCTTAACATATTTTTCAGGTGCAAATGTGTTGTATGTTCATTTTTAATACATACATTTAGTAAACCTTAGTTAATACATTTAGTAAACCTTAAGTAAATTGTTGTAGCCTCATGTACTCTTTATGAGGTAGACATTTACTAAAGATAAAGAGGGCCATTTATCAAGCTCCGAATGGAGCTTGAGGGCCGTGTTTCTGGTGAGTCTTCAGACTTGCCAGAAATGCAAGTTATGGAGCAACAATCTAAAGACCGCTGCTCCATAACCTGTCCGCCTGCTCTGACGAGGCGGACAGAGATCACCACAATTTAACCCGATCGAGTACGATTGGGTTAATTGAGACCCCCATGCTGGCGGCCGATTGGCTGCGAGTCTGCAGGGGGCGGCGTTGCACCAGCAGCTCACAAAAGCTGCTAGTGCAATGCTGAATACGGAGAGCGTATTGCTCTACGCATTCAGCGATGTCTGTTGGACCTGATCCCCCCTGTCGGATCAGGTCCGACAGACCTTTGATAATTAGGCCTCAAAGACTCAAGGGAACTTAATTTCCTTGAGATCCGTTTCTGTTTGTATACATCTTTATTCTTTTATTAAAATATTATTATCATTATTATTAGTAGCAGTAGTAATAATAATAATGCCAGTGTTAAAATTGTATTTATATGTATAAAAAAAAATAATATATTTTTCATTAAAGTGTAGGCTGAACAATATTTATTTATTTACAATTTTGAATTTAGTAATGCCATTGATTAAATTATTTAATGTAACTGATTCAGAAACATGTCAAGGGCTAGTGCACTAGACTTCAAATAGTATAAATGCCTTACATGCCATTGCCTATTATCTTACTGGAATATTCACTAAATACAAAATACCTACACATATTACATTTCCCTTTGAGGTTGAATGATCACAGTAATACCACTGAATATGAGGCTTCACATGCAAAATAAGATAAAACTAAGATTGACACTTGGGTTAAGTTGATCCAAACAGCAGCAGACAAACATGATTAAATTAAAGCAGTGGTTCTTGACACTTAATTCTTCATATAAAAACAGGACATACTGGTACTTGCATCTAAACGGAGCTTCTGTAAATCAATTTGGTTATGAAATGTTTTTTGAAGCTGCAAAATAAAATTTGACTTTTCATATCAAAAGAAGTTTTCTAAATCATAAAAAACATTCAGCAAAGAATTAATTTGTTGTGCATTTTCTCATTTAGGAACTCACATGTTAATATATTAATGGAATACTGAGTGTATAAATAAAATGCTTTTTTTTTTTTTTTTTTATTATTTTAGCAAATTTATTTTGACCTCTTAACCTGTCCGCAACCTCAGGAGTAGCAGTTGTCAAATATACTGAACTCATTTCTACTGGATAATTGAAAATCTATGCTCCCATGCATTTACTTGTGAATGTTAAATTTCAGTAGGAGAAAGCCAGGTGGATAGGTTACCTGTCTGGAAACTTGCCTACACGTACCTTGATAAATGAGGGCCAATGTGCTTAACACCTTTAAAAGTATTGAACAAGTAGTAAGAAGTTGCATTATTAGTACAATGTGGCTCTGCTCCAGATAATGCCCAGTGATTGAAGCATACACTTTTATGCCTGCTTTATCCTCATCTGGAGTTGGAGAAGAGCACAATTTTGTGTATATTTAACCCCTTTCATTGTATAAAATTAATTTGTAAAAAAAAAATATCTAAACAGGGTGCTATACCCTAGAGTGTCCCTTTAACAATTAAAAAAATAAAAACAGATTAATATGATATAGGTTATTCTGAAAATAAACATACACCCTAAAACATGACATTTTAATACTATATACAAACTAATGTGAATGGTTGTGCTGTCATGTATTATTTGCTGTAATTTTTTCTTGACTTATGTATCTCGATTTTCTGCTGTAATGTGTCATAAACATTAGTATCCATCGGGAAAAAAAGATCTATGTAAGTAAAGCTAAACAAAAGTAATGCCCATTTAGAGCAGCAAGAATAAACTTCCTTTCTTTAAGTTACAGACAATAGGGAAATCCGACAAAGATCAGGGGACAAATACAATGATTGTGTAAAATATATCTTCCACAAATTGCATCAGTAGATACAAAAATTGTTCATATGATACCGCTAAAATATTCTTTCCAATTACACAAAATTTTGTTCAGTCATAAACATGAAAACAGAATATTCCTGGAAATAAGAAGCCCAAAATTTCTTTGGTACTTCTCACCGAAATCTGTAAATGTGAAAACACTACTGAAGAATTTAGTTATGATTGTGAAACATTGGGGAATGAAGTATATTTGTTCATTAAAGGGAACCAAACCCATGTACTGATTTGTGGTCATCCTGTACATAATTTAGCTGTTTTATTAGTGCACATAGTAGTTGTGTGTTAATCATCCCGGGTGGATCAGTGTAGGGGGGCTTACCTCTCCCACCTTAAAGATGGTAAAGAGATTAGGAAGCAGTAGTTGTTAGAGTTTAGGCGCAAAATAAATAACAAAAGTGCATTGCAAAATTTGTTTCATAAACATTAAGCATATTTTTTTTGTTTCAAATACTTGCTTTTTCACTGTTACTCAGTCTCTATCTCTCTCTCTCTCTCTCTCTCTCTCTATATATATATATATATATATATATATATATATATATATATATATATATATATATATATATATGTGTGTGTATGTGTGTTGCATGTAAACACAAACACACACATGTATAAATGCATACTGAAAAGTGATCCATAGAGAGAGAGAGGAAGCGTACATAACTTATTTCCAGCTATATAAGAAAGGGGTAGTAAGTAGATCAACTGAATGAAAAGACAAATAGAAAAATGAGAAGACAAATCTAAGATGTGAATAGGACAATAAATAATAGAGATAAAAAGGTAACATGGGATATAAAAATGCTGCTCCATTAAGCTTAGCAGATTGTTTACTTTTTTGGAAATCCAGTTGAATATATGTGTGAGCTCTAATAATATCAATCAAGTAGATGGATGTGCTGCAGTGATTTTTATTTCATTAATGTTATACACCTGGCAATTGTACCTATTCCTCTTCTTGCTGTGAGAGAAATTTATACATATTTATGTTAGCTAGATAGAGAGATTTAACTCTCACAAATGAAAATCACCAAACTACTGTTTAACAAAAATTCTTCTTCTTCTTTTTTTATAAAGCACCAACAAATTTTTGCAGCGCTGTCCATAGATACAAAAGATAAAATAAAATGAAGATACAATAAGATACAATCTAGAAGGGTAGGAGTGTGAGAAACAGGAGGTGGGGACTGCATGAGTGAAAATGATGTTGGTACAAAGTTAGATGAATGCAATTGTTAGGTAAGTGGAATTCATTTGTTTCTGAATTTGGGTGGTAGGCTTCTATGAACAAAAGTGTCTTTAGGGAGCTATTAAAGGACAGATTAGATGAAAGTCAGACAGCGCGAGGAAGTGCATTCCAGTTGGTTGGTGCCGCACGAGAGAAGTCCTGCAGTCTAGTATGGGAGGAGGTGATGGTAGGCGATATACCATAAGGGAACGTTGTTGGACCATGGACTGACCATGGAGCTTACAGTTTAGAGGTAACTCTGAACCTTTCATTTATTTAGCTATTGCCTTTAGTTTTGTTGGCTTTCAGCACTTAGTATTGTATTTGGAGAAGTATTGTCTCAAAAAATCTGTGTTTGGGCCTGACCAAAAAATATTAAGTCCAGAAAAGTCTTGAAACCTGGGGGCAGCAGAATTTTTAGTGCCTAGGGCAGCACAAAACCTTAATACGCCACTGCAATAGCTGATTGCTGCCTTTATGGAACCTAGGTTACAGTGCAGGTATTTGAAGGAGAGTTACTGCATCTGTGCAAATAAGTCAGCACTGTAATATAGTAAAAGATATATTTTTACCCATGATTAGAGGGAGTTGGCGAATAACCTTAATAATATACTTATAGGGCTCATTTTAACAATCCCAGGGCAGACATGGGCAGACATCTCTGCCCATGTTGGCCTTGCATCATTGCTAGTCGGCAACAATACGCTGGCCACATTTACCATTGAACACTTCACCTTGTGTGCAACACCACCCCCTGTCAGTCTCCCTAGTCGGAGAAGTCTTGGGGATTGTGAAATGCCACTTTACAGTTGGCATAGTGGGTAAAAACCAGCAGTCATCAACTTTCAGTTGCAGACTCACTTCTTAAATGGATCCTATAAAGGGCCAGATTACTAGTGGAACGGTATTTATCGCTTCTGCTACAGCGCTAATTGGGCTAGAAGTAAACTTTACCCCAAGTCTGGTTGCGCTGGTATTATGAGTTAAAACTGATCATGCTAACCCGTCACATGCAAAAAGGTTACTTCTAGCGCAATTAGACTGTCGCACAAAAGATAACCTCTTCCCCCATAGAAGTAAATGGAGAAATAAAAGTTGAAAAAACACCCGACTTGCGCACTTACTTGAACTCATATTCTCATATGCGGTAACCCGAAATGAAAATATGAATATTTCACATTCCAATGTTCTGCAAATAGTAGAATATATTCTATGTATTACAAATTCTATATATCTGATGGTATTTTGGTACACTATATATGTATACCTATATATACATTAATTATGTTCAATAAATGGGTTTCTGTTTTGCTGAGAGTTTGGGTTCTTCGTGATTATATACACACTAGTATCTATTTTACTTTTTGCCCTATATATAAGTTTGTGCTGGATTAGTCCATCTAGAGACCCTCTTAAATTTTTCAATAATTCATTTGAGGACTCAGTGCACTAGGGTGACCTGACAGTATTTAAAGTTCAGGAATCCTTTTGCTTGAGGACATTTATAACCTTGCTGGTACAATTTTTCAAATTATTTTTCTGAACTTTTGGTGAGTTCTTTGTGGTACCGTGCTTAGAGGTGCTTATTTACAGCATTCATGGGGAGCCTATAGTTTTCAGCAGAGAGAGAGAGTGGGAATATGATATTAATGAGACGTTTGCCTTAGAAACTGATAAAGATGCAGTAGTTTCATCAGCAGGGTCTATATTTCATGACTATAAATTACACAAAAATAATTTAATTAAACAATGAAAACTTAAATGGGAAATAACCAGTTTACAAAGATATATTGATAGTAAGATGGTACCTCGAGACTTACGTTTAACAAAAAAACCCGTCATGAATTTAAATACTCCTCTAACTGAAGATTTTAAGTAGAAATGGGAAAAGTGCCTCTCTGAATGTTCCTTTAATTTGATGCGATTGATCATTAATGAGAGTCAGTTGAAGTTAGATCTCTTAAGTGAGACACTTAAGGGATCAGAGAGTGCACTTGACAAATGGTCTACTAATGTTGACTATAAATAACTAAAGGATGAAATACTAGTTGAAACTAGAAAGCTGCAGGAAGAAACAAAATCTAGAAAGAAAAGGAAATTCTTAAGAGATATTTTGGATTATAAGAAAGACAAAGTGTATGAATATGCTACAATATATACTTCTGAATCAGACAAATCTGGTTCAGAAAATCAGACCACTAGGGGGAGACCCCAACGTAGGAGGAGGAATATTTTGGACAGGGGGCCCCAAGGGACCAAAGAAAAACAAAAACCAGAAGAGGGGGGAGAAAACACAAGAAAGGTCAATGGGAGGACAGGTGGGTACACATTACGCAGTTCCCAGAATGTAGAGAAACAGAATTAAATATGCCTAAAAAAGATGAAGAATTACAGGTGGTAAACTTATCTGATACAATTTTGGAATCATCACATATTAACCTTTTGAAAAAGGGCTTAACAGATTTACAGCAACCAAAGACTTGCATATGTTTGCGAGAAGAGTAGTTTTAAAGAAACTATATCTAAATAAACCAGTTATTACCATTACTATTTCACCGTGCCTATCTACAGATGATATAAAGCCTGCCAGTATAGTCAATCAAGTATGACGCTTGAGAAAGCCCTATACTAATGAGAAGAGTGAAATGTGCGTAGCGCTGTAAGACACACCCATGTTTGGAAGGTGGCGTGTCACACCTGCAAGTAGACGATAATGGAGCATACTAATCTTTGACACCTTGATTGAAGTATAATATGTGTCCATTTTCAGCATTGAAGTGCCTTTGCAACAAACGGTGAGCTTTGTAACAAGCCGCATGAGCAGAGAATTGTTCAATCACATACCTGCGTTAATCCAGTGAGTGTTAAGACAGAGGGGCAGCTCTGGGAGGACAGTGGACCTGATTATAATGACTATTTGGACCGGTGAGCTGTGGGCTTCATATATCTTTTAAACCCGGTCTTGAATGTTCACTCTAGGCGGAATTTTACTATCTGCTTTTATTACTGTGCTTTACTAACTCCTGACGCAGGGGGGATGCTTGTTATAACACCATATCATGAAGGATTACCCTGCATAATTAATCAATTTGTGCTTTGCTTGGCTTGACTAACGAACTGCCTTGTTAATCCTTTTGAAACTTGCTGGACACAAGATTATTACCACTGTGTGAAATATATGTGGTATATTTCTGGGACTTTTATACCAGTAACCTTTAATAAGGGCTCATTATCTGTCTTTATTTTTTAGGATTGCTCACATTATGCTTTATTTTCAGCAGCATGTATTGTATCTTGTGTTGCATTATTTATGTTTAAATAATTATGTTCAATAAATGTGTTTCTGTTTTGCTGAGGGTTTGGGCTCTTCGTGATTATATACATACTAGTACCTATTTTACTTTTTGCCCTATATATAAGTTTGTGCTGGATTAGTCCATCTAGAGACCCTCTTCAATTTTTCAATAATTTATTTGAGGACTCTGTGCACTAGGGTGACCTAACAGTATTTAAAGTTCAGATATCCTTTTGCTTGAGGACATTTATAACCTTTAGAGCTGGTACAATTTACATACATGTTTATGACTAAGGCCTGATGGCCGAAACATGTTAAATGACTCCTGTGAGAGCTGCTAATTTGCATTTTAAATCCAAGATTGAATAAAGGAACTTCATTTTTACTTACCTCTGTGCTGGCTGGATTATCATTTTTTTCACTATATATATATATATATATATATATATATATATATATATATATATATATATATATATATATATATATATATACATGATTATATATAGGTACAAATATATACAGCTATATAGGAATATCTATTTAAAAATAGGTAGAACATATTCTGTGCAGAACATTGGAAAAAAATTACAGTAAATACACAGTATAACACTTTATTAAGAATGAATATTACAGAAATATTTGTTTTCATATATACTTATATACAGTATATATATGTGTATACATATGTATGTGTGTTTATATGTGTATATGTGTCTGTAAATAAATATATATATATATATATATATATACATATAAATACATTAATACATATGTACACAAATACACAAACACACACAAATATATCACACACAAATATATACATGATAATTAATTTGCCATTTTTTTTAACACCTGAGATTTAATATCTTTGAGCCCTTATAACTTTTGTGTGCAATGTTTTTTTTAATATTTTTTATTAGATGGTGTTATTATGGGTTTAACTATACTTTGTAATCTATTTTTGATGTGTTTTGTTAAATATTTTAATTTCACAAAAAAGTTAACAACAGGTCTGAGATTGCGGTATTGATTCTAGCATAAATCGTGATTGCGTTCATGAGATTGCGCTCAACTTGTAATAGGAACGCAATTTAACCTCCGTACAAATGATAGCGAAAACCCGCTCGCGAACATTTGCGCGCAACTTGTAATCTTGCCCAAAGTGTATTTAGGGTCAGATTCCAAGTGAAGCGCTAAATCTCGCTTTCAAGAAAGCAATATTTGAGCTCCACTATGTGATTCCAGCCCACACTAATGTGCGCTAGTTTTACAAGTTCACAGCAATGAAGTTCCATAGGACTTCAGCACAGCGAAGGGGGTAAGAAGCGAAGCGATGGCAGCAAATTTACACATATATATTTACATTGAACACACGGTTCCTAAACACCACAATGTAAAGGCACTTTTCAGAGCCACTTTAGCCCCAAAATACTGCCTAGTGCAGTAATTTTATTAAAAATAAAGATGCTGATATCTTTATTTTTTAATAAAATACATTAGACTGTATTTTGGGGCCATTTGGGCAGATTTGTAATGGCTGGTTAATTATTGCACCCTCGCAAATGAGCAAATTTGCCCATTTGTGGGCGCGCGATAATTTAGCACTCCACTTGTAATCTAGCCATAAGTGATTCATGTTTCTTAACACCTAGTGAAAAAATTGTATACAAAATATATTCTAATAGAAAAGAGTATTTCATTGTTATACATAGGTCCCTATAAAGGCAAAATACAGCCACAGCTAACAAAAATACCCTCCCAGCTCTTTATGCCTCTTCTTGTCACTGCTCTGCTGCAGAAATAGAATTTTCAGAGCAAAATTAATACTATGGAGGTATTTCTAGATAAAACCATCTAGTTATTTGTAGCTCTATTGAAATGAATAAAATTTTAACAGTCAATGTCAACATAACTGCTGAGTACAGTAGTTTGTGGTAAAAGTGTTCTGCATCATAAATTCTCAGCTTTTCTTACATCAAATCCATTGCATTATATAATTTGTTACAATGTATTCCTTTAACTGGTTCTTCTATGGAGTTCTAAGATGTAAGACGTCTGAGCATCTTGATTTAATATTTTAAAGTAACCAGGTAGAGAAGGAAATTGTACTAGAAGCGCATGATTTATCAATGACATCACCATTTCTGAAGAGTTTTTCCACAGGTTAATTCCAGTTCATCTTAATCCATTAGAAAATCAGCTTCTCCCTCAGATACTGAGAGTACTAATAAACCTGATTCTGGTCCGTCAGAAACCCCTTATTTTTAACTGTTTTACACACTCATTTTGATCATTGTAGCACAAAATGTTTACACTCATTTTTTGTTCCAGTGTCAAAATAGTGAACATATCAGACTAGAAAATAATGTTTACAAATAAAGTATTAAAAATAGAAAGATCACATAATGATACAAAATGAGAAGGAATGAAAAGGAAAGTGTTGATTGCAAACATGTCAGGAAGTGAACTTGTTAGGAGTCTATAACAACTTACTCAAATCCCTAAGGCAAAAAATAAATACATTTATAATGATGTGCCCCTATCCCTTTGCTTTATTACATTGGCTCCAGTGTAGAGTTGTGAAAAGCCTGTGAAACAGCGTATTACATACATCTATGTATATATTTATCACACCAGAATGGTAATAATCAATGTATATTAAAAGGCTCTTTTATTTTCCTTATTACAATATTTTAGAGGCAGTTTGAATTTTGAGTTTTATGTCCCTTTAAATGGTCTTGAGGACTGGAAGTTCTTCATATTATAATGTTTTATTTACTATCTTCTATCTATCTATCTATCTATCTATCTATTATCTATATATCTATCTATCTATCTATCTATCAATCTATCTATTATCTATCTATCTATCTATCTATGAATCAATCTATCTATTATCTATCAATCTATCTATCTATCTATCTATTTATTATCTATCTATCTATTATATATCTATCTATCTATCTATCTGTCTGTCTATATAGCTATCTTTCTGTCTGTCTGTCTGTCTGTCTGTCTATCTGTATCTATCTATCTATCTATCTATCTATCTATCTATCTATCTATCTATCTATCATCTATCTATCCTCTTTATCAAAAGAACATCAACACCAAAATAATTTAGATTAAAAAATAAATAGAAAAAAACATATTGTAATGTAATGTCACCCCTTCATCAGACCTATGTGTGTTATCCTCAGAATGTTTTATTGAGATGTGTTTATTATAGTAAACAATATAGATCTTATATAATGTAATATATATATATATATATATATATATATATATATATATATATATATATATATATATATATATATATAAAAAATGCATATCAAATTCAATAATTGCAGTTGTAACTTTCACTCTTTTTACACTCTCTTAAAACCAGAATGAAACAAACAACATAATAACATATATTTCATTAAATAGGTAATTTCTTTTCTATATGGAACGTGCAGTATTTAACATTTAAATGTTAACTAAAAGCAGAGTAAAGTGAATCTGTATCATCAGGAAGTTGACAAGCATACAAAAGGTCAAAACTGCAGAGCTGATTTATGCGGTATATAAAACATGACACAAGGGATAAATACATTTTCACTGCTTTAAATCTATGAAGAAATAATTGAGTTTTCAAGTCTAACAAACAAAGGAAAGTTGCTTGCCCTAACTGAAATATGAAGTTTTGGAAAGATCATGTTACTGTGTGACATTCAACAATCAATAAACTTTCTATTAAACAGGAATTTAACATGCATGAATAAAAAATAAAAAATTGATCCCATTGAGTCATTATTCACATTTTACACTGTTAAAACTAGTAGCTTGGCTTTGGTTAGTGAGTTTGTATCCTGTATTCTCATGAGACCTAGAATTTTCATAAAATATTTACTGAATGAAATATGGCAGTACTGAATAACTTACTAAGGGCCAGATTATGAGTGAAGCGCAAATTAACTCTCCCGCTTGAGCGTTTATTGAGCTACAAGTAAGATGTTTGCTCTCGTCGGGTTGTGCTTGTATTATTAGTTGAAAATAAACTGTTTTCGATTTAGAGGTAACTCGACAAGCGCAAAAATACGAAGTTAGAATATCGCATATGTGTTCACATATTCCCCCATGTATGCCAATGGAAAAAAAGTGGGAAAAAAACACCCCACTCTTGTGCAAACCCAATCGCATATTCTCAAGTACACTTACCCAACGTGAAAATATGAATATTTCGTATTCCAATGTTCTTCACATAACAGAATATTTTCTATTTATTCCTAAATGAATATTTCTAAATATATGTCTTTACCTATGTATACATAGATATGTGTTTATATGTCATATAAATACATAAATACATATGTACACATATATAAACATATATATATATATATATATATATATATATATATATACACATCTTTTTATGTTAAAGTCCTTTGCCTGCCTTTTATCTCTAACACCTGAGACCTCATATGTTTGAGCCCTTATAACTTTTGTGTGGAATATTTTTCTTTAATAATTTTTATTAGATGGTGTTATTATGAGTATAACTATACTTTGTAATGCATTCCTTATGTGTTTTGTGACACTTTTTAGTTTTGCAAAAAGTTAACCAGAGGTCCGAAGTCACAGAAATCATTCCAGCGTAAATCGCGATTGCGCTATCGCGATCAAGTTTACTTTAAACTCTTAATACAAGAGGTAATCCTGATGAACAAAAACCTTCACAGTATAACACATACTGTATTGCTCTGGGACAAATATTTGCACTCCACTCATAATCTAGCCCTATATGTATTAATATTAAACCACCATAATTACACTGGGACCAATAAAAACTTAGCAATATGACATTGCATTATGTACAGAATAAGATATGAAATTTGTCTTACCTGTTCTAAAAGTCTGACTCTTCTTTTCGATTACACAAATCACTTGGCCATTGAGTGAAATCAAAACACTGTACTTGATCATGATAAACCCAACTTCTTAAGATCAGATACATTGCTCATGGCTCCTCTCGTTATCTGCCTGAAAGAAACCTGCAACCAAAACACATTAATTCATTTTAATTGAAAAATAGTCAGCTATGCACCTATAACCCACAAACATAACTACTTAATCAATGAAAGCCCTATCATAAGAGTCAGTGTGGACAAAGGATGCATGCCTCCTGGGATACTGATAATCAATTCAAGTGGGGAATCTCTCAGGTTAGGCAAACATCACATTTTAACAGGGTCATGATTCACATAATGGTTATTGTTTTCAGTGTACTATTCTAGCAGTGGGCGTTACATCAATTCATGGAAAACAATACTTAGCTGCTATCTGCTTTTGCAAAGAAAATAGGAGATTGTAGTTAAGCATATAAAGCTTCTTTTTTGGTCTTATATGTTTTTAATGAATAGGATTGGATGCAAGATTATAAATCAGTATTAAAGTAATTAGAAAGATTTATTACAGAAAACAACAAAAACATGTAAGCAGAAAGAATGGTGCTAATCACAAACCCTTAGATTTTAATCACTAGGATATTCTGCTTTATCCACAGTATGTTCTTCAACCAATTCAAGCATGGTTGTTTATTTAAACATGAAGAATGTGCTTTGCTGTATTCATTACCAGCCTTATAAGAAGTCTGTACGCAAGATAGTGCTTGCTAATGAGAATCCTGTGATTCACAATACAATTCTTATATTTCACAATTTAAAAAGGGCAAATTGAATCTGTTAAAGTTAACAAGAAGCACATTTTTTGGACTTGTGAAAGCATTTCCAGCCTTGTGTTTACATTTACATTCCCCCATTTGGCATCTGTATTGAAAAAGAGGGTGAGATAGACATAATCGTAAACATCAAATGATAAATAACACATACAAATCTTCCAGACCTATATTTATTTATACATCATTAGAGTGCTGTAATAAATATCTTCTCTAATTAAAATTGCAAAGTACATTATTTCTCTTTTATAACTACATTGCAAGCTCTTTAGGTTACAGCACCCTGTAATATTTCTGTCTCAATTTGCCTTCTGTCCTGCTATTAAAGGGCCATAATAGTAAAACACTGATGTTTTATGTTGTTACAGCAGGTAGGTTTTAAGATGATTGAGCCTACACTACCGTTTTTAACCCCAGCAAAGAGGTTAAAGGGATATTGTACACTAGATTTTTCTTTACATAAGGATGCTCCATCTATATAGCCTATCTGGTGGTGTTTTTGTACAAATGTATAGTTTTGCTTATTTTTAAGTAACATTATGCTAATTTTCAGACTCCTAACCAAGCCCCAAAGTTTTAGATGTATACTGATGTATACAGACTTCACATTGCTTCTGTTTGTATAATGGTTCTATTGATATGCAGGGGAGGGTCGGCTCTCAACCCCTTTCAGTGGGTGTTCCCGACTAATCTCATCAACAGCGCTAAATTGGGATCTTCTAAGTAAGTTTTAAAAAAAATGTATACTGAATTTTTATATTATTATCTGTGCTTATTATTTTTTATAGTAGTGTCTATTACATGCATTTAAATGGAAATTAGTGTACACTGTCCCTTTAAGGACATAGTAGAAGTGTTTCTCAGGATCTGCAGTGCACTGCTGGTCCCGAGTGGATCCATTAAGCAGCGCTAGTTGCACATCTGAGTTTTGCTAACTTTACTAAATATAGTAAACCCTGTAAAGTTCTGCAAAATTAAATGGTTTATAATAATCATGAACGCAGAATAGTAGTAGTAGTTCCAGATCTAAAAACATATGTGCGCTAACAAATTTTGGCGTAAAGCTGTGAATGTGGCACTAGTGTTGTTGGTGGTGGTGGTGTGTCATCACTTTTTACTATTTGTACTTGTTCCTTTCCTTTTAAGTCCCCTTCTCAATTTACCTCTCTTCTTGTTCTGAGGGCAAAAGGCTTGTGAAAAAATGGCGGTCTACCTTTCAAATTCATGGCCTTGAGACTTGGCGGTGCTATAATAAGGATCGGGTGAGCATTCTTCCCCCTAAAATTACTACTTTTGAAAAAGAAATGTTTGGTATACAGAATGTAATTTAATGAATATTCTTTGAGTCTGCTACTTTCGAATACAACTTGTATTATAAGCATTTACATTGAAGTGTTTGTTACATTTTTTGTTAAATGTATTTTTTTTATTTATTGCTCTTCACATTTTGTGGATGTAAGTTAATACAAATAAAGTAATGAAATAATTAGCGCACTCAAGCTGCATGGGAATATTCATTGCAAAAACATCAATGCTTTTGCAACATTCTTAGTATCATATAGTGTGCGCACAGCAGGTTCACAGAATGAAAGCATTAAATGATGATAGGGAGTAATTTAACTGGTCATTATTACATGCCTGGGGCATGTGGTGAGGCACAAGGCCAAAGACTTAATGAGAAATCTGTCTTGACCATTAAATTTAAATCCTAGAGAATTAAATGCATCTATAACAATATATTTATTGTTGTTCCTTCTAACTGTAATATTAGATTTCACAATATTTTGAAGTTGTTTGTATTAAGTAGAGATGTACAATTTAGAACATTTTTTTTTTTTTTAAATTAGTAAGAAGCTCAACTTTATTCTAAATATCAAGACCCTCTTTAAACGTAAGTAGATAGTTTTAATTTTGAGTACTACAAGAAAGGTAAAAGACATGAAGAACATAATTTGTCTCATCTGACCATAGGACAGCTAAATATAACGTTCAGGTTTCACAGAATCATTGGGATTCTAAATAAAATATACACAGGAAAGAGGAAACAATGTATAAAAGTAAGAAAGATAATTATATATTTTAATTTACGTATGGGGTAAACCCAGCAGCAAGTTAAAGGGACACTGAACCCAAATTTTTTCTTTCGTGATTCAGATAGATCATGAAATTTTAAGCAAGTGTGTCATTTGCCGGCGACTCCTCCTCTCCTATGCCTCTGTCTGTTGGAGTACCTCAAGGATCTGTTCTGGGTCCTCTACTCTTCTCCATCTATACTTCTTCGCTAGGTAAACTTATCAACAGTTTTGGTTTCAAATATCACCTCTATGCTGATGACACCCAGATCTACCTCTCCACCCCTGCTCTCTCTCCCTCTGTCCTTTCTCATGTCAGCAACTGCTTATCTGGTATTTCTTCCTGGATGGCCTCTCACCACCTAAAGATTAAAATGTCCAAGACTGAGCTCCTTCTTATCCCCCCCCCT
Organism: Bombina bombina; assembly: GCF_027579735.1. Taxonomy (NCBI): domain Eukaryota; kingdom Metazoa; phylum Chordata; class Amphibia; order Anura; family Bombinatoridae; genus Bombina; species Bombina bombina. Next base: position 647,390,851 of record NC_069500.1, on the reverse strand, counting down.
CAAGCTCTACGTCGACTTCTGACTTCTCTATCCCTGTTGATGGCATCACCATTTCCCCATCGCCCCAAGTCCGCTGCCTCGGAGTCACACTTGACTCAAACTTATCCTTCATCCCCCATATCCAATTGCTTTCTACATCCTGCCGCAATCATCTACACAATATTTCTAAAATTCGCCCTTTTCTGAGCGCTAACACCACAAAGCAAATAATCCACTCCCTTGTTATCTCCCGACTTGACTACTGCAACAACCTACTCGCTGGCCTTCCTCTTTCCCGCCTCTCCCCCCTTCAATCCATCCTAAATGCCTCTGCCAGGCTGATCCACATTTTCCGTCGATCTGTATCTGCTGCACCTCTCTGTGAGTCCCTTCATTGGCTCCCCATTCACAGCAGAATTAAATTCAAAATTCTCACCCTTACATACAAAGCTCTCACCAACGTCGCTCCCCTCTACCTATCCTCTCTAATACACAAGTATACTCCAGCCCATCCACTAAGATCCAACAATGACCTGCTCCTTGCATCCGCAACTATCACCTCCTCTCATGCTAGACTGCAGGACTTCGTGCAGCACCTACCCTCTGGAACACTCTCCCTCGTGCTGTCAGGCTTTGCCCTAATCTCTCTTCCTTTAAATGCTCCCTGAAGACTTTTCTGTTCAGAGAAGCCTACCACCCAACTCAATAATAAATTAATTTCACTTACCTAATATTTCCCTCATCTAACTCTGTATTAACATCCTTCTCAATCTTGCAGTCCTCACCTCCTGTTTCCCAACCTCCTACCTTCAGTGTCCCTTTAAACTTAAATAATTGTTGTACTCAAAAGTATCCTATTAATATGACAGAGCAGCATTTTAACAAGTTGCTTTTGTGCTGGAATAAAAAATAAAATAAAAAAAATATTACAGTAGTTTATTTAGAGTGCTAATGGTCATTTACTGATATATACAGTGAGCATGTGCACCTATCAACCAATGAGCATTAGTAAAAAAATACATTATTTAAATGCTGCATTTTTATCAGAATAATAGAAATTTGTGAGCACAATATTTAGCTTTTTATGAGAGGATTGTTTAACTAAAATCAGCCAACAAAGGATGTATACAATAGCCAAGTAGGGACATTGAAAGTTTAGGGTAACACAGCAGGATAAATTTCCCAAACTGCGAATATTACATTACTGTATATACAGACTGAGATTATGGATTTTAAATTTTGTTTTCATTATATCTTCCTAAAACATAAATATGCCATTTCAATTTACTGATGTAAACATATATACAGAGTTCCAGTTCTGATTATAAAGGTATAAATTCTATTTATGGGTAATTCATTATAAGAATGTAGACAAGTCATTACTATAAAAAAATAGCTAATATGAAATTCCTGCATGATACAGTTCTGCTAGACCAATGTCAAAGCTTTCAATACTTTAGAGCTAATAAAATAGATTGCATGATCTTTCCAGCAGCATATTATTGAACAATATATATTCTACTTGAAAATATGTGTCTTCAGCACATAGCTTGCTATGCTTCAAAGTGACCTTGCCATTTTATAATCCTTTTATCAGGAATACCTTCTGACATTCCATTATTGCAACCAGGCTGAATTATCTACTTTATTCTTCAAATAAACTGTTTTTACACAAAACAAATTTTAGGATCAATAATCTTGATGGAGAATGTTTCCGAAGACATAGAGCATTTTGTTCTGCATTATAATAAACAACTCTTACTTTAAAAACATAGTTAAATACCTTTTGAGCACAACCATTTTTTTTTTGTTCTGGTTTGCTATCATTTTGCATAGCTAAATAGTTCAGAAGTGTCCACATGCACTAAAGCTCAGCAAACAGGCATGAAGTCAATTCTAAGCTTCTAACAGTTCTCTCTGTTCTCATGTGAATGTTCATAATATAGTAGTATAGTTGCTAATATACAGTGCATCATTTACTATTCCTTTATCAAGTGTGTTATCAGCAATATCACCATTTTCTTTACTGGTGTAAATTCTAACAAAACTCATCAATCCCAGGAATAGGGATTCATCAATCTAAGGGCTATGAAGAAGATTCTCGCTGGTGCTTGAATAGCATGAAGCTATCACATGAGTCTAAATAAATCCATTAGAAAAAAAAAGATGATTTGCATTGCTTTTCATTAGGTTTTTAAAATTCAAAGGCTTTCCAATCTATTTGAAACCCCAACAAAACAGTTATCATAATCTGTCCTGTATCTTTGCATTGCGTTAACTTTCCCAATACTTTTTACTAAGAAAATGTAACAGCAATATTTTGCAGGAATTGAACACTGGGAAACACATTTTTACCATTTTTGTATGAGATATCACTATATGTCGAAGGGATTTTTCGAAGTTAAAATTCTTGCAAATGCTTTGTTGACATAATACAAAACACAGGTATCCATACTCTTAATTCCAATAATTTTTCTCTACCAGAAAAGTTCTAGTTTAAAGGGACAGTTTACTTGAAACAATTTTTGTTTAAAAAATAGATAATCCCTGAATTACCCATTTCTCAGATTTGCATAATCAACACTTTTATATTAATACACTTTTTACTTCTATGATTATCTGTATCTAAGCCCCTGCAGACTGTCCCTTATCTTAGTGCTTTTTCCCCACACTTGCATCATAGTCAATCAGTGCTGGTGCTTGTATAGCCATTATCATTCTCCACAGGAGTGAGAACAATGTTGTCAATATGGTACACATGAACTAGCACTGTCTGGCTGTTGTGCAAAATTTAGAAAGCACTGAGATAAGGGGCAGCCTGCAGGGGCTCGGAAAGAGGCAAACTTTAAGGTTATAAAGTATATTAATATAACAATGTTTATTATGCAAACCTAGGTAATGGGTAGTAAAGGCATTACCTATCATTTTAAACAATAACAAAAAAGTAGACTCTCCGTTTAAAGAAACACTACTCTTTAATTCACAAATGTCTTTATCTTTAAATTACATATTTGCTTAAGCTCAGTAGGGGCAAGATTATAAGTGCAGAACTATTTTAACGTGCGTCTATAAAGGGGCAAATTTGCCTGTTTACGGGCTAACATTAAAAAAACCAGCCATTACAAGTGGTTGGTAAATTTGAGCTTGCAGTTTCATTTTGCGCTATGAATCATTAACCAGAGATCAAATTTTTGGTTAATGAAAAAAGTTATCCCAATTGCTCCTATATTAAAGAGGACAGTAGAGTAATATTAAATAAAAATATGAGCATCTTTATTTCTTCTAATAAAAAACTGAACGTAGCAGTTATAACGGTAAAAAGTGAGGGGATGTGGGGTGAAAGTGCCTTTACATGGATTTCAAGGGGGGACTGTGTTATCCCTTTAAATATATATGTATATGCTTATATACATATGTAATTATATGTTAATATGTGTATATACACATACAAACACATAAATATATATTTACAATAAATATACCGAATATCACAAAGAAAAAAATGTGAAATAAATGTGATAACAAAAATCATAAAAGGAAAACCAAATAAAGTTCTGAATCAAGGATATGTCTGTGTCCTCTGGATGAGTTTTTCAGCTTGTTAGCATTCCTCAGTGAGATCCCATAAAAAAGGAAACAGAAAATTGCAACATAGTGTGAATCTGTAATGGCACTTTGAGGAAGTAGTTGTTTTGTAACAAATGACTACTCACATTTGTTGGAGCTTTCCACTAAGCTCAAGGATATGCGCACTCCCACTTTATACTGATGGGAAAACAGTACACTAGGCAAAACTTGGATACAAATTTATTTTAAAATATATAAAAGCGTTACATAAGCCTTGATAACACCACAATGTAAGGGTACAAAAGCAGATATGCTGTAACAAATGCTTCAAATCGCCAAACTTGCAAAGAGGTAAATGGATCAGCAGGAGTGTGACCGCTGAAACCAAAACCTTTTTAGTAGCAAGACAATAGCGCTAAGCCCCCAGGTGTCCTGGCTAGTGTAGAGACGCAATAAAACTCAATATAGAACAGTTCAGTTCCGACGTACGTTTTGCTGGTATGCTTTGTCAAGGAATACCAGCATACCAGCGAAACGTACGTCGGAACTGAACTGTTCTATATTGAGTTTTATTGCGTCTCTACACTAGCCAGGACACCTGGGGGCTTAGCGCTATTGTCTTGCTACTAAAAAGGTTTTGGTTTCAGCGGTCACACTCCTGCTGATCCATTTACCTCTTTGCAAGTTTGGCGATTTGAAGCATTTGTTACAGCATATCTGCTTTTGTACCCTTACATTGTGGTGTTATCAAGGCTTATGTAACGCTTTTATATATTTTAAAATAAATTTGTATCCAAGTTTTGCCTAGTGTACTGTTTTCCCATCAGTATAAAGTGGGAGTGTGCATATCCTTGAGCTTAGTGGAAAGCTCCAACAAATGTGAGTAGTCATTTGTTACAAAACAACTACTTCCTCAAAGTGCCATTACAGATTCACACTATGTTGCAATTTTCTGTTTCCTTTTTTATGGGATCTCACTGAGGAATGCTAACAAGCTGAAAAACTCATCCAGAGGACACAGACATATCCTTGATTCAGAACTTTATTTGGTTTTCCTTTTATGATTTTTGTTATCACATTTATTTCACATAAATATATATGTCTAACCATATACATATATCTTTATGTATTGCTGCCCAGCCCTGTTTGCCGCACTTGTAATACCAGTTCACATAAATACTCATAATCTAGCCCTAAATGTTTAAACAATTTGATAATTAAATATCAAAACACATATAACAATACAACTTTAATATGTAAAATATGTGTGCAGATTACCTACATTTAAAATCAGAGGAACTCTGAAAATATACTGTATGTTTAAACCTGTAAAAAGATGTTTTAATACATCAATGTAATGTTATATTGTTGAATGGGTTATTTGTACATCTGTCATCAATTTTGACACTTTAAAAGAAATAAAACAACAACAGCATGAGGGGTACATTTTGACCAGTGAGAAATAAGAGGAAAGCACTCAGTGGCAGAGGTTGGGCAAGGTTGCTAGGGGATTGAGAGTGATTGAGCCTCATGAAGATATGGGCCAGCCAGTATCCAAGGATATAGACAAGGGCCTCTATTTATTAAAGGTCTTGCGGACCTGATCCGACAGTGCGGGTCAGGTCTGCAAGACCTCGCTAAATGTGGAGAGCAATACGCTCTCCGCATTTAACATTGCATCACAAGAGCTGCTGGTGCAACTCCGCCTCCTGCTGATTCGCGGCCAATCGGCCGCCAGCAGGGAGGTGTCAAACAACCCGATCGTACTGTCCACTGCTTCATAACTGCTGTTTCTGGCGAGTCTGCAGGCACGCCAGAAACACGGGGAATCAAGCTCCATTCGGAGCTTGATAGATATGCCACAAGGAGAGAGAGAGAGAGAAAGAGAGGCAGAGGAGTGAGAGTAGTATAGCTTGTGAAAGTAGTTATACCAGTGCATGGTTGTGAGTAAGATGGTGATTACTGCAAGGGAAGAGTCATCCTGGGATAGAGCCTCAACTAGCTGACGATGCATGACCCATACTATTTTAAAGGGTTTTGTTTGAGGAGTGTGGAAATAAGAAATCCTAAACTGTCTATTTGCCTTGCATGAAATGCTTAAAGATGAATTGGAGCCAATTTCTAGGGCTAAAAAGCTATACCTGTGTTGGCAAGGATAATGGCTGTATATACTTTTTAGTAAGTATGTGCAAATCCAGATCTCAGTGTGTTGTACTTTTACAAGCAAACATCTGAAAAGAGCCAAATGTGACTCGTGGCAGCTTTCTTACTGATTCATTATCGCACAAAGTGCATGAATGCACATACCTTCTTTCTAGAATCTAAAAAAAATTTGAGGTTTAGCAGACTTCACACTTTAAATTTGTAGCATTTGGTTAATTGGAAGCACCTGGATCATTTCAGATCTAGGAGCATTTAAGAAAGTATAGACAGGATGTTTCTAGGCAAGGAACTTGTCTGCCTGTGTTTGCAGCCAATGTTAATAAACCCGGATAGATGAGACTGGGGTTATTTATAGTCATGTGCATGTCTGAAGATTTCATTTTGTTTTGTTTTGTATCAATTTGGTATTTTTTTAATTTAGCTTTGTTGCATTCGGATTGATTCGTTTTATAGCAGTCATTCGTTTTGTATTCAGGAGTTTGGAGGTGTTCAGATTAATTCATTATGTTATGTGAATATTTCACTATTCTATCTCACTATATTTAATTGTAATATATCTTTATTTGTTTTTTTTATAATAAATATGGAACGGCAAAAGAATTGTAAAAAGTCCAGGGAGTCAGACTATTGCGTCATGCCCATTCAAATAAAACAAATGAATCCAAACTAATACAGATGTTTTATTACAAATTAATTCAGATTAGTTAAGTTTCAATAATAGGAGGGATTTGGAGATTTGGATATATCTAAATCCCTGAATCACCTGAATTTTGTCTGAATTTTGATTCAGAACAAAACGAATTGCACTGTTTAATTATTTAAATTTCCCACTTTCCTGGGCAAGCCTGCATTGAAAGCCACCTGAGACTGCCTCTGTAACGTCATTAATGAAGCCTTTACTCATTACTGAAATAAGAGTAGAGATCAGCAGAATTGTAAGCACAGTGATCTTTTTTTTTTATCTGTTCCCTCACCTTACTGGTCACGTCAATTAATCTAGAACATTGTCTCTGCTGCAGAGGAATCCTAACTTATGTTTGGAAATGCGCACAGGGTTGTAAAAAAATTACTATAGTTTATTGCTTAAGGAAAAATATAATTAGTCAGAAAATTGAAAAAAAGCAACTTGTAGTCAATTTCTCATTAGCCCTGTAGCTTAAGACTAGCAAATTAGTAGAAATACAAATATAGATATTTACGTATGTATAAAGATAGATAGACAGACAGATCGATAATAGATGGATAAATATATAGATATTTGTATTACTATTGTACTGATATAACATATGTGTAATTCAAAAATATATTAAGTCTTGATAATGATTTGGAAGGAAGGAAACATAATAAAATGAGATGGATTTAATTTAAAATGAATTAAAAAGGACTGAAATTAAAACATAGTTGGGTTCAGTGAATATATAATGATATTCCAGCAGAAGTGATATAACATTAAATACATGGTTGGAGTCCTTCATTTTTATAAGTTTGTTAAAGTTACCTATCCATCTATACTATAATCGCGTTTGTAACGCATCCGTCGCCTGTTGCACACGCATCCTCAAAGGAATCTTGGCAACGTGAGGCAGCCAAAAGAATGTTGGCTGCATGCGCAGCCAAAAGAATTCACTGAATCCAGGTGGATTCCGAAAATGGCAGGATGGTGAAAGAATAACCACCCACAATGAGTGTTAAAAAAAGAAAACCTTACCACCCGCAACAAGCATTACAAGAAAAAAACCTAACCGCCCGCAAAAGGTATTAAAAAAAAAATCTAACCACCCGCAATAAGCATTAAAAAAATAACCTAACCACCCACAATAAGTATTAAGAAATAAACCTTACCTCCCGCAATAAGTATTTAAAAAAAAAAAAAAAAACAACAAACTACCTAATACATCTATTATCCCCTAAACCGCCACTAACCCACTTCGTTAATTAACCTAATAAATCTATTAACCCCTAAAACACCATTAATCCACATCGCAATTAACATAATAAATCTATTAACACCTAAACCGCCAAACCCCACAGTGCAAATAACTAATCACTAAGCCCCCTAACCTAACACCCCCTAAATTAACCCCATTACATAAATTTAAATAATCCTATTTTACAATTAAAATAAAAAAACCTAACATTACTTTAAAAATAAACGGCTAGATTTGGAGTTTTGTCGGTAACGACCCGAAAAACTAACGCCGGCTTTTTTCTGGCCGCACCATAAAAATAACTCTGGTATTGAGAGTCCACAGAATGGCTGCGTTAGGCTCCAAAAAAGGAGCGTAGAGCATTTTTAACGCAGCTTCAACTCTCGATACCAGAGTTGCTTACGCAAGCGGCCAGCCTCAAAAACGTGCTCGTGCACGATTCCCCCATAGGAAACAATGGAGCTGTTTGAGCTGAAAAAAAACCAAACACCTGCAAAAAAGCCGCGTTCAGCTCCTAACGCAGCCCCATTGTTTGCTATGCGGTAACCCTTCCTACGTCTGCACTTAACACTCTAACATGTACCCCGAGTCTAAACACCCCTAACCTTACACTTATTAACCCCTAATCTGCCGCCCCCGCTATCGCTGACCCCTGCATATTATTATTAACCCCTAATCTGCCGCTGCTTACATTATCCCTATGTACCCCTAATCTGCTTCCCTAACATCGCCGACCCCTATATTATATTTATTAACCCCTAATCTGCCCCCCACAACGTCGCCTCCATCTGCCTACACTTATTAACCCCTAATCTGCCGACCGGACCTGAGCGCTACTATAATAAAGTTATTAACCCCTAATCCGCCTCACTAACCCTATAATAAATAGTATTAACCCCTAATCTGCCCTCCCTAACATCGCCGACACCTAACTTCAATTATTAACCCCTAATCTGCCGACTGGAGCTCACCGCTACCCTAATAAATGTATTAACCCCTAAAGCTAAGTCTAACCCTAACACTAACACCCCCCCTAAATTAAATATAATTTACATCTAACGAAATTAATTAACTCTTATTAAATAAATTATTCCTATTTAAAGATAAATACTTACCTGTAAAATAAATCCTAATATAGCTACAATATAAATTATAATTATATTATAGCTATTTTAGTATTAATATTTATTTTACAGGTAACTTTGTATTTATTTTAACCAGTTACAATAGCTATTAAATAGTTAAGAACTATTTAATAGCTAAAATAGTTAAAATAATTACAAAATTACCTGTAAAATAAATACTAACCTAAGTTACAATTAAACCTAACACTACACTATCAATAAATTAATTAAATAAACTACCTACAATTACCTACAATTAACCTAACACTACACTATCAATAAATTAATTAAATACAATTCCTACAAATAAATACAATTAAATAAACTAGCACAAAAAATAAAAAAGAACTAAGTTACAAAAAATACATTTTTTTTTTACAAACATAAGAAAAATATTACAACAATTTTAAACTAATTACACCTACTCTAAGCCCCCTAATAAAATAACAAAGCCCCCCAAAATAAAAAAATGCCCTACCCTATTCTAAATTACTAAAGTTCAAAGCTCTTTAACCTTACCAGCCCTGAACAGGGCCCTTTTCGGGGCATGCCCCAAGAAGTTCAGCTCTTTTGCCTGTAAAAAAAACCATACAATACCCCCCCCCAACATTACAATGCACCACCCACATACCCCTAATCTAACCCAAACCCCCCTTAAATAAACCTAACACTAAGCCCCTGAAGATCTTCCTACCTTATCTTCACCCTGCCAGGTTCACTGATCCGTCCTGAAGAGCTCCTCCAATGTCCTGATCCAAGCCCAAGCGGGGGGCTGAAGAGGTCCATGATCCCGGATGAAGTCTTCATCCAAGCGGGAGCTGAAGAGGTCCATGATCCTGATGAAGTCTTCATCCAAGCGGGAGCTGAAGAGGTCCATGATCCGGATGAAGTCTTCATCCAAGCGGGAGCTGAAGAGGTCCATGATCCGGATGAAGTCTTCTATCAACTGCATCTTCAATTTTCTTTCTTCCGGATCCATCTTGCAACCCTCCGACGCGGAACATCCTCTTCTCCCGACGCCTACTAGCCGAATGACGGTTCCTTTAAGGGACGTCATCCAAGATGGCATCCCTCGAATTCCGATTGGCTGATAGGATTCTATCAGCCAATCGGAATTAAGGTAGGAATATTCTGATTGGCTGATGGAATCAGCCAATCAGAATCAAGTTCAATCCAATTGGCTGATCCAATCAGCCAATCAGATTGAGCTTGCATTCTATTGGCTGTTCCGATCAGCCAATAGAATGCGAGCTCAATCTGATTGGCTGATTGGATCAGCCAATCGGATTGAACTTGATTCTGATTGGCTGATTCCATCAGCCAATCAGTATATTCCTACCTTAATTCCGATTGGCTGATAGAATCCTATCAGCCAATCGGAATTCGAGGGATGCCATCTTGGATGACGTCCCTTAAAGGAACCGTCATTTGGCTAGTAGGCGTCGGGAGAAGAGGATGTTCCGCGTCGGAGGTCTGCAAGATGGATCCGGAAGAAAGAAGATTGAAGATGCAGTTGATAGAAGACTTCATCCGGATCATGGACCTCTTCAGCTCCCACTTGGATGAAGACTTCATCCGGATCATGGACCTCTTCAGCTCCCGCTTGGATGAAGACTTCAGCCGGATCATGGACCTCTTCAGCCCCCCGCTTGGGCTTGGATCAGGACATCGGAGGAGCTCTTCAGGACGGATCGTTGAACCTGGCAGGGTGAAGATAAGGTAGGAAGATCTTCAGGGGCTTAGTGTTAGGTTTATTTAAGGGGGGTTTGGGTTAGATTAGGGGTATGTGGGTGGTGCGTTGTAATGTTGGGGGGGGGTATTGTATGTTTTTTTTTACAGGCAAAAGAGCTGAACTTCTTGGGGCATGCCCCGCAAAGGGCCCTGTTCAGGGCTGGTAAGGTTAAAGAGCTTTGAACTTTAGTAATTTAGAATAGGGTAGGGCATTTTTTTATTTTGGAGGGCTTTGTTATTTTATTAGGGGGCTTAGAGTAGGTGTAATTAGTTTAAAATTGTTGTAATATTTTTCTTATGTTTGTAAATATTTTTTTATTTTTTGTAACTTAGTTCTTTTTTATTTTTTGTACTTTAGCTAGTTTATTTAATTGTATTTATTTATTTGTATTTAATTAATTTATTGATAGTGTAGTGTTAGGTTAATTGTAGGTAATTGTAGGTAGTTTATTTAATTAATTTATTGATAGTGTAGTGTTAGGTTTAATTGTAACTTAGGTTAGTATTTATTTTACAGGTAATTTTGTAATTATTTTAACTATTTTAGCTATTAAATAGTTCTTAACTATTTAATAGCTATTGTAACTGGTTAAAATAAATACAAAGTTACCTGTAAAATAAATATTAATACTAAAATAGCTATAATATAATTATAATTTATATTGTAGCTATATTAGGATTTATTTTACAGGTAAGTATTTATCTTTAAATAGGAATAATTTATTTAATAAGAGTTAATTAATTTCGTTAGATGTAAATTATATTTAACTTAGGGGGGTGTTAGTGTTAGGGTTAGACTTAGCTTTAGGGGTTAATACATTTATTAGAGTAGCGGTGAGCTCCAGTCGACAGTTTAGGGGTTAATAATTGAAGTTAGGTGTCGGCGATGTTAGGGAGGGCAGATTAGGGGTTAATACTATTTATTATAGGGTTAGTGAGGCGGATTAGGGGTTAATAACTTTATTATAGTAGCGCTCAGGTCCGGTCGGCAGATTAGGGGTTAATAAGTGTAGGCAGGTGGAGGCGACGTTGAGGGGGCAGATTAGGGGTTAATAAATATAATATAGGGGTCGGCGGTGTTAGGGGCAGCAGATTAGGGGTACATAAGGATAACGTAGGTGGCGGCGCTTTGCGGTCGGCAGATTAGGGGTTAATAAGTGTAGGCAGATGGAGGCGACATTGAGGGGGGCAGATTAGGGGTTAATAAATATAATATAGGGGTCGGCGGTGTTAGGGGGAGCAGATTAGGGGTACATAAGGATAACGTAGGTGGCGGTCGGCAGATTAGGGGTTAAAAAAAAATATTCGAGTGTCGGCGATGTGGGGGGACCTCGGTTTAGGGGTACATAGGTAGTTTATGGGTGTTAGTGTACTTTAGAGTACAGTAGTTAAGAGCTTTATAAACCGGCGTTAGCCCAGAAAGCTCTTAACTACTGACTTTTTTCCTGCGGCTGGAGTTTTGTCGTTAGATGTCTAACGCTCACTTCAGAAACGACTCTAAATACCGGAGTTAGAAAAATCCCATTGAAAAGATAGAATACGCAATTGACGTAAGGGGATCTGCGGCATGGAAAAGTCGCGGCTGAAAAGTGAGCGTTAGACCCTATTTTGAGTGACTCCAAATACCGGCGGTAGCCTAAAACCAGCGTTAGGAGCCTCTAACGCTGGTTTTCACGACTAACGCCAAACTCCAAATCTAGGTCAAAGAAAACTAAGTTTAAACTAATCTAAAATTACAGAAAATAAAAAAAGTCTAACATTACACAAAATAAAAAAGTCTAACATTACACAAAATAAAAAAGTCTAACATTACACAAAATAATAAACCACCTTTTCCAAAATAAAAAAATTAAACATAATCCCTATTAAATTAAAAAAGCCCCCCAAGATAAAAACACCCCCTAATCTAAGAATAAAGTACCAATAACCCTTAAAAGGGCTTTTTGTAGGGCATTGCCCTAAAGAAATCAGGGCAATAAACCAAGTCCCCCCTAACAGAAACAGAACCAACCCAAAATAAATAAACTAACACTAAAAAAACCTAAACTACCCATTGCCCCTAAAGGGGCATTTGTATGGGCATTGCCCTTAAAAGAGCATTCAGCACTTTAACTGCCCTTAAAAGGGCATTCAGCTCTTTTACAGCGCCCAAATCCCTAATCTTAAAAAAAAAAACCCTAACACTAAGCCCCAAATATGTACTCAAGGTTCATGAAGTTCGGCGGAGAAGGTCTTCCAGGCGGGTCCATCATCTTCTGTCTTCCTCCACAGCGAAGGCAGCGCGGAGCGAAGGTGTGGAGCAGTCTTCCCAGATGGGATGCTCCTCGGCGGCGGCACTCCTCAGCGGCGTAGAGGCTCCTCTTCATGCGATCGTCCACCGCACACTGAAGATTGAATATTTATTGGGGTATCTTGCATTCCTATTGGCTGATATTTTAAAATCAGCCAATAGGATGAGAGCTAATGAGAGCTGATTTGAACAGCCAATAGGATTTCAGTAGCTTTAATCCTATTGGCTGATTTCAACATTTCAGCCAATAGGAATGCAAGGTATCCTAAATTAATTGCGGTACCTTGCATTCAATCTTCAGTCTACGACACACATCAGATGAAGTGGAGCCTCCATGCCGCCAAGGAATGCCGCCGCCAATGACTGCCGCCACTGAGGATCCAGGCATCAGGAACACAGCTCCGCACCTCCGCTCCAACTTTACTCCGGTTGAAGATAGAAGATGATGGATCCATCTGGAAGAAGACCTCCGCTGTACTTCAGGAACAGTGAGTACCTATTTGGGGCTTAGGTTTAAGCTTTTTATTTTAATTTTTGGACTTGAAAAAGAGCTGATTGCCCTTTTAAGTGCAGTAAAAGAGCTGAATGCCCTTTTAAGGACAATGCCCATACAAATGCCCCTTTAGGGGCAATGGGTAGTTTAGTGGGGGGGGTTACTGTTGGGGGGATTTAGTTTTTTTTTTAGAGGTAAACGAGCTGTTTAACAATGCCCTACAAAAGGCCCTTTTAAGGGCTATTGATAGTTTAGTATTAGATTAGGGAGTGTTTTTATTTTGGGGGGATTTTTTATTTTTATAGGGGTATTAGTTTAGGTTTAAATTTTTTATTTTGGATACCTTTGTTTATTTTTTTCTGTATTTTTTTTTTTATTATAACTTTAGCTTGGGGGGTTGTAGTTTTTAAACATAGACTGTCCTCTGGGCAGGCTTATCGCCTACTACCAGAAATAAGCTACATTATTATTACTGGCGTAACAAAGGAGAAAGTTGTACAGCAGGCTTGGGATCAGCTAGTTAGGTATAAGGGATAAGTGGATTACATGTTAAAAGGACATGGTAGAAAAGAATATTGTTTCCTGCTCAAGAGGAGGAAATGGAAATGAAATGGCCGTATAAGGCCCTAGGCCTGCAAGGTGGCTGTCAATGTGTTATATTTGATATATGAAGACAAGCAGACTTTAAGACTATACCTGATTTATTTTATTACTGTTCTATAATCTGGTAGTTAGTTTCTCAAATATATCCAGCACATACTTAACGCAAATAATTTTGGCATAATAGATTAATAAAGTTCTTTTGCTGTCTCTATGGAAAATAGTGCTTATCACATGACAGGCTACAGGGGGAAATTGGAAGGACAGTTAGTTATGGGTTGCAGTTGTCAAAGTCAAATATGATAAATAAGTTACATTTCTGACTTTGTCTTGTGTGCAAAAATAGAGAATGTTAAAGATTTCTCATGTGAAAGGATATGTGAGGGAGGATTTTGTAAATGACAATATGAAAAATGATGCTAGAGCAGAGTCCAAGGAAACCCAAAGACACTGCATTTGTGAAGACGTCTTGATTAATGATAATCCTAGATTCATTAATCCTTTCACAGCATTGAGTTTCAGAAAAAAGCATAGATTACACTAAACTCTTAAAAGAAAGAAAATCTGCATATGTAACTTAGAGAAGTTAGGTTCACCACTTAGAGATTTTTTTAATAAAGAGGAAGTGCAAAACTTTTTTATATCTAGGAGTTTTGCGTTTACTTGGTTTTGCTTTGTTTCTTTCAACATGGTAATCATTAAAATCTAAAAATGTACATTACACATATGAAAAAGCATTTTTTTTTATACAGTAAGATTTAAATGTATAAGAGATAAATCATATTGAATATAGTGTAAGATATTTGTATACATCTATACATAAAAAGTAACAAAATATAGGATTGTTTAGATTTAATTTGCAGGAAGTTACACAATGCTGAGAAAAGGTGGACTGTCCCTTTAACAAATCTGTTATAAAGTCTGTTTGATCAGGACCTCATACAAGCAGTGACCAAGTGCGCAAACACACGAAACATGTCTGCATGAGGTCCTGATCTTTTGCAACATTGTGTCTTGTTTTATCTATAGTGCTATGTTATACAGCCACTGAGGCTGTTATATGTTTTTACCCTGTGTTTACTAATAAATGGAACTTTTTACTTAACAAGGAGTATTTTGCGCTTCTCTAACACTCCGCCTAACATTGGATGCCTAGTTACATGTGACCTGGTTCACAGACCAGGGCTTGGAGTGTAATCAGCAGCAGTTCTCCGGGAAGAAAGCATCCACGCATCCACACCTCCATTGCTACGGACATACCGGATATACCGATTCACAGCCTTCTCACAGGTAATAAGTTTCTATATACTGTTACCTTACTGAGGTCCCGTTGTGTGCTCACTCACATTTCTATGTATCTATGTATTCTCTGTGTATGTATGTGAGCTGCCTAGGGAATCGCTACGACGCTTGTTGAATAATAAGGACTTTGAGAGTTACTTTCCTTTCCCGGCAATATTTGAAAACATTGAAAGCATTTAAAGGGGAAGTATACAAAAATCTTTACCTTATTGTTGAAAAGAATTTACGGCTGGAATGTATAATAGAGGTCTGGAAACTACAAAACATAAATGCATTTATTCATGAAATTGAAGTACATTTAACAGGGTTAAAAACAAGCACTGATAAAATATAGATAAATTTCCTTTTTTTTGCAAATTTGAATCTAAATAAAATGGATAACTCTACAGAGGACTGTTATGTTCTGAGGGATTTTAATGATGATGACTGTGAAATCTATACAGAAATTATAAACACCATTGATAGTTTGTTCTTTGAAATTGATGCGTTAAGGAAAAGGGACATAAAACTAGATCTGGACATAAAATCTTTTTCCCTATATAAAAATGACAAAAGAATACCAAGAGGACTACGAATAAAGAAATTTCCATCTTTTGCTATCTATGATGGGGAATTTATTTCCAAGTGGAATGCCATCTTAGATGCATGTTCCTTTGCACTAATAGATCTCCTTATAGAACAAAAAAGGAAACAAAGGGAAGATCTTTTTCAAGAGATGAAAGAGGTGCAAAGTAAACTGAAAGAATTTCAGACGCATAAAGATTTCAAAGAATATGACAAACAATTCCAAGTAACTATGCAAACATTTAAACAGGAAATATGGCAATTTAAGTCACGCAAAATGACACGTGATAAAAGGGACTATGATTTGAAACAGGTATATCGATGGACACATGAGGAAAGTTCAAAAATGAGGCCTAGATTTCAGAGAAGATTACAGAAAAAAACATCTAAAGGTGAAAAATCAGTGACATTTTCGGATACCGAATATGAAATTGACTCTTCTGATAATGATAATGCAACAGAGGATGAAACACCAGCTGTTTTGCAAGTACCTGATGAAGAAGAAATAACACCAAAAACATACAAAGAGTCAAAAAACGAGGACCCCCAGACTTTTCCAGAAAAAATAAAAACAAAAAAACACATAGAGGCAGGAGGGGCAAAGGGAGAAAGCAGAGACAGGAACTACAAACAATATCAGAAGAGAAAGAATCAACAGAAGAAATACATAACGAGATCACAGGGACAGAACAAAAAGAACTAAATGATAATATGAATGTATGCAATCTGTCAGATGTAACTCTGAGTGTACCACAAATCACTCTACTGTCAAAAGGTCTTAATTTCGTGCCAACTGCTCATTTTAATTTGTTTGAAACAGTACTAGATACTAATAAGTTTGTTCGCAAACTTACTTTGCAAAAACATTTTTTTGGCATGCAAGAGCATTTGACACAAAGTGAGACAGATTACACTACTAATCCTATATCAAACACTGAAACTACACTTAATTTTTTAGATCTTTGTGCAGGGAAAGATCTACAGGATTTGGCAGAGGAGAGTAGTGAAGACATTTCAAGAAAAATAAAAGAAAAAGATATAGAATATTCACATCTAAAAAAGAAAAGTGGATTTTATCCAGTACACAACAGATCAAAAGTGCTAGACATTTTTCAAAAGACAATAGAAGACAAATTACGTATTTTACATGATAAAAATCTTAAAAAAAAGAAAAAACAACATATTAATTTGTCTAAAAAAGAAAAAGAGGCACTAAAATTACTAAAAGAAAATGAAAGTATCATGATTCGTCCATCCGATAAGGGGGGAAATATAGTTGTTTTAAACACAAAGGATTATATTACTGAAGCAAAAAGGCAGCTGTTAGACAAAGAGGTTTATCTAAAACTAAAAAATAATCCTATAAATGAATACAGGAAAGAACTTTTAAAGATAGTCCAAAAAGCAAAAATGGATGACATAATTACTCTATCCACCGCAGAAGCACTTACACCATCTAATTCAGTGATACCTGTTTTTCATTATTTTCCCAAACTACATAAAGACCCTGTAAAACCACCTGGGCGACCAATAATTGCAGGGATTAATTCCCTAAATGAGCCCTTATCTGATCTCATAGATGCATTTCTACAGCCTTTAGTCAAAGATCTAATGACGTATATACAAGACAGCACATCACTTCTTAAAAAACTAAATCACATCAAATGGAAAAAGAGTTATTGTTTTGTAACAGTAGATGTATCTTCTCTATACACATGTATAAAGCACGATCTAGGGTTAACAGCAATTGAATTCTTTTTAAATCATTATAGTGATTATGAACCAGCAACTAAAACATTTCTATTGGGTGCTATTGAATACCTTTTAACACACAATTTTTTCTTGTTTGGGGGGGAATTCTTTCTCCAAAGACGTGGAACAGCTATGGGGGCAAAGTTTGCCCCCTCTTACGCCAACCTTTTTATGGGTTGGTGGGAGCTGTTCCACGTCTTTGGAGACAGAAACCCCTTCAAGGATAAAGTGATACATTTTTTCAGATACATAGATGATCTGCTTTTTATCTTTGAGGGAGAATCATCAGAAGTAGAAGAATTTTGTGCTTATCTCAACCAAAACAATTGTGGTTTAAAATTTGTAGGAGAACACAGTCCAATATCTATCCACTTTTTGGATTTAGAACTAAAGGCAGATCTGACAAATGAAAACATTGTTACTACCTTATATAGGAAGCCAACAGCGGGCAACACTACACTACAATTTAACTCATGTCACCCAAAACATGTGCTCAATGGTATCCCTAGAGGAGAATTTATTAGAGCAAGGAGAAATTGCTCAACAGAGGAAGACTTCATAAAACAAAGTGATATTATAACAGAAAGGCTAAAACAGAGAGGTTATAATGAGGATATGCTAAAAAAAGTCAGAGAAGATGTACAATTAAAAGCAAGAGAGGATTTGTTATCATACAAAGAGAAACCTTCAAGTTCTAAAAATAAAAATAAACCTAGGTTTATTACTACTTATAGTAAAGATTTTAATAGCATCAAGAAGATTGTAAAAGAAACTATTCCTATCTTGCACTCAGATCCAATTCTTAAAAAAATAACGAGTGAAGGAATTGATATAGTGTCTAGGAGAGGTAAAACTTTGTCCAATTATCTATCTCCTTCTGATCTTCCAATCAAATCCAACAAATGCTGGTTAAAAGGAAGAAATGGTTTCTATAAGTGCAGAAAAAAAAAAAATATTTGCAAAACGTGTCATCATGTAACTGAAGGAGACAATTTTGTCTCAAGTACCACTCAACAAAATTTCAAAATTAACTACTATATAAATTGCTCAACAACACACGTAGTGTACTTACTTACATGTCAACTATGTAAAATTCAATACGTAGGAAAAACGAAACGTAGTATCAAAGATAGATTTCTACAACATCTAAGATCCATTGAGGATGATGAATCAGATACCCCGGTATCTAGACATTTTAAAAATTATCACAATGCTGATGCATCATTATTAAAAATCCAGGGTATTGATCATGTTCCCGTATGGAAAAGGGGAGGAGATAGAGAGGATAAATTAAACAAACGTGAGGTATTCTGGATCTTTAAACTCAGAACTAGCAGTCCCCAAGGTTTAAACATGAGGAGAGATTTAGATTTATTTGTGAATTGAATAATACAGCAAATACCCTTGTCTAACTGATTACATTTCCTCCTCTATCAAAGTTTAATGTTTAAACTATTAGTAGTTACACAATAAACAAAATACAAATATCAAGGAAATATATTACCTTAGTGATAATACAGTAAGATTTAAATGTATAAGAGATAAATCATATTGAATATAGTGTAAGATATTTGTATACATCTATACATAAAAAGTAACAAAATATAGGATTGTTTAGATTTAATTTGCAGGAAGTTACACAATGCTGAGAAAAGGTGGACTGTCCCTTTAACAAATCTGTTATAAAGTCTGTTTGATCAGGACCTCATACAAGCAGTGACCAAGTGCGCAAACGCACGAAACATGTCTGCATGAGGTCCTGATCTTTTGCAACATTGTGTCTTGTTTTATCTATAGTGCTATGTTATACAGCCACTGAGGCTGTTATATGTTTTTACCCTGTGTTTACTAATAAATGGAACTTTTTACTTAACAAGGAGTATTTTGCGGTTCTCTAACACTCTGCCTAACATTGGATGCCTATATATATATATATATATAGCTATATATAGACATAGAGATTTGTACATATATATATATATATATATATATATATATATATATATATATTGGCTGCTGCTGTTTGTACTTGGTTACAGGCTTGTAACCGAATTGTCATGTTTTTACATGCAAAGAATTTTAATATATTTTTTCATAATAAAGCTGTGATAATTTATATCTATCGATATATGGTTAAATAGTGCCCTATGGAGGTTTAAGGAAGATTTTGTTGTTTAATTCATACCTCCCCAAAAAAAAAATTCAAAAATCATGGTGACATTGCTTAGACTTATTCTGCTTACACAGAAGAGAAAATGTCAGGTCTATGCAGAAAAAGAGAGGCAGCTCATCAAAAGCAGACATAATTGTCTATGGCCAGCTGAATAATAATATGAAAACACACCAGGGTGATGAGCAGGAATATCATAGGCAGATAAAAAGTCAGCTGTTGCATTGGGTCAATGCTGACAACAGACTGGAAGAAATCTAAAATAAAAGGCCAAATATAAAAACCAAGTAATCTGATGAATTCAATTAATTAATTAAATTCAATGAATGCAGCTTTTTATTTCAATACATTTTAAAGGTTTAAAATCTTTCTTTTGTCACATGATCTATTCAGTATTCATTTAAAATGTACTTGCAGAGCTTCCTACAGCTATTTCAGACAAATGTTTAGTTATAAAATGTACATAAAGGTAATAGTTTATGTATTTGTTGTGCAATACCAACTATTTCTTTAAGTAGATACATTCAAAAAGACTTCCCGTTCTAAGCTTTATTTTTAAAATTTCCATAACACTGGAATGTAATAACAAATCTGGCATTTATTAGCAAACACAAAACACATAATCCAGAAATAAAATTGTGTTACTATTTATTTTTTTCCCACCAAAGGAAAAAAAAAGGATGGAGTAAACATTAACTAATATACAATTCTAAAAGAAAAAAAAAACATTCTGAAACAGGCAAATACTTAAGTATAAAATGGAGCACCAGTTTTTGAAGAGGTTGCCAACCATTGCAAATTGGTTGCATCAAGGTGGAAGGAGGATTAAGGTTGGCCAGCTGCATTTTAATACCCCTCCAAAAGAAACCATCTTTCACCAGAAACCTTTATCATCATTATATGATTATAAATCCATAAGTGACAATCTTTAGGGGCAATGTATCATGGTTATTTAACTTCTAGTTCTACAGCAGAATCATTTTTATTATGTTTGCTAGGTGCAGATTGGTTCTGTAGCTTTATGAATAAACTAAGCCTTTCAGAATATGTGGTCTGTGCCAATACACCTGAAGCAAACATACATCATTTTTTTGTACTAATGGTAATAAATAAATGTTCCGATATACACCAGAATGAAACAAAGCAATTAGCATGGCTTAACACAAATATTCAATATGATACTGGCTATTAAAGAGACCCCTTTTTTCTTTCTATGTCACTAAATAATCCTTTGAGGAGATTTTCAATACAGCTAGGATTTCTAGAATTTGAAAAATGTATACTAAGTATATGAGAACCTATGTATGAGTCCCAGATTTAGAAAAGGCAAAAAGCAATGTTTCTATTTCCTAAAAAAAGAACAAAAAATTGGTTACAATTACATATTTATTTCAACCTTCTATCGGATTTAATATGAAATAGATTTATCATTTATTATTGATCATTTTTAACACAACAAAGTATGAGAAATAAAATAAATACATTTTGGCAGCACTGCTTTTTCAAAATAGGAAACAATACGGCACAATCAGTTACCATCTAAGGGATAAATTACGAGTGGAGCACTAACAGTTGCATGCAAACAAAAAGGGTTTATCGTGGCTGTTTGCACGCATCAGTTTTTTTGCTCATATTACAAGTTAAAGTGTATCAGGTTTGTACTACCTCAGAGCTCTAGTGAACTGTTTCTTGAAACAAAAAAGTGTAACAAAACACATCAAAAATACATTACAAAGTACAGTTGCACTCATAATAACACCATCTAATAAAAAAGGCGCAAATATATGAGGTCTCAGGTGTTAAAAGAAAAAAAGCAGACAAAGGGCTTTACCATAGAAATACATACATATAAATGTCTAAAGATTTCTATGTATGTATATGTCTATATATGTATACATATGTATTTTTATGTGTATATGTATTTACAGACATATTTACACATATAAACACATAAATACATATATATATATATATATATGTGACGTTTCAGGGACAGCTCCCCTTCATCAGACCAACCGGGGAGCTGTCCCCGAAACGTCACTTAATTAAAGCTACTTTTTGCTTCATTAAGACCAGTAAGTGCTTTCTTCTATTACAAGAGAAGAGAGAGAAGAGAGAAGAGAGAGAAGAGAGAAGAAGAGAGAAGAGAGAAGAGAGAGAAGAGAGAAGAGAGAGAAGAGAGAGAAGAGAGAGAAGAGACGAGAGAAGAGAGAGAAGAGAGAAGAGAGAGAAGAGAGAGAAGAGAGAAGAGAGAGAAGAGAGAAGAGAGAGAAGAGAGAGAAGAGAGAAGAAGAGAGAAGACATAAGAGAGAAGAGGAGAGAAGAGAGAGAAGAGATAGAAGAGAGAGAAGAGAGTAGAGAGAGAGAAGAGAGAATAAGAGAGAAGAGAGAGAAGAGAGGAGAGAAGAGAGAGAGAAGAGAAAAGAAGAGAGCAGAGAGAGAAGAGAGAAGAGAGAAGAGAGAGAAGAGAAGAGAGAGAATAGAGAAGAGAGAAGAAGAGAGAAGATAGAAGAGAGAATAGAGAAGAGAGAAGAAGAGAGAAGATAGAAGAGAGAGAAGAAGAAAGAGAAGAGAGAAGAGAATAAGAGAGAAGAGAGAATAGAGAGAAGAAGAGAGAAGAAAGAGAAGAGAGAGAAGAGAGAAGAAGGGAGAAGAGAGAGGTGCTTACAGACATATATACACATAAATACACACACATATATATATATATATATATATATATATATATATATATATATATATGTGACGTTTCAGGGACAGCTCCCCTTCATCAGACCAACCGGGGAGCTGTTCCCGATACGTCACTTAATTAAAGCTACTTTTTGCTTCATTAAGACCAGTAAGTGCTTTCTTCTATTACGAGAGAAGAGAGAAGAGAGAGAAGAGAGAGATGAAGAGAGAAGAGAGAGAAGAGAGAGAAGAAAGAGAAGAGAGAGAAGAGGCGAGAGAAGAGAGAGAAGAGAGAGAAGAGAAGAGAGAGAAGAGAGAAGAAGAGAGAAGAGAGTGAAGAGAGAAGAGAGAGAAGAGAGAAGAGAGAGAAGAGAGAAGAGAGAAGACAGAGAAGAGAGAAGAGAGAAGAGACAAAAGAGAGAAGAGAGAGAAGAGAGAGAAGAGAGAAGAGAGAGAAGAGAGAGAAGAGAGAAGAGAGAAGAAGAAAGAGGAGAGAAGAGAGAGAAGAGAGAAGAAGAGAGAAGAGAGAGAAGAGAGAGAAGAGAGAAGAGACAGAAGAGAGAAGATAGAGAAGAGAGAGAAGAGAGAGAAGAGAGAAGAAGAGAGAAGAGAGAAGAAGAGAGAAGAGAGAAGAAGAGAGAAGAAGAGAGAAGAGAGAAGAAGAGAGAAGAGAGGAGGGAAGAGAAGAGAGAGAGAGAGAGAGAGAGAGTGTCATTGGAACCCTTTGCAGTTAAAGGGACACGAAACCCAAACATTTTCTTTCATGATTCAGACAGAGCATACAATTAAACAACTTTCCAATTTACTTCTATAATTTAATTTGCTTCCTTCTCTTGTTATCCTTTGCTGAAAGATATATCTAGGTAAGTTCAGGAGCAACAAAAACCTAGGCTCTTGGTGCTGATTAGTGGCTGCATATATATATATACCGATTGTCATTGGCTCACCCATGTGTTCAGTTAGAAACCAGTGGTGCATTGCTGCTCCTTCAACAAATTATACAAAAAGAATGAAACAAATTAGATAATAGAAGTAAATTAGAACGTTGTTTAAAATGATATTCTCTATCTGAATCATGAAATAATTTTTTTGTGTTTCATGTCCCTTTAAGTAAATAAAAACATGAAAAAACATATTTATGCAATATTTATATTTAATAAAGGTTTAAACTATGTATTTACTTTAAATATTTCACATTCCAATGTTCTGCACATAGCAAAATATGTTCTATGTATTTCTAATACCTTTATATAATCATCTATATATATATATATATATATATATATATATATATATATATATATATATATATTGGTGTAATTATATATTTGTGCAGACAAATTATATTTATATGAATAAATAGAACATATTCTGAAATGTGAAGAACATTGGAATGTGAAATATTCATATTTTCAAGACAGATTAGCGCATTTGAGAATATGGGATTGTGTTTGCGTGCAAGTAGGGTTGTAGTTTTTTTTTCCAACTTTTTTGCTCCACTGACTTTTATGAGGGAATACATTATCGCATACACAATATTCTAAGTTCTACTTTTTACGCGCGAGTGAAAACTGTTTACTTTTAACTCATATAATGCAATAGCTATTTAAGAGTATGGGTCTTTTAATAAGAATAAAGCCCCCTAAAATTTGCTCCCATACCTTGCCTGCTTATTCTTGCTTTTCTGTTTATTTGGAAAATATTTAAGCTTTAGGTGTTTTCTGAATTTGCAAACAAAAATCAAGCTTGTTTTCAGCCTTTTCTTTTGTCAGCAGGACTCTGGTGTGATGAATTATTTCTAGTAGGGCAATTTCCACAAAAAAATATTGTTTGTACAAAAAAAAAGAACTTTTATTTGCTTACCTAGAAATATAATATGTGAAGGCAGCTTAGAATTGTTTAACCCATTCACTATGCAAGTTATTGTATTTGCTTTGAAACCTCAAACTCTATTAAACTTGTGTCCCTGTTCTCTGACACATTGGTTTAGATCACTGGTTTTTAAACCTGTCCTCAGGCCTCCCCAACAGGCCAGGTTTCCTGGATAACCTTGGATGAGAGCAGGTAAATTAACCATGTTTACTAATCAGCTGATTATTTCATCAGTGCTCTAGTTCAGATATCCTCAAAATGTGGCCTGTTAGGGAGGCCTAAGAACAGGTTTGAAAACTAGTGGTATAGATCAGGGGTCAGCTACCTTGGGCCCCCAGATCTTTTGGAACTACATTTCCCATGATGCTCAGAAAGCCTAAAGAGTGTCTCAGCATCATGGGAAATGTAGTTCCAAAATATCTGGGGGCCCAAGGTTACTGACCCTTATCTAGTTTTAATAATATCAGCCAGTCTGTGAAAATAAAGTCTTCTAAACTAGTTATTCACCATTTGTAAATGGCTACGCATGGCAGTCACCTTTATTGCTAACAAGCCTGACATTATTAAGAAAAAAATGAAACCTAATATTTTATTGTAATTAAAATCAATTACAACAGCTTTATTTTCAAATATTATAATTTATTTAATTTAAAAATGCTTATAATTTTCAGTTTCAACCAACCTTGCAAGTTATTTAATGGGAGGAATGAGTTTTTTTGCAAGATTTATCCTTTCTTGAAGAGCAAACAAGCTTTCTTACATTTTGCTCAAACCTTCTAGAAATCTTTAAAGGGACATTTCAGCCAAAATTGGAATCCACATGGATGTATTTCAGTTTTGTATTAGTAAAAAATGGATACCTTCCAGGTTGATTAATCTGATTAACCAATCAGGATTGATATATATGGTGTTACTGTCAAAAATGAGCACACTCATCAGATTTGTTAATGTAGTTTTTTGCATTGGTGGAATGAGAGGCTTGGTTGGTTCCAATAGGGAAGGGGACCCTGTGGATAAAGTAATAAATGGGTGTCTTGTTATGAAGAGAACTGAATAGATTGGTTAATTAAGTATGAGGATGACAGGGAATCATTCAGTGGGGGGGGGGTCGGAGAGCCCACAAATTGAAAGCCCAGGATCAGCAGGGGAAAAGGTTATTTGAGATTTATTGAAAGATGAAAGCAATGGTTGTGGATAATTATAATTTGGAGGGCATTGTCAGCAGTGGATACAATTAATTGAAGGTGGTTATGTCTATGGTTAATGGGCTATCAAACTGGTACATAAGTAATATAAGTCCCGGTTTAATAAGATTTTTTATAACAGCTCCTATGAAGTGACTTGTATAGACCCTATGTTACCAATATATAATAAAATGTAGTTGGCAATCAATGCATTCTTTAGTGACTGTAAATGTCCTTCCTGCTCAGAATGTAACCTAGGGAAGTCAAGTAATTTTGAGCTAAAGCATTTCCTTGTATTTAAGTGTTAAAGGGACAGTCAAGTCCAAAAAACACTTTCATGATTTAAGTAAACTTCCCTATTTACTTTTATCACCAATTGTTTGCTTTGTTCTCTTGGTATTCTTAGTTGAAAGCTAAACCTATGAGGTTCATATGCTAATTTCTTAGACCTTGAAGACTGCCTCTTATCTGAATGCATTTTGACCACTAGAGGGCATTAGTTCATGTGTTTCATATAGATAACATTGAGCTCATGCACGTGAAGTGACCTAGGAGTGAGCACTGATTGGCTAAAATGCAAGCCTGTCAAAATAAATAAAATATGGGGGCATTCAGCAGAAGCTTAGATACAAGGTAATTATAGAGGTAAAACGTGTATTATTATAACTCTGTTGGTTATGCAAAACTGGGGAATGGGTAATAAAGGGATTATCTTTCTTCTTAAACAACAATTCTGGTGTTAACTGTCCCTTTAAATCACTACAGTGCAAAAAAGGCAACTCCCCCCCCCCCCCAAAAAAAAAAAAAAACACAAAAAAAACAGTATCCTAGAAAGCACATCAAAACAAGATAAGAACAATCCTTAAATATTCATTATAATTTGCCGGTTGCTCATCTTTGCATTCATTTAAAAACAAACCCTGAGAGAATTGCAGTCATTTTCTTGGTGGCTGCATTAAGGCCTAGGAGAATTCTGGTGTGGATGCAGCAGTGAATACCTTTAACCTGAGAAGAAACAGTTTACAAGCAGCTAAGTAGTGGCAATCCCTTGACAGCAATGTGGGAAACAGATGGTTTTGCGGTGATAAAATTCTAACAGGGAAAAGCTAACTATACTTTTGAATATAGCTACTGATTCAGCTGCGTATCCTGAAGTTCATTTTCTTGTTGGTTAGTATGATGTCCTATGAGAATTGGGTTCATGTACCGTTAAGGCATTTCTTAAGTGAGCAAGCAGCTTTTTAACTTCAAAAGTAGCTGTTGGCCAAAAGGAATTGAAAATCAGTTATAAACTATCAGATATGCGCAACAGCAGCTTCATTTAACCCCTTGTCTTTCTGAGCAGTGTCTACAAAATGAAGAACATAATGAAACATATTGGTGCATAAGTTTGTATGAAGAGCAAGCATGTGTATGGTTCAAACATTCATATCAGTTTCTACTTATTAGAAATCATTGGTATCTGGGGATGAGGGGGGTTAAAATGTGCTGGACATTTACCTATCTGCAATCTTGTTTGAATATTTGAACATGCTTTTAATGCATTATCAGCTTGTTTGCTGCAGTTATTTTTCAATAGACAAACTCCACCCATCCCGTTTCTTATATGGAGAAGCCAATCAGAACTTGTTACTGGAGAAAACAAGTTTAGCAAATGTCATTATATTAGCAAAAGCTTAATTGCTTTGCAGTATTGGATATTTGCTGAAGCCAGTTAGAGACAGATATGTGTATCACGCTAATGGGCAAATTTGCCTGTTTGCAGGCGCACGATAAATAATCAGCCATTGCAAGCTCGCGTTAGCAATTAGCGCTTATAAAATTAACCAGAGATTAGATCTCTGAGTAATTTTATAAATATGCCCCAAATGCCCCCAAAATACAGTGTTCCCTATAAATATATATGTATATGCTTATATACATATATATATATATATATATATATATATATACTGTATTTATGTTCTTATGTTCTAATGCTGTTTCTGACGGCATCAGAACGAGGCTCCCATTGGAGCATATGGAAGTCATGAGCGCAATGCTCCCTAGCAAGGCGAACGCAAACTCGCTTCGCATTGCTCTTAGCTTTGTAATACCAGCGCACATTAGCGTGCGCTGGTATCACTCAATGGAGCACTAATATCGCTTGCGTGCAAGTGATATTTAGTGCTCCATTTGTAATCGAGCCCTTTATTTTTTATTGCATTTATTAAAGCATGCCAAAATCATCCCTTTTCAATAATTACTGAAATATATGATAACAGAACAAAGGAACAATAAAAGTATGGAGGGGGAAAAAACTGTCACAGTTGAGAAAATTATGTGGGGGAGTATACATGTTATAAAGGTAAAAAAAAAACAACTATACAATTTTAGTGAAAAGGGAAATAGAGTAAAAATGAAGAAAAAAATAAAAAACAAATTGAAAAATTTAGGCCAAGAAAAGGAAATTGATGAAAAAGCATTTAAAACATCAAAGAAGAGGAAAAGATTAGGGAATAGTGGAACCCTGTTTTGAAAGAATTTATGAAAGATAGCAAATTATTGTATTTTGATGTTTTGCAGACATTTTAGTGCTGGAGTATCGATCAAGTATTTTTAGATTCTACCAAGGAAAGATATTAAGAGCAGTCTGCGTCCAATGTTTGGCAAAGCTTTTTCTTGCCATTGGACACACTTAAAAGAATAATTTATTTTGATTTTGATTCATTTTTCTCATAGGGTCAGTTGAGGCAGTCTGGGCCCCTTTTATGAAACTTCAGATAAACAGTGTCCCTGTATTTTCGGCTTGTGAGTCAGCTTTTGATGCCCACATTTAAAGTTATAGTAAATCTTAGCATTTTTGAAATGCTAGGATTTACCAGTGCAACAAATAAAAGGGACTTTATAAAATACTTCATGCTGAAAGTTCCTTTATTTGTCTGCAGCGTTTGGCGCAGGCAGCCCACGGCAGAACGCTATTTTTCAGTGAGATGACCTTAGCCAATAGTGTGCTAGCTATCCGGCATAATACAAGCTGGCCTGCACGGCTATTGGCTAAGAGGTGGAAATGTCACCTCACTTAAAAAACCGCCTTAGGTGCACAGCACAGCGAACACTTCAAAGAAATAAAGGGACTTTCAGCATGAAGTATTATAAACTTCATGACTGAAAGTCCCCTTTATTTGTTCCACTGGTAAATCCTAGTGTTTCACAAGTGCTAGGATTTACTTTGACTTTAACATTGTGCAATTACTTGCACACCCCTCACATTTCAGCAAGTCGTGTCAATCATCATGACCAGTCTGAAATGATTTAACTTGACCACTTTGGGGAAAAGAATAACTTGCTGTTGAAGACTTTCAAAAGGGAAATAAACCCCAAAATTGTACTTTTTAAATTCAGATAGATCATATCTGATCCCTTTAAGACAATTGCTTCTTAACTTGCAATTTAATAAATGGAACTTTTTGTGCTTCATTGGATGTTGATTTTTTTTCTTAATATTTGTATCTTTAATTTTTTTCAAATTCTACACCTCCATTCTTACCACTAGCAAAGTGAAAAGAAAACTTTTTAGTATTTCATAAAAACTGTATTTTCCAGGGAATGCTCTACTAGTTTCAATAAGTTATTTAACACAATTCAGATTAAATAACAAAACAAACACTAAACTTAATCTTCAAGTTTTATGCTCCCAGACTTTAAAATACTTGCCAAGTGATTTGAAATTTCTAACATATTGTATAACTGTCCAACCTTTCCTCCTTTAATGGCTTTATGTTTTGTATACTCAATCTAATTAGGGATGGGCGAATGTTTCGCAACATTTGAAAAATTCAACTTATTTTAATACATTAGTTAATTTGTTTTGAATTTAAAATGTTTGTACAACATTCTAACATTTGTTTAATGCAATAGTATTTCTAACGCTTTCTTTAAATGTAATTTTCGATTCGAATTATGCAATATTCGAATTTGATAAATTTGAATTTACATGTTTGTAATAGTATTTTCTAAAGCTTCCTTTAAGTGTCATATTCGAATTATGCAATATTCAAAATAGAAACATTCAAATTGATAGATTTGTATCTACTATGTATCCACTTGCTAAATTCCCTACCACATGAACTATAAAAATTCTGAATAGTATTTATTAAATTGAATGTTACATTCGAAATTTCGAATGTAGACATTTAATCTAATTATAAACATTCAAAAGTGACAATCGAAAACTGATTATAGAATTTTTAAGAATTATTTGTTCTTATTAACATTCGATTATGTAAATCAAATTTCTACAATAACTTTCGTTCTAACATTCAAATTTGAATATAAACACATTTGCCCATCCCTAATCCTAATCTTAATTATGGATAACTTTTTTTTTTCTTTTTTTCCAAAAATAAATCTAAGCCCTTTTTAAAGATTAAGATAGAGGGTCTCACGCTCAAAAACTCACTGGCATAGAGCGAAATCATGTAAATCTTGCAATATATTGCAATATATGGGTTTCTTCGTCTTGAATTCCACAACCTTTTGGAGTAAGAAAAACAGCTTTCAAGCTAAAATTGGCAGTTCTGAAGTAGTTTGGGAGACTTATAATATAAGCATGCCAGACAAGAAAACTTAAGATTTTCTGGGCCATAAGTCTGAAATTAAGGCCTCCAAAATCTGGGAGTTCCACAGCTTGATATTTCTTTAATTTGCTTTTTTAAATTTAAAATAAGATCACCTCTCAACATCACCTGTTATTTTTTATAGTGAAATAACTCCTAATTGTAATGCAATTTACTTTTTTTACATTTATTTTTCAAAGAAAGAGTATTTTTGTGTGGAATTTAGCAACAGTACCAATAGGTTCTATATATATTATATATATATCGCTAAGCAAATTCAAATGTATCTCTTCATACGTCTGTATTGCCAGGATTTCTTTAGGGAAAAAAAAATCATCTGTACTCATAATGTAGACATAAGTCAGCCATATTCTTTCGAGTTATTATCTAAAATTAGTTCCTTAGATTTCCTGTGAGCTCTTTTTGCTTAGTTTATTTGACCAAGAGGATATCTCACATACTTTTGTTCCATGGCTCTGTCATATTATGCATAATTTTTGCTGATATTATGCCTGGAAACATTTCCCAAACCAGCAGTGCTGGAACTATTTAAAGCACAGTGAGGATTACTTTATTTCATTGTTATTATGTTATGCCTTTTCTTATAATAATAGGGAATCTGATTTCAATATTTTATCAACTAACCATTATAATTGTCTATATTTTTTGAGCTATAAAGGTTCTCTGCATCCTGTTAGATGATTAGCATCTCTGTGCTGAATAAGTACTATTGTTGTTGACTATCAGAAAGTCAGTGATCTAAGTCTAATCAGTAGTAACAGCAAACAATAATGGTTTACCCTGTGTGAAAACTTTTGGATGTTAAATACTAATATATCCACAGGTCTGTAACCTATAAACTTATACAGTGGATGTTAATAATTTTTCTATTCATTGCTGTTATACAGCTAGCAAATTTTTTTTATATAGCCTGTGCAGACGCACCTAATGGCAAAATAAACACTGTATTGTGATATATGCAATGCACTACTATATTATATTATTAACTCCTGAGTAAACAAAGTATCTATATATAGATTATTCATTTTTTTACTATGTACTACATGTTCCCTTGATCCTATTCCTTCATCACAGATAGTCTATCTTTTACCAGTCCTCACAAACATATTCAATTCCTCCCTTAAAGGGATAGTCAAATCAAAATGAAACTTTCATGGTTAAGATAGGGCATGTAACTTCCCAATTTACTTTTTAGCATCAAATCTGTATTCATTGTTGAAAGCTAAACCTAGGTAGGGTCATATGCCCATTTCTAAGCATTTGAAGGCTTCCTCTTATATCAGTGCATTTTTACAGTTTTTTTACAGCTAGACAGCGCTAGTTTATGTGTGTCATATAGATAACATTGTGCTCACTCTGATGGAGTTACCTAGGAGTCAGCACTGATTGGCTGAAATGCAAGTCTGTCAAAAGAATGAAATAAGGGGGCAGTTTGCAGATGCTTATATACAAGTTAATCACAGAGTTAAAAAATGTATTAATATAACTGTGTTGGTTATACACAAATGGGGAAAGGGTAATGAATGGATTATCTATATTTTAAACAGTAAAAATTCTGGAGTAGACTGTTCCTTTAAACCTGGTACATTTTGTTAATTTCTTAAACATGCACTAGCCACACCTTAAGAAAGTTTCTCTTTATCCCCCTTTCCATTCAACTACTATCTTATCTCTCTAGTATAAACTATCTAAAAGTTAATTTTTTAGCTAGTGTATAAACACCTTTCAGACTTTCTTAAATTATATTTACTGTTTGACCCTCAGAAGTCTGGATTTCATCACCAAAATTTCAAAGATTAAGGTGCCTCTAAAACATTTAGTTGTACTCTTGTTCTATGTTATCTTCTTACCTCTCTTATTATACCTTCAATGTATCCTCCTCTGGCACATCTTTGGCCCCCTTACCACTGACTCCTGGTAATGGAACCCAAATCTACCTCTCTGTGCACATCCTTGCTCATTCACGTCACTCATGCCACTAGCTGTTATTTCGTCTAGCATATCTTCTCATTCAAGCTCAACACCTCCAAAGAAGAGCCCCTGCTCTTTTATCCTTCGTCCATTATCCCTTGTCATAATTTCAACTCCTCACACCTTTGAATCAAGAAATATGCTTCCCATATCCAGTCCTTGACCAGTTCCTACTACTTTCACTTTAAAACTATCTTTACAATCTGGCACTCCCCCAACCAAGGCACAGCTAAAGCTCCAATCAACTTTGCAGACCAAGTGTTGCATCAACAGCTCCGTATTGACTATAACGGATGCAGAAAGATGTAGGAAATTGCATCACTGTCTCAGATGCCACTTGCCAATCCAAGAGCATCTGATTCATTGGCACTCCTCCTGCTCCCAATGATTAACAATAGCAATTGGCAGCACAAGATAAATAACAGTAATTTATATTTATTAGAAAAAAATAAAAATCAGGCAATACACACAAAAACAAAATTAGTGGCAATGAGTAGCACAAACAAAAACACATTTTGTGCATTGCCAAGCTCATCACTTATATCTGCAATCTGTAATGTTCTGTAATAAATAAGGAATTTTTGTATTATATTATACTGCCAGTTGCTCGTGTCAGTCATTGAAAGTGGGAGGAGTCTAGATGGTTTGGAAATTTAAGACTCATCTTGGTCCAAAGAAGACACTTTTGGTAGTACAAAAAGTAGGATGCAGGTTGAAATCACCAACAAGGCTGAATATTGGTTTAAATCATTAGTTTCCTCCACTTATGTATGCTTTATAAATATCCTAAGGGCAAATAATTTACATTTTATACAACACATTGGGCTAGATTACGAGTGGAGCTCTATTTTAACGCCTTCTTTACAGGTGCACATTAAGTAACCAGCCATTACAAGTGGCTGGTTAATGCTCCCGCTACTTTGTGGTTTCACTTTGTACTTGGCGCAATTAACCAGAGGTCAGACCTCTGCTCCAATTGCCCCCCAAATAAAGAGGACAGTAGTTCAAAATAAAATAAAAATATGTGCATCTTTATTTTTAAAATAAAAAACTACATGAAGCAGTTATAAGGGGTTAAAATGAGGGGATGTGGGGTGTTTGGGGGGAAAAAAACGGCACTGAAAGTGCCTTTACTTTGAGGTCAATGGGGTAGTGTTTTTTTACTGTAAATATATGTATATGCTTATATACATATATATTTATGTGTTAATATGTGTATTTACACATATAGACACATAAATATATATGTATATATTCATATAAATATGTTTGTTTGTTTTTTGCTGCCCAATGATGCACAATTTGCGCCCTGCACTGCCCTAGGTGGTTTGTCGTGTCTCACAGTATGAAAACGAGGCTCCCACAGTATGAAAACAAGGACTATGGTAGCGAACTCTCAAGAGCGCAAGGCTTCCAAGTAATTGAGAGCATGGTCGCGTTTGCATTGTGCCTTACTTGTTATACCAGTGCACATTTACGTGCGTTGGTATTATTGAGTAGAGCGTAAATATTGTGCTTGTGAAAGCGCAAAATTATGCTCCACTTGTAATCTAGGACATAATGTACAGAAATAAATAGTTGCTTGATACAACAATTCAAATTATATCATATTTTCTATTCTAGTTAAAAATCTTATCAAAATGTTTATCTTCAAAACTTTATAAACTTTTGGAAATATCTTCCCTTATAAATATTTTAAATAGTCGCAACCAAAATCCTCTAATAAACCTTTCTTTCTCTTGGGCACAGACTTATATCAGTGCCCAATAGGGTCAGTACAAAGCTTTATCGAGTTGTAAAAATAGCAAGCTTACCTATGTTTTCATCTCCCAATTTATTATACAATCTGACTTCCATGTGTTTTTATGTCAAAACGTTATTCCCTTTAATAAAGTTCATACAACATTAAATCTTAACTTAGCTTTATGGCTGTTTGAAAAAAGGTGTTAATACTTAAAAGGACACTGTACTGTAAATGTTACCCCCTGAATGCGTTCCTTATGATCTATTATACCTGCAAAAGTAATACATTTTCTATAAATAGTTCTATTACCTTTATTTTGTTATTTATAATAGCTTGTTTTGCCTGCTGAAATCATAAAATATGCTAAAAATGTGTAAACTGCAGTATTCTCGACAGAAAAGTTATGCAAGCAAGAAGCAGCCACAGAAATATCTTAATTGGAGGTGGTTTCAAGTGCTTGGGATGCAATGGATTCTTATTAAAGGGACACTCAGGTTTTATTACATTTTCATTATTCAGATACAGCATGTAATTTTAAACAACTTTCCAATTTACTTCCATTAAAAATAATGTGCACAGTCTTTTATGTTTACACTTTTTTGAGTCACCAGCTCCTACTGAGCATGTGCAAGAACTCAGACTATACGTATATGCATTTGTGATTGGCTGATTACTATCACATGGTACAGGGGGAGTGGAAATATACATAAATTTGAAATGTGTTAAAAAAGAATCTACTTCTCATTTGAAATTCAGAGTAAATGCTATTGTATCGTATTGTTATCTTGCATTTGTTGATTATGCAAATCTGCTGTGTTTACTGGTCCTTTAAGTAATTGTCATTTAATGCGCCCTTTAATGTTTTCCCAATTACTTGTTAAAGCAGCTGAGAGAGAGAGAGAGATAAGAGGAGGAGTATCATTCTTCCTGCAGGATTAACCCATTTAGAACTAGATTATGAGTGCAGTGATATTTATTGCTCCCACTCATGTGCTAACTCTGCTAGAAGTAAGCTTTTTGCACGCCTCTGGTACTGCACATATTACAAATCGAAAGTACATTTTTTTGTGGATGCGCTAACCCAATGTAGGCAAAAAGTCGAAGTTAGAATATCGCAACCGTGTAACATATAGCCTCAAGAAGGCAAAGGTGTGCGAAAAGTGGTATAAAAAAACACCCAACAAGAGGCGCAAACCTTAAATGTGCTACCCAACATGAAATATTAATAATTCAAATTCCAATGTTCACTTAGAAGAATAAATTCTATTTATACATGAATACATATTTCTATATATAATGTTTTTTTTTGGTACAATATATATATATATATATATATATATATATCTATATATATATATATATATATATATATATATATATATATATATATATACTGATCAGCCAAAACTTTAAAACCACTGACAGGTGAATTAAATAAAAATGATTATATCGTCACAATGGCATCTGTCAAGGGCTGCGATATATTATGCAGCAAGTGAACAGTCAGTTCTTGAATTTCATGTGTTAGAAGCAGGAAAAATGGGCAAGCAAACATATATGAGTGACTCTGACATGGGCCAAATAGTGATAGCTAGATGACTGGCTCAGAGCATCTCCAAAACAGCAAGCCTTGTAGGGTGTTCTCGGTTTGCAGTCAAAAGTGGTGCAAGAAAGGAAATCAGGTGAACCGGTGTCAGGGTCAAGGGTGCCCAAGTCTCATTGATGTACGTGGTGAGAAAAGGCTAGCCCATCTGGTCCGTTCGCACAGAAGAGCTACTGTAGCTGAAATTGCAGAAAAATTGACTGCTGGCAATGATAGAAAGGTGTCTGAACACACAGTGCATTACAGTTTGCTGCGTATGGGTCTGCATAGCGGCAGTGCCGATGATAACCCATTTCCACCGCCGAAAGTGCCTTCAATGGGGACATGAGTGTCAGAACTGGACCATGGAGCAATGGAAGAAGGTTGTCTAGTCTTATGAATAATGTTTTATTTTAGATCAGGTGGATGGCTGAGTGCGTGTGCATTATTTACCTGGGGAAGAGATGGCAGCAGGTTGCACTATGGCAGGCTGGTTGAGGCAGTTTTATGCTCTGGGCAATGTTTTGCTGGAAAACCTTGGGTCCTAGCATTCATGTGGATGTTACTTTAACATGTACCACCTACCTAGAGATTGTTGTAGACCACATAACCCCTTCATGGCAATGGTGTTCCCTAATGACAGCGGCCCCTTTCAGCAGGATAGTGCACCCTACCACATTGCAAAAATTGTTCAGGAATAGTTTGAGGAACATGACAAAGTGTTTAAGGTGTTGCCTTGGCCTACAAATTCCCCAGATCTCAATTTGATTGAACATCTGTTGGATGTGCTTATATATATATATATATATACCAATATTTACAAAAAAGATCAGCACTCACCAATGTAGTAACCACTCAAGTGCACGGCCAGAAGATAAATGTAGAAAGAAGTATAAGCATAAAGACAGGACTTGGTGATGATCCCTGTAGTCCCACGCCAATAAAGCCAGCACTCGAGATTTAAGCAACACACCTTCCTTTAATATCAACAAATCATAACGTTTCAGCTCCCACTGGAGCCTTGATCACATGCAGTAGTTCATAGAAATAAATCAGGCATATTACAACATGCACAAGAAAACCCGTAAATACCCCCACCCACCACTCAGACAATAACACAAAAAACCGCCAAGTACAAAGCTAATTAATACAGCTGTGTGTCAAGCGTGTCAGACCTGGACCGCAAGCCTAAGTGCGTGTCCATAGTAACCCCATGGTGTGTATAATGCTACTGCACATGCGCGCTTGACGAAATAACGTGCGCGTACGCAGTGACGACATAGCGACAGAGCTGGTTGTCATGGTAACCCCAAACAACAAATGCCAGAACAGCGGAACAACACGCCACTAAAGAGCGATAATGTATAAACGTCAATGCATTAATGTATGGGCACCAGGGCAACACAGCGCATTAAACACCTCAGCAGACTAAAGGTCTCATATTAATCAATGCCATAGAAGTATGTTAATAGACATTTGCTTAGTAAATGACACAAACGAATCAAGATATTTACAGGTTACACAAACAATGAATTACCCCTGATTGGACAGTGAAATTAACTATTTATATCTATTATTAAAAACATATTGTTTTACTACTTGCTAGCCACTCATATGATTATGTATAACAGATCTATTACCAAATGGGCTGGGTCTAGCCCCTAATATAGTCCAGATAGGACTTAAGTGTAATTTAGATCATTTTATTTTATCAGAAACACATGGTGATTAACAAGAGAAAAACTAAAATATATATGTACAAAATTTTGCAGCGTGTGTCTAGGGTATGGTAAAAACATCCATAATGAGATGAAAAGAGACCCACAGTCATTTATAGAAGCAACTGTAGTCAATGGACATATTTAAGCCACGAGGTGCTATAGTGTCAAGTCGGTAGATCCACCGTGATTCCATTTTTAGTAGAGCCTTGGCTCGATCTCCCCCACGTCTATTTTTCGGTACGTGGTCAATTAGAATGGTCCTCAATGAAGAGATAGAATGTCCAGCTTGTGCGCAGTGGCATGCCACCGGTTGGTCAGAGGTGCCTTTATCCAAAGCCAAATGAATGGCTGTCTTATGATTGGCCAACCTCTCTCTAAAAGCAGTAATTGTTTTACCCACATAGTACAGCGAACATGGGCAAATGATCACATAGATCACATGATCTGAAGTGCAAGTAAGCCGATGACGTATCTGGAAGGTTTGATTCTTGTGTGGATGATGAAACCTATTTCCAATGATCATACCATTACAAGTGATGCAATTTCCACATCTATAACATCCCTTCTTCTTAGGGGGTAACCAAGTTTGACTTTGGTAACTTGTAATGGGATCGGTCTTCATCAATATATCACAAAGATTGCGTGCCCTCTTATACACCAATCTTGGCGGCGGTGTTTCTCCAAACGGTAATGTGGTGTCAGTTGATACAATCGGCCAGTGCTGCTTAATTATGTCCTGTAATTTGCGTGAAGCGGGAGTATATGTAGTAATGAAATTCATCCGTTGTTCGACCGGCTTGAGTGGTTTTGTTAGCAGTGATTGTTGGCTGAGTGCTATTGCTTTGTCACCTTGTTCTTTGATCAGCGTTTCAGGATAGCCTCTGTCAATAAATTTCTGTGCCATTGCTTCCAGTTGAACCTTCTTGTGGGTCTCCTCTGTGTTATTGTGTACGACCCGCAGGAGTTGAGATGAGCTTACCCCCTTTTTTTTTAAAAGATGGATGAAAACTATTATAATGAAGGATTGAGTTCTTATCTGTAGGTTTATTATATAGTGTTGTAAAGAGTCTAAGGCCAGATAGTGTCTCTTTCTTATAGATCTCAAGGTCCAAGAAGTGTTTACAATTATCATTACAGTCCATCT
Organism: Bombina bombina; assembly: GCF_027579735.1. Lineage (NCBI taxonomy): Eukaryota > Metazoa > Chordata > Amphibia > Anura > Bombinatoridae > Bombina > Bombina bombina. Next base: position 647,352,681 of record NC_069500.1, on the reverse strand, counting down.
TGAACCATACAGTAGAATCAAGACTGTTAAGGTTATTGAACCAAGAGGTTAAAGACTCTTTATCACCCCTCCATATCATGAAGACATCATCAATGTAGTGCTTGAAGAACCTGATGGAGCCCTGTTCAGCCAAAAAAATATACTCCTGTTCATACATCGACATATAAATATTTGCATAGGATGGGGCCATATTAGACCCCATAGCCGTTCCAAGTACTTGTAAATAAAATGTGTTCTCAAATCGGAAATAGTTTTTGGCCAACAAGAACTCCACTGGTGGGCCACAATAGTAAGAATTACCAGATAGGATTCTCCTGACCATCTCCATCCCATGTGCATGTGGGATAATGGTATATAGGTTGACAACATCCAATGTGACTAAAATGTCATCCACCTGTATGTCATTCATCTGTGATAGAAGATGTATGAGTTCAGAAGAATCCCTCAAGTAAGATACAGTCGATTGGACAACAGGTTGCAGGAAGTGATCAATGTATTCAGCGAGAGGCTGGAGAAGCGAGCCCCTCGCTGATACTATTGGACGACCTGGTGGGTTAACCATACTCTTGTGTATTTTGGGCAATAAATACAAAATAGGACTGATAGGGTTCTCAACCGTCAGATAGCAGAAGGTGTCCTCATCAATAAACCCTGCGTCCAAAGACATACACAAGAGTTTGTCAACCTGTTACTTAAATTTGGTGGTAGGGTTAAACGTCAACTTTCGGTAGGTTATACCATCTTCTAATTGTCTCAGTGCTTCACTTCTATACATATGATAATCTAACACCACAATGGCACCGCCCTTATCGGCTTTTCTAATCACAATGGTGCTATCATCAGTTAGAGTTTTTAAAGCACTTCTTTCCATTGTGGTGAGATTATCATATGTATTATTCAAATGAGACTGACTTGCACTGACATCAGTGTTGACCATACATGTGAACGTTTTAATCGTTGAATGAGTGATGGGAGGTTCAAAAGAACTCCTAACTTTAAATGGTTTAGGTTCATACTCCACACTATTTTTAAAAAACTCTTTGAGTTTTAGTTGGCGTTGAAAACGGTGCAGATCAACATGGATATCAAGCAAATCAGCTTTCGGAGTAGGGATAAATGATAAACCCTTGTTAAGTAGTTAAGTAGTGAAAGCTCAACCTCAGACAAAGTCCGTGAACTCAAATTGTACACTATTGTTTCTATATATATCTTTAATTAAATATGAATATTGCATAAATATGATTTTACATGTTTTCAGCCACTTGACTGCAAAGGACGCCAATGCACACACACACATATATATATATATATATATATATATATATATATATATATATCTATATATATATATATATATATATATATATATATATATATGCCTTTATATGTACACATATGTCTTTTACATGTATACATGGCTGTAAATACATATATAGACATATAATACATAAATACATATGTACACACACATATATATGCATATTGAGACTTCATATCTTAGAGCCCTTATAACTTTTATGCTATATATTTTTTATATATATATATATATATATATATATATTTTATTAGATGATGTCACTATGAGTTTAACTGTACTTTTAAATTTATTTTTGATGTATTTTGTGCAACTTTTTATTTGTAACAGTTAACCAGAGCTCTGAAGTCACGATAACCCGAAACATTAAATTAATTTTCCCTCGAGCGAAAGTGTTTACTTTCAACTTGTAATACGGACTATGCTTCCGATCTGCACAAACACCCACAATAATGTCCCTATCTTTTGCACGCAAAAGTTAGAACACCGCTTGTAATTTAGCCCTTAAATGGGCATTTTCTCAAAGGAACAATAAAGTCAAAGGTGTGCAATTGTACAATTTTAAACAACTTTCTAATTTAATTCTATTGTTAACCTTGCTTTGTTCTTTTTGTCTCCTTTGTTGAAGAGTAAAGCTAGATAGGCTAATGGGAGCTTAAGAGTGTTCACAAGTCTTTAGTCTTACGAGTGACACAGTAATTGTTGCATGTGAGCAAAAAAAAAAAGGTTTATTGTGACCCTGCATGTGTCAGAAGTAGCGTGCGTGTTACGAGTTGAAAACGCGTTTACTTGAGCGCAATATAATGTGCATCAAGATAGCGCGACTTCAGATCTCTGGTTAACAAAAAAGTTGCAAAAAACACATCAATTATATTTAAAGTACAGTTAAACTCATAATAACACCATCTAATAAAAGATATAAGGTCTCAGGTGTTAGAGAGAAAAAAAGAACTTTAACAGGCTTTAACATAGAGATACATACATATACATGTCTAAATATGTGTGTGTATATACAGTATATACAGTATATATATATATATATATGTGTGTGTGTGTGTAAACAGTACTGTGCAAATGTCTTAGGCAACCATTACATTTGTTTTTTAAGCAATGGTATAATGACCTTATATAATCATCTCTCAGTCTCTTTATCAGAAAACAACCAGAAAATACAGGATATTTGTATGCAGTATTAAAAAACAAAAATCTGAAAAAACAGCTTCTATAGGCTAAAGTGGCAAGTCATTAGTGTGACCTCCCCTTATACTTGAGCAATAGCAGGAACCTGGCTCTCATAAATCTAAATGGAATGGAACCCTAATTAATGTCATTGCTAACACCTGTATTTGTCCTACTATTTTATGTAAAAATAACTGCTGTGAAAAAGGTCAAATTTGTGCAAGACATGCTTGAGCATTACATACACTGTGGTATGAGTTTAATTAATTGGAAGCTTGCTAATACGACCAATCATATCATTCTATTCAAAATGCAAAAGATCACAGAATTTGACAGACATAAAATCAAATTTTTGCATCAGCAAGGCTACTCTCAAATGGATATCAGCAAACAATCTGGATACTCAAGATGTGGTATTCAAGCTGTTTTAAAGAAATTTGTAGAATCAGGAGAGGTCAAGGACAAAAAAAAGGACTGAAATGCCAAAAAAACTTTCAAAATTTGATGAGAAGTTTCTCAGAGTTTCTTCTTTGAGAGAACGGAAGAAGTCCAGCAAGGACCTGTCTCATCTGACAGCTTCATCAGGATGCCAAGTTGACCCTTCTACAGTCCAAAAAAGCTTGATCAGAAATTGTCTTTTTGGAAGGGTAGCAGCCAAGAAACCACTTTTTCGGAAAACTAAGATATGCTAGAGCTCACAAAGATTGGAATGAAGATCAGCGGAAAAGAGTATTATGGAGTGAAAAATCCAAGTTTGTCATTTTTGGGTTCAATCATTGAAAAAATGTGAGAAGAAGAGTTGGAGAGAGATTGCGGCCTTCAGTGAAACATGTTGGAGGGTCTATCCTGGTTTGGTGCTGCATTTCTGGCAGCGGTGTTGGCAATATTGTATGAATTGATGGGATCATGAATGCTGAAAAGTACAGACAGGTTTTAATTCATCATGCCATTCATTCTGGAAAGCTACTAATTTTAAATGTTTTTATTTTTCAGCATGATGCTTTCTTATTTGCTTTTCACAGCAGGGGGGTGCTAGTTCATGTGAGCCATATAGATAACATTGTGCTAATGCCCGTGGGTTGTGGCAGACACTGCACTAATTGTATAAAAGTCAATAGATAAAGTCATGTGATCAGGGGGGCTGTCAGAAAAGGCTTAGATTCAAGGTAATCACAGAGGTAAAAACGTGTATTAATATAACCATGTTGGTTATGCAAAACTGGGGAATCAGTAATATAGGCATTATCTATGTTTTTAAAATTTTGGAGTAGACTGCCCCTTTAAGAACAGTAGTATGTGGTGTTTAATGAGCAAACCAGCTGCTTCAAATACAAAAAAAAATGGAAAAAGGCAATTTACCACAAATCTTATTCTCTGCAGTTAATGGAAACACATTAAGGGGAAATCAGTTCCAAAGTACACTGTCCTTTTAAGTATTCTGGTGTATTTGTTACATACAATAGTGTACAGAGAGACTTGCTTGGTATGCAGTCCACTATTAGAGATACATATCCCACTAATAATGCTGTTATTTTCTGGATACTGTTGTATTTGGTTTCTAATGTATATGCATAGTTTCTGTCTTTTTAAAAAAACTTTTAATTACTTACATTCAGTGAATTGCAAAGCCAAATTCTGTGTGTGCATGGCCTGCTAGGGTTACAGGATATCAAGGCCAGATTATAGAAATTTTATGGCAGTTTATGATACTATTCTACTGTTGTTTAAACTGCTGATTCATCACTAGAGCTAAGTATCTCTTAATTGTCTTTTAATTAACTCATTATCTAATTACCTAATTATCTCTTAATATTATGTGCTCTCCACTTTATAATACCAGGGAATGTAAATGTGGGCTAGTATTACAAGTTAGGTGCTATGCGAATGCAACCTCACGTTCCCATTGAACAGAAGCATTGCACTCACGAGAGCGAGCTTCCATAGGCTCCAATGGGAGCCTCATTCTTATGCTGTGAGACCGCATTAGATTCTAATGCAACAAAGGGGGTAAGTTGTGCAGCGAGGTGCAGGATAAGTGAAATATATATGTATATGTGTATATATATATATATATATATATGTATATATATATATATATACTGTATATACTGTATGTGTGACCGTATATGTATATACACATATTAACAAATAAATATATATTTATATAAGCATATACATTTACAGGGATAATACAGTCCCCATAGATCGCAATGTAAAGTCACTTTTCAGTGCCATTGTTTTTCTAACACCCCTCACCCGCCAACTTTAAAGGGACAGTCAAGTAAAAATTAAACTGTCATGATTCAGATAGGGCATGCAATTTTAAACAACTTTCCAATTTACTTTTATCAGACAATTTGCTTTGTTGTCATAACCCCTTAAAGGGACAGTATACACTCATTTTCATATAACTGCATGTAATAGACACTACTATAAAGAATAAGATGCCCAGATACTGATATAAAAATCCAGTATAAAACTGTTTAAAATCTTACTTAGAAGCTCTCAGTTTAGCTCTGTTGAAAAGGCAGCTGGATGCCCAATGCAAGTTGGAAATAAGACACCCCCCCCCCCTTCTTTTTGCATATGAAAAAACCCTTTACACAAACAGGAGCAAGCTGGAGAAGGTAGCTGACGGTATTCTCATAAAACTTTGGGGCTTGGTTAGGAGTCTGAAAATCAGAGCAATGTTATTTAAAAATAAGCAATTAATATTAATATCTATACATTAAAAAAAAACCTTTATGGGCTATATAAATAGATAATCTACAAAGCATTTATGCAATGAAAAAAATAGTGTATAATGTCCCTTTAACCCCTTAATGACCACAGCACTTTTCCATTTTCTGTCCGTTTGGGACCAAGGATATTTTTACATTTCTGCGGTGTTTGTGTTTAGCTGTAATTTTCCTCTTACTCATTTACTGTACCTACACATATTATATACCGTTTTTCTCGCCATTAAATGGAATTTCTAAAGATACCATTATTTTCATCATATCCTATAATTTAATATAAAAAAAATTATAAAATATGAGGAAAAAATTGAAAAAAACACACTTTTTCTAACTTTGACCCCCAAAATCTGTTACACATCTACAACCACCAAAAAACACCCATGCTAAATAGTTTCTAAATTTTGTCCTGAGTTCTTTGCTTTTTTTGTAAGTTATAGGGCCATAAATACAAGTAGCACTTTGCTATTTCCAAACCATTATTTTTCAAAATTAGCGCTAGTTACATTAGAACACTAATATCTTTCAGGAATCTCTGAATATCCATTGACATGTATATATTTTTTTAGTAGACATCCCAAAGTATTCATCTAGGCCGATTTTGGTATATTTCATGCCACCATTTCACCGCCAAATGCAATTAAATACAAAAAATCGTTCACTTTTTTACTAATTTTTTCACAAACTTTTGGTTTCTCACAGAAATTATTTACAAACAACTTGTGCAATTATGGCTTAAATGGTTGTAAATTCTTCTCTGGGATCCCCTTTGTTCAGAAATAGCAGACATATATGGCTTTGGCGTTGTTTTTTAGTAATTAGAAGCAGAGGCGTAACTAGAAGCCTCAGGGCCCTGGTGCAAGAATCCATGAAGGGCCCTCCCCCGAACTTGCAATACATACATATAAAAACTGTGTGTGTATATATTTTAAAAAATGTATATATTATATATATTATATTATTTATCTCTCCTCTTTAAAACAAAAAATCATAACAAAACAAAAAAGAAAAAAACATTTCTCTCTTTTTTTATTTGAATGTATATTTTCCTTTTTCTGTTTTTTAAAATCTTTAGAACAAATCCATTGTAAAAGCCATACTAGAAAACAGCACAAGAGTCCTTCCACCATGATATAAATGAAAAATGGAACTGCCCTAATTTTGTAGCCAAGAGACAGACACATATATATATACACATACATGCGCTCACACAAGCACACTGTCACATATACATATACACAGACACACACACACACATATATATATATATATATATATATATATATGTATGTATGTGTGTGTGTGTATATATATACACATGTAAACCCACACACATATATACATACACACACGCACACGCACTAACTCATACATACACACTCAAGCACACACATACATACACACAGACGCACACCCACAGACACACTATTACTTACACTTACAATCTAGAAGCTAGACTCTTTTGATCAGCCAACCTAAAGAGACCACTAATAGCAGACACAATCTCACAATTGATGTTGAAGAGGGTTACAAATTTAAGAACTTATTTATTTAGATTAGGCTCCAGCAGTATTATAAAAGGTTACACTTTATGGTTTGGTGGCAGTTAAAATTGCCAGAATAGCTCTATGGTTAAAACACTGGGTAGACCTGGTGAGTCAGTAGGCTTTGATTTAGGGCAATATATACCTTGAATAAATTGAATGGTCATATGTAGTAATTGAAGTGTTAATAATCTGGGACTCACACCCAGATTAATAACACTTCACTTACTACATATGACCATTTAAGGTATATATTACCATAAATCACAGCCCACTGACTCACTAGGTCTAGTACCCACACAAACATTTTAGACACACTTTAAGCCCCCATCTACCTATTAACCCCATATAACCTGTGCCAAGCAGGCCACTCACCCTCTACCTTGTACTGTGGGAGCTGACAGTGGGTGAGTGCTCTCTGAGTAGTTCGGGCATAGTACATCTCTGTGAGAGGACACCCGGTCCTGGAGGTAGAAACAGACCAGGGGGGCATGGTGGCACCCGGGCAGCATGCGGAGAGAGTGAGACTGTCACAGAGAGACAGACTGTCATCAAGAGAGTGGAAGGGATTCGGGAGATTTTCTCCCAGCCAGAGCCAACTCGACACGGCCCCCCTGTGTACACCCCAACCCCCTTAACCTGAGCTCACCGTGGCTGCCAGAGTCCAGACGTCTTCTCTTCACAGTCCACTTCTCTGGTCTCCGACTCCGTCTCATTGAGTCACTACAGCGCGCTAGCCTGCAAACTCCCAGGTCAGGACCCAGACCAGTTCCAGTGCCACTCCACTGACTCCTGCTACTGACTAGGCTGAGCCTGCACGTGCAGTCACGATGAGATACACCGTGCTTCCGTGCAGCCAGTCAGTCAAGTCCGGAGGAGGCAGACTCTTAACCAGTGCGTGCCAAAATGTGAAGTTCCAGGGCAACCGGCGGCAGGTCAATCAAACGTCAAATACAGTTTGTTTCTGACATGTGCAATTGTGCTGCAATGCCTGGCTGCCCTGGAAATTGGAATTAGTTTTATTTAAATTAAAATGGATAAGGTCAGGATTTGGAAAAAAAATAAATAAAAAAATAATAATAGCAAAAAAAAAAAATACAAACTGAAGTCTTGGGCCCCCCTGTTTAAGGGACCTGCTGGGCCCGGTCGCAATGGCGACTCTTGCATCAACGGTAGTTCCGCCCCTGATTAGAAGGCTGCTAAATGCCACTGCACACTACACGTGTATTATGCCCAGCAGTGAAGGGGTTAATTATGGAGCATGTAGGGAGCTTTTAGGGATACTTTTAGTGTAATGTAGTAGACAACCCTAAGTATTGATCTAGGCCAATTTTGGTATATTTCATGCCACCATTTCACCGCCAAATGCGATCAAATAAAAAAAAAACGTTAAATTTTTCACAATTTTAGGTTTCTCACTGAAATCATTTACAAACAGCTTGTGCAATTATGGCACAAATGGTTGTAAATGCTTCTCTGGGATCCCCTTTGTTCAGAAATAGCAGACATATATGGCTTTGGCGTTGCTTTTTGGTAATTAGAAGGCCGCCAAATGCCGCTGCATTTCACACGTGTATTATGGCTAGCAGTGAAGGGGTTAATTATGTAGCTTGCAGGGTTAATTTTAGCTTTAGTGTATAGCTCAGCCTCCTACCTGAAACATGAGACCCCCTGATCCCTCCCAAACAGCTCTCTTCCCTCCCCCACCCCACAATTGTCCCCACCATCTTAAGTACTGGCAGAAACTCTGCCAGTACTAAAATAAAAGCTATATTTGGGCATATATATATATATATATATATATATATATATACATATATTTGTGTGTGGCATATTTACATATGCTGCTGTGTAGGATCCCCCCTTAGCCCCCAACCTCACTGATCCCCCACCAAACAGCTCTCTAACCCTCTCCTTCTTGGGTACTGGCGGCTGTCTGCAAGTACCCAGTTTAGTAAAAAATGTGCCTTTTTTTTTAAAAAAAATGCCCTTTTCTGTAGTGTAGCTTATGCCCAGCAGTAAAGGGGTTAATTATGGAGCAATAGATCAGCCAATAGAATGCAAGCTCAATCTGATTTAACTTGAATCTGATTGGCTGATTCCATCAGCCAATCAGAATTTTCCTGCCTTAATTCCGATTGGCTGATAGAATCCTATCAGCCAATCGGAATTCGAGGGACGCCATCTTGGATGACGTCATTTAAAGGAACCGTCATTCGGCGAGTAGGCGTCGGTAGAAGAGGATGGATCCGCGTCAGCTGGAAGAAGATGGCTCCGCTCCGCACCGGATGGATGAAGATAGAAGATGCGGCTTGGATGAAGATGGCTACCGGTCCGGATGTCCTCTTCTGCCCGGATAGGATGAAGACTTCAGCCCGATGATGGACCTCTTCAGCTTGATGATGGACCTCTTCAGCCCGATGATGGATCTTTTCAGCCCCCGCTTGGGCTTGGATGAAGACTTTGAAGGCTCTTCTGGACCGATCGGTGATACCCGGCATGGTGAAGATAAGGTAGGAAGAACTTCAGGGGCTTAGTGTTAGGTTTATTTAAGGGGGGGTTTGGGTTAGATTAGGGGTATGTGGGTTGCAATGTTGGGGGGGTATTGTATGTTTTTTTTTTCAGGCACAAGAGCAGAATTCTTTGGGGCATGCCCCGCAAAAGGCCCTTTTAAGGGCTGGTAAGGTAAAAGAGCTTTTCTATTTTTATTTTAGAATAGGGTAGGGCATTTTTTTATTTTGGGGGGCTTTGTTATTTTATTAGGGGGCTTAGAGTAGGTGTAATTAGCTTAAAATTGTTGTAATCTTTTTCTAATGTTTGTAAATTATATTTTTATTTTTTGTAACTTAGTTCTTTTTTATTTTTTGTACTTTAGTTAGTTTATTTAATTGCATTTATTTGTAGGCATTTAGGTTAGGATTTATTTTACAGGTAATTTTGTAATTATTTTAACTAGGTAGCTATTAAATAGTTATTAACTATTTAATAGCTATTGTACCTGGTTAAAATAAATACAAAGTTACCTGTAAAATAAATATAAATCCTAAAATAGCTACAATATAATTATAATTTATATTGTAGCTATATTAGGGTTTATTTTACAGGTAAGTATTTAGCTTTAAATAGGAATAATTTATTTAATAAGAGTTAATTTATTTTGTTAGATAAAAATTAGATTTAATTTAGGGGGGTGTAAGTGTTAGGGTTAGACTTAGCTTTAGGGGTTAATACATTTATTAGAGCAGCGGTGGGGTCCGGTCGGCAGATTAGGGGTTAATACTTGAAGTTAGGTGTCGGCGATGTTAGGGAGGGCAGATTAGGGGTTAATACTATTTATTATAGGGTTATTGAGGCGGGAGTGAGGCGGATTAGAGGTTAATAACTTTATTATAGTAGCTGTGAGGTCCGGTCCGCAGATTAGGGGTTAAAAAACTTTAATAGAGTGGCAGCGATGTGGGGGGGGCCTTGGTTTAGGGGTTCATAGATAGTTTATGGGTGTTAGTGTACTTTAGAGCACAGTAGTTAAGAGCTTTATGAACCGGCGTTAGCCCATAAAACTCTTAATTCCTGACTTTTTGCTGCGGCTGAAGTCTTGTCTTTAGATTTCTAACGCTCACTTCAGCCAAGACTCTAAATACCGGCGTTAGAAAGATCCCATTGAAAAGATAGGATACGCAAATGGCATAGGGGGATCTGCGGTATGGAAAAGTTGCGGCTGCAAAGTGAGAGTTAGACCTTTAACTACACGACTCTAAATACCAGTGGTAGCCCAAAACCAGCGTTAGGAGCCCCAAACTCTAAATCTAGCTTTTAGTTTCTAAATTTTGTCCTGAGTTTAGAAATACCCAATGTTTAAATGTTTTTTTTCCTTTTTTGCAAGTTATAGGGCAATAAATACAAGTAGCACTTTGCTACTTCCAAACCATTGTTTTTTTTTTTTCAAAATTAGCGATAGTTACATTGTAACACTGATATCTGTCAGGAATCCCTGAATATTCCTTTACATGTATATATATATATATATATATATATATATATATATATATATATATATATATATATATATATATTTAGTAGACAACCCAAAGTATTGATCTAGGCCCATTTTTGTATACTTCATGCCACCATTTCACCGCCAAATGTGATCAAATAAAAAAAAATGCTAACTTCTTCACAAGCTTTTTCACAAACTTTAGGTTTCTCACTGAAATTAATTACAAACAGCTTGTGCAATTATGGCACAAATGGTTGTAAATGCTTCTCTGGGATCCCCTTTCTTCAGAAATAGCAGACATATATGGCTTTGGCATTGCTTTTTGGTAATTAGAAGGCCGCTAAATGCCGCTGCGCACCACACTTGTATTATACCCATCAGTGAAGAGTTTAATTAGGTAGCTTGTAGGGAGCTTGTAGGGTTAATTTAACTTTAATTTAGTGTAGTAGACAACCCAAAGTATTGATCTAGGCCCATTTTGGTATATTTCATGCCACCATTTCACTGCCAAATGCGATCAAATAAAAAAAATCATTAACTTTTTCACTAACTATAGGTTTCTCACTGAAATTATTTACAATTAGCTTGTGCAATTATGGGACAAATGCTTCCCCTTTATTCAGAAATAGCAGACATATATGGCTTTGGCGTTGTTTTTTGATAATTAATAGGCAGCTAAAGGTCGCTGTGCAACACACTTGTATTATGCCCAGCAGTGAAGGGGTTAATTAGGTAGCTTGTAGAGTTAATTTTAGCTTTTGCGTAAAGATCAGTCTCCCACCGGACACATCCCATCCCCTGATCCTTTCCTGACCCCTCACAAACAGCTCTATTCTCTCCCCCATCCCACAATTGTCACCGCCATCTTAAGTACTGGCAGAAAGTCTGCCAGTACTAAAATAAAAGTCTTTTTTTTGAAAGCATTTTTCTACAATAAATAGTTTCTTCAGTGTAGGTTCCCCCTAACCCCCCAACCTCCACAATCACCCCCAAACAGCTCTCTTAACCTTCCCCCTCTTCCTATTTGTGGTCATTTTAGGTACTGGCAGGCAGCTTATTAACAAATTTGCTTTTTTTAATTTTCCCCATTTTTCCGTAGTGTAGCTGCCCCCCCTCAATATCCTACCACCCCCCCAGATCCCACTCCCAACAACATTTCCCCTCTCCCTACTCCCTCCTCCTTCTCCCACCAATCCGACAGTCGTATGGGTGTGCATGCTCCAGCCCCCCCCCCTGCAAGCTCCCGCCCACCTTACTGGAACCGGAACTTGTCCAGAGATAGGCCGCCCACCCGCCTCCCTGCAGCTGCTCCCACCCACCAACGATCGGCACCACCACTGGCCGATCCAGAGAGGGCAACAGAGTGGCCCTCTTTGCATTGGTGTGCCAAAAAAGGTATTGCAGTGATGCCTCAATATCGAGGCATCATGGCAATACCTTGAAAGTGGCTGGAAGTGATCAGGATCGCTTCCAGCTGCTTTAAACCCCGAACAACGTACAGGGTACGTCGTTGGTCTTTAACGACCAGTTTGTTTATGACGTAGCCTGTATGACGTGTGTCATTAAGGGGATAATATTGTTTGTTAAAAGCTAAACCTAGGTAGGCTCAAACTGATTTCTAAACCGTTGAAGACAGCCTCTTATATCAGTGCATTTTGACAGTTTCTCACAGTTAGACAGTTCTAGTTCATGTGTGTCTATATAGATAAAAATTGTGCTCACTCCCGTGGAGTTATTTATGAGTCAGCACCAGTTGGCTACTTTGCAAGTCTTTCAAAAGAACTGATATAAGGGGGCAGTCTGCAGAGGCTTAGATAAACAGTAATCACAGAGGTAAAAAGTGTATTAATATATAACAGTGTTGGCTATGCAAAACTGGGGAATTGGTAATAAAGGGATTAACTTTTTAAACAATAAAAAATTTTGAGTACACTGTCCCTTTAACACCTAAAAATTGCTTAGTACCTTTTTAAAAAAAAAATAAAAAAATGCTATCTTTTTTAAAGGGACCTCACATGTTATTTTCGGGACATTAAAAAAATTAACCAGAGGTCTGATCTCTGGTTCATTTTTTGAGCGTTATTTGCTACCTCAAGTTCGCTGTAGCAATAACCAGCCACTTGTGTTTGTCTACTGGCGTGCGATAAATTAGTGCTCCACTTGTAATCTAGCTATATATATGTAAAAGTTTCTTACTTTGGTCATGTTTTAAACTAATTATTGTCATAGCTATGGTTTATTTATATAATGCTATCATATTCCATAGTATTATGGATGAAACCCTTTTTACAATTTCTCTATACTCACTTTTATAAAATTCCTAAACTGTATGCTTGATATTTTTCTTTGAATACTTAAAGGTATCTGGTGTTTTACATGCCCATCTTCAGATATTGAAAGTTCATGCATTTGGACATTAAATAATTAATTTTGTCTGCATCATAAACTATCATCTCAGAACATTAACCATATTTGGATACAATACGTTGTACGCTATAAAGCTTAAGCTATTGTAATTTAATGATCAAATTCTGACTTAATTAAAATATGTCATTAATGCTACCTATGTAATAGTAGAATATTACATCACTGAATAATTCAGTGATACTGTATTGGTTTACTATTGGTTTACTTACAGTGTTACAAATGATTGAACATTCTCAAAAACCCACTGCTTTGTTTCTTTTTCGTCTTTTTATATTTACTGGGAAATAATATAAAACTTTTCCTTAACTTCTGGTTTTGTAGCTCTGCACACATCTTATGGGTGGATACCACAGAGTAAGATTTCCAAGCAATTTAACTTCAAATCTGTGTGTTCTACAATGCTAACTGGAACTGGAGAAAAAGCAGAAAAAAAGGCAGATGGAAAGATAATTTATTGTCTCCTAAAAAAATTGGATATGATTATGCTGAGAATAAAGATTTTACCGCTGGTTAGGAAATGAGTTAGGTGGCAGAAAAGGAAAAAGATTCAATGCCTCTTGTTTTTGTTAAACACACTGGAAATATAAAAATGAAAAACAATGGAAGTAAAGAATACGCAGAATTAATGAGATCTTACTGTATCTTATACATTCCAGGATTTTATTATCTTGGTTTGAATGGTATTGTGCTTTTGTAGAAAATGTATCATTTGCTATGAAAAAAGCACAACTTTTAAGCAGCATTATTTAGTACAGTATTACATCAACTCAAATAGCTATTGGGTTACTTATGTCACCATAGTTAATTTTAACTCTTAATTTATACATATTATTCTTCATTTCTGCCAGGTAAAATAATACTGCAAAATATCTGTTTCATTAATTATTAGCATTATCGTACCGAGCTGTAAATATTATTTTTTCTAATTAAATAGGACAATGTTGCCTTAAAACAAATAAACGGCTAGATTACGAGTTTTGCGTTATGAGGGGTGCGGTACTAACTTGGAAGTTATTGTCACCGCTCACTTCCCTAAAACGCTGGTATTACAGGTTTACAAAAACCCGGCGTTAGCAGGTAAGAAGTGAGCGTAAAGCAAAATTGAGCTCTATACCGCACTCCAATACCAGTGCTGCTGAAAGCTGCAGTTTTACGTGCACATGCACGATTTCCCCATAGACATCAATGGGGAGAGCCAGCTGAAAAAAAGCATAACACCTGCAAAAAAGCAGCGTAAAGCTCCGTAACGCAGCCCCATTGATTCCTATGGGGAAACTAAATGTATGTTTACACCTAACACCCTAACATGAACCCCGAGTCTAAACACCCCTAATCTTACACTTATTAACCCCTAATCTGCCATCCCAGACATCGCAGACACCTACATTATACGTATTAACCCCTAATCTGCCGCTCTAGACATCACCATCACTATAATAAACATATTAACCCCTAAACCGCTGCACTACCGCATCATAAACACTAGTTAAATATTATTAACCTCTAATCTGCCGCCCCTAACATCGCCGCCACCTACCTACATTTATTAACCCCTAATCTGCCGCCCCCAATGTCGCCGCCACTATACTAAATTTATTAACCCCTAAACCTAAGCTTAACCCTAACAACCCCTAACTTAAATATAATTAAAATAAATCTAAATAAAAATTACTATAATTACCTAAATAATTCCTATTTAAAATAAATACTTACCTTTAAAATAAGCCCTATGCTAGCTACAATATAACTAATAGTTACATTGTAGCTAGCTTAGGGTTTATTTTTATTTCACAGGCAAGTTTGTATTTATTTTAACTAGGAAGAATAGTTAGTAAATAGTTATTAACTATTTACTAACTACCTAGCTAAAATAAATACAAATTTACCTGTAAAATAAAACCTAACCTGAGTCACACTAACACCTAACCTTACACTACAATTAAATTTATTACATTTATTAAATACAATTACCTAAATTAAAAAAAAACACACTAAATTACACAAAATAAGAAAAAGAAATTATCCGATATTTAAACTAATTACACCTAATCTAATAGCCCTATCATAATAAAAAAGCCCCCCCCCAATAAAAAAAAACCCTAGCCTAAACTTAACTACCAATAGCCCTTAAAAGGGAGTTTTGCGGGGCATTGCCACCAAAGAAATCAGCTCTTTTACCTGTAAAAAAAATACAAACAACCCCCCAACAGTAAAACACACCGCCCACACAACCAACCCCCCAATTAAAATCCTAACTAAAACAACCTAAGCTCCCCATTGCCCTGAAAGGGGCATTTAGCTCTTTTTTCAAGTGTCCAAACCCTAATCTAAAAATAAAACCCACCCAATAAACCCTTAGAAAAACCTAACACTAACCCCCGAAGACCCACTTACAGTTTTGAAGATCGGACATCCATAGACAACGAAGCCGGGAGAAGTATTCATCCAAGCGGCAAGAAGTCCTCAACGAAGCTGGGAGAAATCTTCATCTAAGCCGGCAGAAGTGGTACTCCAGGCGGGCAGAAGTTTTCATCCAGATGGCATCTTCTATCTTCATCCATCTGGCGCGGAGCAGGTCCATCTTCAAGACATCCTGCACGGAGCATCCTCTTCTTACGACGGCTCTTCTGGAATGAAGGTTCCTTTAAGTGACGTCATCCAATATGGCGTCCCTTGAATTCCGATTGGCTGATAGAATTCTATCAGCCAATCGGAATTAAAGGTGAAAAAATCCTATTGGCTGATGCAATCAGACAATAGGATTGAGCTTCAATCCTATTGGCTGATCCAATCAGCCAACAGGATTGAGCTCACATTCTATTGGCTGTTCCAATCAGCCAATAGAATGCAAGCTCAATCCTATTGGCTGATTGCATCAGCCAATAGGAATTTTTCACCTTTAATGAAATTCTATCAGCCAATCAGAATTCAAGGGACACCATCTTGGATGACGTCACTTAAAGGAACCTTCATTCTGGAAGAGTCGTCGTAAGAAGAGGATGCTCCGCGCCGGATGTATTGAAGATGAACCCACTCTGTGCCGGATGGATGAAGATAGAAGATGCCGTCTGGATGAAGACTTCTGCCTGTCTGGAGGACCACTTCTGCCGGCTTGGATGAAGACTTCTCCCGGCTTCGTTGAGGACTTCTTGCCTCTTGGATGAAGACTTCTCCCGGCTTCATTGAGGATGGATGTCCGGTCTTCCACTTGAAAAAGAGCTAAATGCCTTTTTTTTTTTTTTTATTTTTTTTATTTTAAAATAATGTTTATTGAGCATTGAGCATCATAAGGTAGAAGATACAACATTTTCAAAAAGATTACAAAATGGAGTGAATAAATGTAAGGATATATGTTAATACCTTTGAACATAGATTAACTTTGAATGGCAAAATATAAATGCTGAAAGTCTCTGGGAAAATCCCTGGGAGGTCCATATCATAGTCCCATAGTTCTGTTTCTTTGTAATTCCCTTTGATAGGGGGACCAACCAAGCCCATTTGTATCATATATATAGCCATTTCCAATCAAAATGCTTCACCTTCATAAACATGGTGCAGAGATAACTATAATATTCGGTCTACATTATACAGAAAGAAAAAAGAATAACATATGCAAGGCCATCTACCTTGCTCACATTTCGGTAAGAAATTCAGTACACAATCTAAGGTATTATTTGTAACAATGATTTGAAAAAAGCCTGACATCCAAGATTCCCGAGCGGGCCCCGGGCAGGTCCCCTCTCCTCCTCATGGCTGAAACCCAGTCTAAGGTCCACGACCAGCATGGTTAGTATGCTTTCCTCCCCCCCACATTGTCAGTATTGTCTCATATATGTCTAACTGGCCTGTTAACAGGTAGTGGTATCTTTCTAGCTGTAGAGTGGTGTTTACTTTCGCTCTCCACTCTGACAATGTAGGTATATGAGTGGACTTCCAATTGAGAGGAATTAAGATTTTGGCACAAGAGAGGAGGAGTACAAGTAATGCCTTCTGAGCTTGTGTTTGTAGTTTGAATGGGAAATTAAGTAATAGTGTATCTAGGGATTTGGGGATCGTCATATTGGTGGTAGAGTTTATTTTCCCCCAAACCTCCTCCCAAAAGGGGCCTAGTAGTGGACAGTCCTACCACACATGTACCAGATTACCCTCCATTCCACAACCCCTCCAACATTTCCCCGTGGTATTTGGGTAGATCTTTTTTAATCTATACAGGGTGAGGTACCACCTGCTCAACAATTTGTAGTGGGATTCCTGAGTGCGCGCAGAGACAGACACCTTCTTCTCTAGAAGGAACATATGGTTCTATTCCTCAGGTGTGAACGTATATCCCAACTCTTTGTGCCATTGTGAGGTATATTGTGGGAGGGCATCCGAGGGCATCAGAATGATTTTGTATATGATCGAAATCACGTGTTTAATTGCCAGAGGCGACAAGCATAGTTGCTCAAATTTTGTCAGATTCCTGCCAAAAAGGTGCTTGAATTTATGCGAGCTGAGGTAGTGTTGTATTTGAGAGTATGTGAACCAGGATTTGGCCAGGGCAGGGTGGTCGTCCTGTAGTTCCTGAGGGGTTTTGAGTCTTCCTTGAGTTAGTACGTTGCCTATACAATTCAGAGGGAGTGCTGGGGGGTCAGTTGTCGTCGTCATATATAGGGGTAGATTGTGATTATCATAAAGAGGTGTAAGGGGCGCATAACTGGTGGAAATACGTGAGTCTGTGGAGAGTACTCTATCCCATTCATTAAGTAGTTCCTCTAGCAGTGGTAATTTAGATATATCATTTGGTCTGTGTTTTTTGTCAGTCCAGAACAGGGTGGCTAGGTTAGTTTTATGTAGGAGGTGTGTGCCTATTTGTTTCCAGGCATTATCTTCTGTAACCCAGCACCATTCCACAACTCTTTGGAGTAGGACCGCCCTCCAATATGATTGTATGTGAGATATTCCCAATCCCCCCCTGTTCCCTGGGAAGGTATAAAGTTTGTCTATTAATCCTTGGCCTAATTCCTTTCCATATGTAGTCCTCGATTAGGGCCTGTAAAGAGGGGATATAGGAGTGTGGGATGGCTATAGGCGCAGTTTGAAGAAGGTATAGTATTCTCGGCAGGACGTTCATTTTAATGACCTCGACCCTGCCGAGCCAAGAGATGGATTTATTTTTCCATTCGGAAAGGTCTCTGGCTATCTCCCCCTTCAACTGCACATAGTTTGTGTCGAAGACTTCTGTGTGAGATCCCGAAATGTGAATACCCAGGTATTTTAATGAACAGTTTTTTTGCAGAAAGGGAGAGTGGCCTCTAAGCCAGGATAATGTTTCAAATGTGAGGGAAATGCCTAAGAGTTCTGATTTTGTGAGGTTGAGCAGGAAATTGGATACAACCCCAAATTTCATAAATTCTGACAATACTGCTGGGATAGATGTCTCTAAATCAGTTATGGTGAACATTAAGTCGTCAGCGTACATGGCTAGTTTGTTTTCGATGGGTCCCGTCCATGAGCTAAATGCCCTTTTAAGGGCTATGTCCATCCAAATGCCCTTTTCAGGGCAATGAGGAGCTTAGGTTTTTTTAGTTAGGATTTTATTTGGGGGGTTGGTTGTGTGGGTGGTGGGTTTTACTGTGGGGGGGTTGTTTGTATTTTTTTTAGCTGATTTCTTTGGGGCAATACCCCACAAAAGGCCCTTTTAAGGGCTATTGGTAGCTTAGTTTAGGCTATGTTTTTTTTATTTTGGGGGGGGGGGGGGGCTTTTTTATTTTGATAGGGCTATTAGATTAGGTGTAATTAGTTTAAATATCTGATAATTTCTTTTTTTATTTTATGTAATTTAGTGTTTTTTTTGTCATTTAGGTTATTTTATTTATTAAATGCAATTTATTTAATTGCAGTGTAAGGTTAGGTGTTAGTGTAAGACAGGTTAGGTTTTATTTTACAGGTAAATTTGTATTTATTTTAGCTAGGTAGTTAGTAAATAGTTAATAACTATTTACTAACTATTCTACCTAGGTAAAATGAATACAAACTTGCCTGTGAAATAAAATCACAGGCCTAGATTTGGAGTTCGGCGGTAGCCGTCAAAACCAGCGTTAGAGGCTCCTAACGCTGGTTTTGGCCGCCCGCTGGTATTTGGAGTCAGTGATTAAAGGGTCTAACGCTCACTTTTCAGCCGCAACTTTTCCATACCGCAGAACCCCCTACGCCATTTGCGTAGCCTATCTTTTCAATGGGATCTTTCTAACGCTGGTATTTAGAGTTGTTTCTGAAGTGAGCGTTAGAGCTCTAACGACAAGATTCCAGCCGCCTGAAAATAGCAGGAGTTAAGAGCTTTCTGGCTAACGCCGGTTCATAAAGCTCTTAACTACTGTACCCTAAAGTACACTAACACCCATAAACTACCTATGTACCCCTAAACCGAAGCCCCCCCACATCGCCGACACTCGATTAAAATTTTTAACCCCTAATCTGCCGACCGCCACCTACGTTATATTTATGTACCCCTAATCTGCTGCCCCTAACCCCGCCGACCCCTGTATTATATTTATTAACCCCTAACCTGCCCCCCACAACATCGCCGCCAGCTACTTAAAATAATTAACCCCTAATCTTCCGACCGCAAAGCGCCGCCACCTACGTTATCCCTATGTACCCCTAATCTGCTACCCCTAACACCGCCGACCCCTATATTATATTTATTAACCCCTAATCTGCCCCCCACAACGTCACCGACACCTGCCTACACTTATTAACTCCTAATCTGCCGAGCGGACATGAGCGCTACTATAATAAAGTTATTAACCCCTAATCCGCCTCACTAACCCTATCATAAATAGTATTAACCCCTAATCTGCCCTCCCTAACATCGCCGACACCTACCTTCAATTATTAACCCCTAATCTTCCGATCGGAGCTCACCGCTATTCTAATAAATGGATTAACCCCTAAAGCTAAGTCTAACCCTAACACTAACACCCCCCTAAGTTAAATATAATTTTTATCTAACTAAATAAATTAACTCTTATTAAATAAATGATTCCTATTTAAAGCTAAATACTTACCTGTAAAATAAATCCTAATATAGCTACAATATAAATTATAATTATATTATAGCTATTTTAGGATTAATATTTATTTTACAGGCAACTTTGTAATTATTTTAACCAGGTACAATAGCTATTAAATAGTTAAGAACTATTTAATAGTTACCTAGTTAAAATAATAACAAATTTACCTGTAAAATAAATCCTAACCTAAGATATAATTAAACCTAACACTACCCTATCAATAAAATAATTAAATAAACTACCTACAATTACCTACAATTAACCTAACACTACACTATCAATAAATTAATTAAACACAATTCCTACAAATAAATACAATTAAATAAACTAGCTAAAGTACAAAAAATAAAAAAGAACTAAGTTACAGAAAATAAAAAAATATTTACAAACATAAGAAAAATATTACAACAATTTTAAACTAATTACACCTACTCTAAGCCCCCTAATAAAATAACAAAGCCCCCCAAAATAAAAAATTCCCTACCCTATTCTAAATTAAAAAAGTTACAAGCTCTTTTACCTTACCAGCCCTGAACAGGGCCCTTTGCGGGGCATGCCCCAAGGATTTCAGCTCTTTTGCCTGTAAAAAAAAACATACAATACCCCCCCCCCCAACATTACAACCCACCACCCACATACCCCTAATCTAACCCAAACCCCCCTTAAATAAACCTAACACTAATCCCCTGAAGATCTTCCTACCTTGTCTTCACCATCCAGGTATCACCGATCCGTCCTGGCTCCAAGATCTTCATCCAACCCAAGCGGGGGTTGGCGATCCATAATCCGGTGCTGAAGAGGTCCAGAAGAGGCTCCAAAGTCTTCCTCCTATCCGGCAAGAAGAGGACATCCGGACCGGCAAACATCTTCTCCAAGCGGCATCTTCGATCTTCTTCCATCCGGAGCGAAGCGGCAGGATCCTGAAGACCTCCAGCGCGGAACATCCATCCGGACCGACGACTGAACGACGAATGACTGTTCCTTTAAGGGACGTCATCCAAGATGGCGTCCCTCGAATTCCGATTGGCTGATAGGATTCTATCAGCCAATCGGAATTAAGGTAGGAATTTTCTGATTGGCTGATGGAATCAGCCAATCAGAATCTAGTTCAATCCGATTGGCCGATCCAATCAGCCAATCAGATTGAGCTCGCATTCTATTGGCTGATAGGAACAGCCAATAGAATGCGAGCTCAATCTGATTGGCTGAGGATCGGCCAATCGGATTGAACTAGATTCTGATTGGCGGTGTTAGGGGTAGCAGATTAGGGGTACATAGGGATAACGTAGGTTGCGGCGGTTTACGGAGCCGCAGATTAGGGGTTAAAAAAAATATGCAGGGGTCAGCGATAGCGGGGGCGGCAGATTAGGGGTTAATAAGTGTAAGGTTAGGGGTGTTTAGACTCGGGGTACATGTTAGGGTGTTAGGTGCAGACGTAGGAAGTGTTTCCCCATAGGAAACAATGGGGCTGCGTTAGGAGCTGAACGCAGCTTTTTTGCAGGTGTTAGGTTTTTTTTCAGCTCAAACAGCCCCATTGTTTCCTATGGGAGAATCGTGCACGAGCACGTTTTTGAGGCCGGCCGCGTCCGTAAGCAACTCTGGTATCGAGAGTTGCATTTGCGGTAAAAATGCTCTACGCTCCTTTTTTGGAGCCTAACGCAGCATTTGATTAAACTCTCGATACCAGAGTTAAATTTATGGTGCGGCCAGAAAAAAGCCCGCGGAGCGTTAACAGCCCTTTTACCGCCGAACTCCAAATCTAGGCCTAAGATAGCTACAATGTAACTATTAGTTATATTGTAGCTAGCTCAGGGTTTATTTTACAGGTAAGTATTTAGTTTTAAATAGGAATTATTTAGGTAATGATAAAAGGTTTTATTTAGATTTATTTTAATTATATTTTAGTTAGGGGGTGTTAGGGTTATGGTTAGACTTAGGTTTAAGGGTTAATAAATTTAGTATAGGGGCAGCAACGTTGGGGACGGGAGATTAGGGGTTAATAAATGTAGGTAGGTGGCGACGACATTGGGGGGCAGCAGATTAGGGTTTAATAATATGTAACTAGTGTTTACGATGCGGGAGTGTGGTGGTTTAGGGGTTAATATCTTTATTATAGTGGCGGCGATGTCTGGAGCGGCAGATTAGGGGTAAATAAATTTATTTTAGTGTTTGCGATGCAGAAGGGCCTCGGTTTAGGGGTTAATAGGTAGTTTATGGGTGTTAGTGTACTTTTTAGCACTTTAGTTATGAGTTTTATGTTACAGATTTGTAACTTAAAACCCATAACTACTGACTTTCAGTTTACGGTATTGATCTTGACGGTATAGGCTGTACCGCTCACTTTTTGGCCTCCCAGGCAGACTCGTAATACTGGCGCTATGGAAGTCCCATTGAAAAAGGACTTTTTTGGAAGCTGCAGTAATTACGTTGCGTTACGGCCAAAAAAGTGTGCGGTGCATCTAAACCTGCAAGACTCGTAATACCAGCGGTAGTGAAAAAGAGCCTTAACACTGCTTTTCAACTCATACCGCAAAACTCGTAATCTAGGCAAAAGACAATAAAAAGTGTTAATTATAAAGGCATAAAAAAAATGTTATTTTCTCACTCTTCAAAAGGGGCACTGCACTAAAAAATATTTTGTATAGATGAAAAAGCGAATATTAAGCTAGTTACAAATATTATATATGTGATAAACACTTTCACTCCCATTTAGTAAATCAAGGACAGTCAAGGTTTTCAACTAGAGAACCTGTCCACTGGAGATTGCAGTGAGCGATCCTTGTGCAGCCCTCTCCTAGTTCTTGTGCTACCAATTGTGGGAGAAAATCACCCAGAACAAGAAAGAAGTTGCATCCGTATGGCTGTTGATTCTTAACTTGCGGCAAGCAGGCTTGCACCATTGATGGGCTCCAAAGCGCTTTCCACTGTACCAAAACGGGAGCCCTTTATATATCATCCTAATATTGCCCACCTCCTTTAACTTTGATCTTTACCCAATCTCTTCAAAGATCAGTTTTGTCTCATCTCATAAAAATCAGGAAAGTTTGATGTGTAATTTAAGACACAATCTAAAAAGTCCTCCTTTTTCGACCACAAAGCTTTACAATAGATCCCCAGTGGCATAGTATAGCAAGTACCATTTGTCTTATTTCTTCTTTTTATGTCCATGTCCAGCATTTCATTATAATCAAATTCTGGCCTGAGATGCCCTAGCCTGCTCAGATGATCTATGTTCCTGTCAAAAGCTTTTCTCATGAACATTCATACTCCCCCACCAGTCTCTGGGCCTGATAAGCAAAAATGTTACAGCTTGAAGATAAATTATAATGCAGACTTTACTGGGGTGATCTTACTAAATTCTATAAGAAAAAAGAGGTCCCAGAGAGATGAGAGATGACTCCCATAGAAATTAATAAATCACTTAGGGAAGAGAATCTCGCAGGGAGAGAGAGATTAAAAGGGGGAAACCTGGGACTGATATAAATTCTCAATTTGAAATAGTAAAAATTAAACAGAAAATAACTACAGGTTAACTTGTATTTGCTTCTAGATTAGTATAATTTACTTTTCTGTTAGGTAAATAAATGTATTGTTAATTTTCAGTAAATGTCACCTGCACACAGCTGGCAAGCGAAATCAGTAATACCTGAAGGTGTAAGAAAATGAGATGTAATGAGAGTTAGGAGTGACATTCAGACACCCTGTAACACCCCTATCCTGGTCCCTTCTTGTTTCTGAAGCTGGCAGCCTCATTTCACATAGATAAAATAAAAAGCACAATGCAATTTGTAAAAGATAAATGAAAATACAAAGTTTAATCATAATTTGTTAAAGTTACACAGAAACTTTCAAAGTATAATCAGAATTTATAAAACCACAGTGGTAAATACAGTGCTGTATACAAAATCTTCTCTTGCAGCAATGGGAAAAATCATAAACTTCAGGGGTAATTTAAAGGAAAAACAGGCCAAATAAATAATGATGGTGCATTGCAAAGATTGTTTTTATTATATAAGAAGTAATTAAACATTGTGGCCTATATTGCAAGTGGAATGCTATTGATAGAGCAGAGAGTGCTATCAATAGCACAGGCAGAAAATAAGAAAAGGGAGTCCTCCTCAAAGTGCAAAACAGCTTCAATTTTATTTCATATCAGGAACAAAAGAGAGCACGATGTTTCGGGGCCAGTGCCCCTTAAAGTGAATGTAAATTTTGATGTTTAAGTGCCCGGTTTTTAAAACTTTGATTAAAAACAGGGGCACTTTAATTCATCAAAATTTACATTTCACTCCTGTTGAGAAAAAAAACTTACCTTTTAAACTTCACAGCAGCTGCTGCTTCCTCTGGTCTCACAAGCCATTTCTGATGTCAGAAATGATTGATAGGTCATCCTCCAATCACAAATTCCCCCCCGGGGGATTCAGTGTCTGATTCAATGCTGTGATTGGAGGAAGCCAGATACCTCATTTTAGACCCAGGAAGAGGCTTTGAAACAGGTGGAGGAAGCTGGAGCTGCTGTGAAGATTAAAAAGTAAGTTTATTTTCACAACAGGAGTGAAATGAAAATATTGATGAATTAAAGTGCCCCTGTTTTTAATCAAAGTTTTAAAAAACGGGCACTTAAGCATCAAAATTTACATTCACTTTAATCATGTGATAAAATTACATGTATAGTACACCTGGTTAAATAGGCATTCACCTGGGAATTTAACCCTTACTAAATAGCAATATGCTATATAAGTATAGCGCCACCTTAGGCCAAATAAATAATGATGGTGCATTGCAAAGATTTTTTTTATTATATAAGAAGTAATTAAACATTGTGGCCTTTATTACAAGTGGAATGCTATTGATAGAGCAGAGAGTGCTATCAATAGCACAGGCCCCAGATCAGAATAGAGCACAATCTGGTATTACAAGTCCATGGTAAAACAAAATACACACACATTTTTTTAAAAAAAATACAATTTTTGCCAGAGTGCTATTTAAACTATTCCTTGGGTTTAGCGCACTTAGGTTAGCGCATCACATAGAAGTCTATGGAGAGAGGGATTTAGCTTGGCTGTGCTATGAGACCTCCAGATGTTAGCACATCTGAGGCTTTTGCTTGAGCGATAAACTTTTTATTATTAACTTGTATTATGAGCCAAGAATGAGAGCACTATTGATTTAACTTAAGATGGTAACGCTCAATAGTGCTAATATTTCTGCTCTCCACTTGTAATCTGGGACTTTATTTTTAATGTCTTTTTAAACATATGTAAATGTCAGGCATTCAACAGATCTTGACAAAGATGCTTATAATCCTTGAAACAGAACAAAATAATCAGCCAGATATATTTTCCTGTTTTCAGAAATGTATTTAATATGCACTTTTATAGACTGCAGATGCAGCAAATGTGTAGAGATGATCAAATGGTACAGAAATATAAAGTCAGCTAAAAAAAACATACACAAACACACATATATATCTATATAACATACAAGGGTATATCTTACAACTCTAAATACAACGAGGGAAATACTATCAGTGATACTTTCTCTCCACATCTGACTTTATTTTATACAATATTTAATGAAGCGGGGGGTTTTTTTGTCAGCAAACTGCTTCCTTTTCAGGTGTGTAAGGTCTTTTCTAGAATTAATTAAATGACATTTTTTTGTTAGGGGAGCTTTCTATGGCCTAGATTTGGAGTTTGGCGGTAGCCGTGAAAACCAGCGTTAGAGGCTCCTAACGCTGGTTTTAGGCTACCGCCGGTATTTGGAGTCATTGAAAAAAGGGTCTAAAGCTCACTTTTCAGCCGCGACTTTTCCATACCGCAGATCCCCTTACGTCAATTGCGTATCCTATCTTTTCAATGGGATCTTCCTAACTCCGGTATTTAGAGTCGTGTCTGAAGTGAGCGTTAGAATTCTAACGACAAAACTCCAGCCGCAGAAAAAAGTCAGTAGTTAAGAGCTTTCTGGGCTAACGCCGGTTCATAAAGCTCTTAACTACTGTGCTCTAAAGTACATTAACACCCATAAACTACCTATGTACCCCTAAACTCGATTAAATTTTTTAACCCCTAATCTGCCGACCGCCACCTACGTTATACTTATGTACCCCTAATCTGCTGCCCCTAACACCGCCGACCCCTATACTATATTTATTAACCCCTAACCTGCCCCCCACAACGTCGCCGCCAGCTACCTACAATAATTAACCCCTAATCTGCCGACCGCAAAGCGTCGCCACCTACATTATAGC
Source organism: Bombina bombina (assembly GCF_027579735.1). Taxonomy (NCBI): domain Eukaryota; kingdom Metazoa; phylum Chordata; class Amphibia; order Anura; family Bombinatoridae; genus Bombina; species Bombina bombina. Next base: position 647,326,182 of record NC_069500.1, on the reverse strand, counting down.
TATCAGCCAATAGAATGCGAGCTCAATCTGATTGACTGATTGGATCAGCCAATCGGATTGAACTTGATTCTGATTGGCTGATTCCATCAGCCAATCAGAATATTCCTACCTTAATTCCGATTGGCTGATAGAATCCTATCAGCCAATTGGAATTCGAGGGACGCCATCTTGGATGACGTCATTTAAAGGAACCGTCATTCGTCGTTCAGTCGTAGAAGATGCCTCTTGGATGAAGACTTCAATCGGATGGAAGACCTCTTCTGCCCCGCTTGGATGAAGACTTCTACCGGATGGAGGACCTCTTCTTGCTCCGCTTGGATGAAGAATTTGGCTTGGCTGGGTGAAGACGACTCAAGGTAGGGAGATCTTCAGGGGCTTAGTGTTAGGTTTATTTAAGGGGGGTTTGGGTTAGATTAGGGGTATGTGGGTGGTGGGTTGTAATGTTGGGGGGGTATTGTATTTTATTTTTTACAGGCAAAAGAGCTGAACTTCTTGGGGCATGCCCCGCAAAGGGCCCTGTTCAGGGCTGGTAAGGTAAAAGAGCTTTGAACTTTAGTAATTTAGAATAGGGTAGGGCATTTTTTTATTTTGGGGGGCTTTGTTATTTTATTAGGGGGCTTAGAGTAGGTGTAATTAGTTTAAAATTGTTGTAATATATTTCTAATGTTTGTAAATATTTTTTTATTTTTTGTAACTTAGTTCTTTTTTATTTTTTGTACTTTAGTTAGTTTATTTCATTGTATTTATTTGTAGGAATTGTATTTAATTTATTTATTGATAGTGTAGTGTTAGGTTTAATTGTAGATAATTGTAGGTATTGTATTTAATTTATTTATTGATAGTGTAGTGTTAGGTTTAATTGTAACAGGTTAGGATTTATTTTACAGGTAAATTTGTAATTATTTTAACTATTTTAGCTATTAAATAGTTCTTAACTATTTAATAGCTATTGTACCTGGTTAAAATAAATACAAAGTTACCTGTAAAATAAATATAAATCCTAAAATAGCTATAATATAATTATAATTTATATTGTAGCTATATTAGGATTTATTTTACAGGTAAGTATTTAGCTTTAAATAGGAATAATTTATTTAATAAGAGTTAATTAATTTCGTTAGATTTAAATTATATTTAACTTAGGGGGGTGTTAGTATTAGGGTTAGACTTAGCTTTAGGGGTTAATACATTTATTAGAATAGCGGTGAGCTCCAGTCGGCAGATTAGGGGTTAATAATTGAAGTTAGGTGTCGGCGATGTTAGGGAGGGCAGATTAGGGGTTAATACTATTTATTATAGGGTTAGTGAGGCGGATTATTATTATTATTATTAGGTATTTGTAGAGCGCCAACAGATTCCGCAGCGCTGTAAACATAGTCGGTGTACAGGATAGCTTTTGTAGGGGTCAAGTGGGTAGAGGGCCCTGCCGAGAGTTTCACTGTTGTAGTCGGCTCTTATGAAGCGATCTGTAAACAGCTGGGCCCATAGGCTTACAATCTAAGGGGTTCAAGGGGAAAGCAATGGCGTTAGGAAAGGTTAGTGTTGGTTGTATGCATCCCTGAATAGTAGAGTTTTTAGGGAGTGCTTGAAGCTGTTAAAACTAGGGGAGAGTCTTATGGAGCGAGGCAGGGAATTCCACAAGATGGGGGCCAGTCTGGAGAAGTCCTGTAAATGTGAATGTGAGGAAGTAACAAGAGAGGAGGAGAGGAGGATATCCTGAGCTGATCGAAGGGGGGATGGGAGGGAGAGTATCTAGAGACAAGTTCTGAGATGTAGGGGGGAGCAGTGCAGTTGAGAGCTTTATATGTCAGGGTGAGGATTTTATGTTGAATCCTAGAGGCAAGAGGAAGCCAGTGAAGGGATTGGCAGAGAGGTGCAGCAGATGAAGAGCGACGAGTAAGGAAGATGAGCCTGGCAGAGGCATTCTTAGGGGATTAGGGGTTAATAACTTTATAATAATAGCGTTGCAGTCCGCTCAGCAGATTAGGGGTTAATAAGTGTAGGCAGGTGTCGGCGACGTTGTGGGGGGCAGATTAGGGGTTAATAAATATAATATAGGGGTCAGCGATGTTAGGGGCAGCAGATTAGGGGTACATAGGGATAATGTAAGTAGCGACGGTTTACGGAGCGGCAGATTAGGGGTTAATAATAATATGCAGGGGTCAGCGATAGCGGGGGGCAGCAGAATAGGGGTTAATAAGTGTAAGGTTAGGGGTGTTTAGACTCGGGGTACATGTTAGAGTGTTAGGTGCAGACGTAGGAAGTGTTTCCCCATAGCAAACAATGGGGCTGCGTTAGGAGCTGAACGCGGCTTTTTTGCAGGTGTTAGGTTTTTTTTCAGCTCAAACAGCCCCATTGTTTCCTATGGGGGAATCGTGCACGAGCACGTTTTTGAGGCTGGCCGCGTCCGTAAGCAACTCTGGTATCGAGAGTTGCAGTGGCGTTAAATATGCTCTACGCTCCTTTTTTGGAGCCTAACGCAGCCATTCTGTGCACTCTCAATACCAGAGTTATTTTAAAGGTGCGGCCAGAAAAAAGCCAGCGTTAGATACGCGGGTTGTTACCGACAAAACTCTAAATCTAGCCGTATATTTCTTGATGGGATGACAAAACAATTACCGTATAAAATAGCAGTTAATGAAATCTAGGTTGTACTAATTTTATACCATTTAATTGTGGGAAATCATTTTTTTTTAATCTGTTTAAGATTTTCATATAATTTGCTCTGGTATATGTGTCTTGTCTTAGAGTCAAAGGGGTAGATTTATTAAGCAGCGGATGCTGCTTTCTACCCTTGAAGTTTCAGGTCTGCCTGAAACTTAAGTTAAGAAGAAGCGGTCATAAGACTGCTGCTCCTTAACTTGTCCGCCATCTTTTAGGTGGCGGACTGCAATCATCCCGATCCGATCGGGATGATAGACACCCCCTGCTAGCGGCCAAATGTGCAGACGGTGGCATTGCACAAGCATTTCACAAGAAATACTTGTGTAATGTTAAATGTTGACAGTGTATGCTGTCGGCATTTAGCGATGTCTGGCGGACATGATTTGCTACAGCGATTCATGTCCGCCCGGCACTTGATAAATCTACCCCCATAGAGTCAGGTGGTTGCTGAGTAGCCTCATTATAAAAGGAAAGGTCATGTCTGAAATTAATTCTGGATAATTTTACCTATATTGTCCAGTGTTTGATAAGTGGACATTCCCGCCATTGACATCTACAGAGGAGCCCAATACATGATCAAATGTGGAAGATAGCAAAACAGTAAAGTAATAATTACAAACGAAAGTCTTAGGAAACAGACTTGCAAAATGCATTATATAAAAGCTGGTAACTATTAGACATGTGCAGCTCAAACATTTTTGGTTTGTCCGAATCTTTCAGAACAAATATTTGGGGAAGTTCTTTCCATAAATATTAGTTGGCTGCACTATTGGTGTTTGTTTTGTTTCAAACTAAACAAATACTGAATATTTTAATGCAAGCTCTGGGATCCGCCACTCTAAGCCTCCTATTAGTGCGGCCCAGGGCTCTGAGAAGAAGGATCAGGGTTAGAGCAGCTCTCCAGCAAGCTAGAGGTATTTTACCCTTTAAAGGTAATTTAAAGAAAACCAATGAATACTGATTAATTTTGTCAGTATTTTATCATTTTCTTTAAATTTCGTTGGTGCTTTGATTCATATATTTGTTTAGTTAAAACGAAACAAATATCAATTTTTCGTTACAAATTTGCATATGTAACAAAACCAATGCTTATCTCTAGTAACTATCGGCTAGATTATGAGTTGTGCGTTAAGGTAAAAAAGCAGCGTTAAGAGGTCCTAACGCTGCTTTTTTACGCCCACTGCTATTACGAGTCTTGCAGGTTTAGGGGCACCGCACACTTCTTTGGCCTTACCGCAAAACGACTTACGTAAACTTCGTGAAGTATTTTTTTCTATGGGACTTCCATAGCGCTGATATTACGAGTCTGTCCTGGGAGGCCAAAAAGTGAGCGGTACACCCTCTACCTCCAAGATCCCTAAAGCATTTAAAAGTTAGTAGTTAAGAGTTTTATGGTACAACGCCATAACATAAAACTCATAACTTAAGTGCTAAAAAGTACACTAACACCCATAAACTACCTATTAACCCCTAAACCGAGGCCCTCTCACATCGCAAACACTAAAATAAAAATTTTAACCCCTAATCTGCCGCTCTGGACATCGCCCCAACTATAATAAACATATTAACTTCTAAACCGCCGCACTCTCACATCGCAAACATTAGTTAAATATTATTAACCCCTAATCTGTCGCCCCTAACATCGTCGCCACCTACCTACATTTATTAACCCCTAATCTTCCGCCCCAACGTCGCTGCCACTATACTAAATGTATTAACCCCTAAACCTAAGTCTAACCCTAGCCCTAACTATTTAATAACTACCTAGCTAAAATAAATACAAAAGTACCAGTAAAATAAAACCTAACCTAAGTTACAATAACACCTAGCCTAAACCTACAATTAAATAAATTAACTAAATTAAAAACAATTAAATAAATTAAATAAGCTAAAGTACAAAAACAAACAAACACTAAATTACTGAAAATAATAAACAAATTACAAGATATTTAAACTAATTACACCTAATATAATAGCCCTATCAAAATAAAAAAAAAACCTAGCCTAAACTAAACTATCAATAGCCCTTAAAAGGGCCTTTTGCAGGGCATTGTCCCAAAAAAATACTATAAAAAAAAAACCTAAGCTCCCCATTGCCCTGAAAATTGCATTTGGATGGGCATTGCCTTTAAAAGGGCAGTTAGCTCTATTGCATGCCCAAAACCCTAACCTAAAAATAAAACCCACCCAATACACCATTAAAAAACACTAACCCCCTGAAGATCGACTTACAGTTCTGAAGACCGGACATCCATCCTCAAGAAAGCGGCAGAAGTTTTCATCCAAGCCGAGCTGAAGTCCTCAATGAAGCCGGGAGAAGACTTCATCCAAGCCGGGTGAAGTGGTCCTCCAGACGGGCAGAAGTCTTCATCCAGACCGCATCTTCTATCTTCATCCATCCGACGTGGAGCGGGTCCATCTCGACTTGGAGCATCCACTTCATATGGAAGATCAATCCTATTGGCTGATCCAATCAGCCAATAGGATTGAGCTTGCATTCTATTGGCTGATTGGAACAGCCAATAGAATGCGAGCTCAATCCTATTGGCTGATTGGATCAGCCAATAGGATTTTTTCTACCTTAATTCCGATTGGCTGATAGAATTCTATTAGCCAATCGGAATCTAAGGGACGCCATCTTGGATGACGTCACTTAAAGGTACCTTCATTCAGTAAGAAGACTCCGGATGAAGAGGATGATAGTTTAGTTTTAGGCTAGTTTTTTTTTTATTTTGGGGGGCTTTTTATTTTGATAGGGCTATTAGATTAGGTGTAATTAGTTTACATATCTTGTAATTTATTATTTTCTGTAATGTAGTGTTTGTTTGTTTTTGTAATTTAGCTAATTTCATTTATTTAATTGTTTTTAATTTAGTTAATTTATTTAATTGTGGGGTTAGGTTAGGTGTTATTGTAATTTAGGTTAGGTTTTATTTTACAGGTACTTTTGAATATATTTTAGCTAGGTAGTTATTAAATAGTTAATAACTATTTAATAACTATTGTACCTAGTTAAAATAAATATAAACTTGCCTGTAAAATAAAAATAAACCCTAAGCTAGCTACAATGTAACTATTAGTTATATTGTAGCTATCTTAGGGTTTATTTTATAGGTAAGTATTTAGTTTTAAATACTTAGGTAATAATATACATTTTTAATAAGATTTATTGTAATTATATTTAAGTTAGGGGGTGTTAGGGTTAGACTTGGGTTTAGGGGTTAATACATTTAGTATAGTGGCGGCGATGATGGGGGCGGCAGATCAGGGGTTAATAAATGTAGGTAGGTGGCGGCGATGTTAGGGATGGCAGATTAGGGGTTAATAATATTTAACTAATGTTTGCGAGGCGGGAGTGCAGCGGATTAGGGGTTAATATGTTTATTATAGTGGCGGCGACATTGGGGGCAGCAGATTAGGGGTTAATAAGTGTAGTTAGGTTGCGACGACATTGGGGGAGGGAGATTAGGGGTTAATAAATATAATGTAGGTGTCGGCGATGTTGGGGGCAGCAGATTAGGGGGTTCATAAGTATAATGTAGGTGGCGGCGGTGTACGGAGCGGCAGATTAGGGGTTAATAAGAATAATGTAGGTGGCGGCGATGTTGGGGGCGGCAGATTAGGGGTTAATAAGTGTAAGATTAGGGGTGTTTAGACTCAGGGTTCATGTTAGGGTGTTAGGTGTAAACATGAAATGTATTTCCCCATAGGATTCAATGGGGCTGCTTTACTGAGTTTTACGCTGCTTTTTGGCAGGTGTTAGACTTTTTCTAAACCAGCTCTCCCCATTTATTCCTATGGGGAAATCGTGCACGAGCACGTACGACCAGCTCACCAGTGACTTAAGCAGCGCTGGTATTGGAGTGCGGTAAGGAGCTCAATTTTGCTCAACGCTCACTTCTTGCCTTTTAACACTGGGTTTGTAAAAACCTGTAATACCAGCGCTGCAGGCAAGTGAGCGGTGAGACAAAACTACTCGTTAGCACCGCACAGCTCATAACGAAAAACTCGTAATCTAGACGTATATTTGTATGTCTGTTTTGTTATGGGACAGCCATCTTTCTAAAAAGAACAAAAGGTGCCTTAAAGGAATGTCAGGATATTCTAGTATCATGGCCTTGATTTTGTTCACTTACACCTTGGCCCATCATGCTGAATTCATAAAGACTCTTTTGCCCCTATGAGGTATTTCATTTTATAGTCATGTCTTGCTATTTCAGAGAGGGTTGTTAAGGATGTCTCATTTTCCTTTATTCTTTTATTTCTATTTAATTATTTTCAGTTTTTTTATTTCTTGAATATATTAGAGTGGACAGTTATATATGGTATTTTTCTAATCAGTTCTCTAACGTTTTAAAGGCATTTTTGTATCATTCACAGTGGGGTGGTTCTATTCACAGAAATGTGACCAGATAAAACAATCTAAGGGAATTTTAGAAAGAATCAAGCAGTAGGGATGATTTTTACACATTGGGGGAAGGCAACTTTACAATGTTACCTTGACCATCAAGTAAATAACATTGATGTTTGAATGGTAAAATGGAAGTTTCACTTAAAAACATTCTACCATGCACATGGAAACGCAGCAATTATAAATGATAGGATATAATTTGCATGAAAACATTCAGCTGTTCAATATACATTAAACTACCAAGATATTTTAACTGTTTTTTCCTAATCATGAAAAACATATGCATCATTAAAGATTGAAGTAACAGTAATGCATTACTAGAACAAGGGTTTAGCTAGAAAAACAACAATTCCATGACAGTTCCTTAGGTTCTGGAAGCCTTTTAGGTTGGAATCAGCTATGTGTGGGACATCTTATAATGTTCCTTTGGGTAGGGGGTCATCATAAATTAAGATAAATTCTTAGTAGCAATATTTAGATAGTAAGTTCCTTAGGGGTGAAGACCCTGTTTGTATATACAGGTACCCATAACCCATAAAGGGTCTTATAGTATTGAAATAAATTAACAGACTGTCAGAATGAGAATGCTTACTGAGTAGATTAACATATTGCCTGATGAAATCACTTTCAGTTGGCTAAACACCACTTACTACTAGCCTTATTTGTAGTAGCCAGTATGGGTCGGTCCTTATCATTTTGCTAGTAAAAATCACAGTTTTGTAGTTTCTTACCTTGTTCCTCTTGCTGAGGCTAATTAGAGACAAATAGGCCACTGAAGTCTGGAAAATATCCCTGATATATATCAAAGGCTCTAATATGTTCAACAACTTGTGTTGGAATTGGATCAAAACAGTGTTTATTATGTTAAAAGTTTATTATATAAGTGAGGTTAGAAGATAATGTTGCACACACATTACAAAATAAGTGAATTAATTTAAAACTGAATAGCCAACAAAATCAACAACACATTTTTTTTAAAATCTCCCTATTTTACCTCAATTACAATAAACCAGTCTTTTATATCCTGCTGGTAATGGTGTTTAGTTATTGCATTTATTTCAGCTGGAATCAGTAAGCTCATTAATTTAAACTAGCTGGAGTGTGGTAATACAGTCTGCAGCTTCGACTAACACTCCCCTAATTGGGTTTCCAACTAATATTGTTTAATGATGTATCAATTAGTAGTCTTTATACAACTAGTGAACTAAACTACATTTCTCTAACAGCTTGTATTAGATTAATTAACTTTATCAAGCTATTTTGTGTTAAACTATGTAACTAATTAAGTAGGTTAAATGGGGACACTTTTTGGAGGCAACAGAGCCATCTGACATTTATTTGTGTCTCATTAAAACATAGAAAAGGTGACCTATTAACACTGTTGTTGTGTCAACTTGTTTTCTCTTAACAAATCAAGCGCACAGAAATAAATGTAATACATGCAATGCAAATAACAATATCAACTGTCTTCCTATACATTGTGTGTTCCATGGTCTTAATGATTGTGGATATGCTCCTTGACCTGTCTTTGCTAGTATGTCTCGAAAATATTCAAAATTAAATTTATTCCAGCCTATTTAGAGATTTACCATGGAAATTACTAACATTATACACAAATGTACCCATGAACTGAGCTAGTTATTGTATATAATTTGGAAAGGTTTCAGCTTTTTACCAGTATGCTGTATACTTGATAATCAGTGTGTGTCCTTCTGTCTCACAAGGATTGACAGTATGACACTGTGGAATTCTAGAATGAGGAGATAATTATGTGAAGGGGTAAGAAACATACATTCTGCAGTAACTGGGAAAGACAGAGAAGCAAATATAAATCAATATAGTGTTGTAGATAAAAAGCACAAAGAAAAACATGCAGAGAAACCAGAAATAAAAATACAACAGATTAAAGAAGGGCAATTAATAAAATATATTAAGGTATACATCTGCTTACTTACTAGCCCACCGAATGAAAAGGAATGCATTGGGGTCAGGGTTAAGGAAAATTGAGTTACCATTTATAATGATTTAAAAAGAATAATACAAATTGAAAGGCAAAGTATTTAATCTCATTCAAACATAAAGAAACTAGAGAAATCACCACTTTATATGCTAATTCAAACAAAATGTGCAACATGAACTGTGTGTCTCCCCTATACCTACTTGATGCTGCTTTTCTGAATATGTATCCCTAGAAATTGACATGTGGTTATTCTTTCTGCATCACATAAAAGAGATTTTTCTATGGAATGCGATTAATATACCTCCATGTTGAGATCTATTTACTAAACAGCGGAAGCTGCTTAGAAGCCTGTTAGGTGCAGACTCATACTAGCCTGCTTAGCACAAGTTAAGGAGCAACGGTCATATGACCACCACGGTTATTAACAGACCCCGGGCAGACTGTGGGCAGAGGACAAACAGCATCTGCTTTCTGTTTGCCGTGAAGACAAGTTCCCTAGCTAATAACATTGTATATACCTCTAATGTTAAATGGTGCCCATTATCTTCATCTGATAACTTGCTATAGTTATTTATTTATTTATTTTGTAGGTAGGCTGAATTTTAAGAACACCATTTATACATAATGGGCCAGATTACAAGCATTACAAGTTGAAAGCAAAAAGTAGGTGTGAGAGTGAAAGACTTAGACGCTAACTTCAGGACTTCAGATATTGCGACCATGCTAACTTCTTCTTCCCATAGACTTTTATGGTATCTGAGATGGACAGTAGCACAGTGGAATCGTGTTTTGTAGTCTGAGGAATCAACATTTCAAATAGTTTTTTGGAAAAAACAGTAGTCGTGTTCTCCGGGACAAAGAGGAAAAGAACCATTCAAGCTGTTATCAGCGTCAGATCCAAAAGCCAGTGTCTGTCATGGTATGGGGGCGTGTCAGTGCCCATGGCATAGGTAACTTGCACATCTGTGAGGGCACCATTACTGCAGAGAAATATGTATACATTTTGGAGCAACATATACTGCCATCCAGATGTCATCTTTGCCATGGACGTCCCTGCATTTTCAAGCAGGACATTACCAAACCAAATTCTGTCCGAATTAAAAGTGCATGGTTGTGTAAGCAGAGAGTGCACATGCTAGCAGGCCTGTCTGCAGTCCTGACCTTTGTCTGATTGAGAATGTGTGGCGCAGCTGATGACATGCATAATAGATGAATGGGGAAAATTCTGCTTGTTAAATCGATTGGTGTCTTCAGTGACCAAACACTTAAAGGGCCATAATACCCAAATGTTTAAACACTTGAAAGTGATGCAGTATGGCTGTAAATAGCTGACTAGAAAATATCACCTGAACATTTCTATGTAAAAAAGAAAGATATTTGACCTCAAAAGTTTATCAGTAGCCACATCCCATTGTAAAGGACTTCTAAGCAACAAATCAGTATGTCTGTCCCAGGACAGCGGAAAGATCGAGCTTACGTGCACACTCATCGTATTTCCCTATTCAGTGTAAGGAAGTTTACAATCAAATCTCATGAGATCACAGTAAAAGAGTTCATGACCTCAGCACTGTTGATGCTGATTGGCTGCTGTTCATTTCTTCATTTTTTAAATTTTTTTTTACCTGCAGCTGGGCAACAGCTGAGTATAAGTTTTTACACAGAATTTACTCTGCTGAACTGAGGAGATTGTGAGGTAAAATATCTTCCTTTTTTACATAGAGATGCTCAGGTGATATTTTCCTGCCAGCTTTTTACAGTTATACTGCATCAGTTTCAAGTGATTTAGCATATTAGTATTAAGTCCCTTTAATAAGTGTTATTAGAAGAAAAGCTGATGTTATACAGTATTAAACAGTCGACTGTCCCAACTTTAATATTTCATTTTCCATATTGTCCCAACTTTTTCGGAATTGGAGTTGTATGTATATATATATATATATATATATATATATATATATATACTGTATATATATATATATACATATACAGTATATATATACACACATATTTAGACATGCATGACAAGTGAAAAAATGGCACTCACTGGACTTAGTATAAAAAATATATCTATACAGTATTAATAGAAGTTAAAAAACGGCATAACATTTCGGGATTCTTACAATCCCTTTGTCAAATGCCTCCACATGATTCACCTCCGTGAATCTAAAAACATATACCTGCATAAGCTCATTATCTTGTTTAAATGTTCACCAGTTAACACGAACTCCAATTACGCCGCCCCATGCATGTGATGTCATCACGCTACACCACTTGCACTGGTGCACACACGGAGGGCAGTTACAATGGTAACACAAAGAAACAAAAACAAAACCACATGGGCGTGTTCCTGAGATACATATGTTTGACAAGTATAGCGGAAGGACTGTGCTTATCCTTTTCTGGACTCTGATTTATATATATATATATATATAAATATATATATATATATATATATACTGTATATATAAATGTATATATATATATATATATATATATATATATATATATATATATATATATATATATATATAAATGTGTGTGTGTATATATATATATATATATATATATATATATATACACAAAGTTCAAAGTAAAGCGCACTCTCACCTTATTTACATCCACCAGAGTGCCAACGGTTCAAATATTACAACGCAATGGAAGCACTCACTGGTCCTTTTCAATTCTGTGATTTATTAGGGGGAGTGTCCCTCCGAAACGTCACATTAATAAATTACAGAATTGAAAAGGACCAGTGAGTGCTTCCATTGCTGTGTTTATATGTATATATGTGTAGAAATGTATTAATATAATTTATTTATATGTGTATATATGGATTTACAGACATATATACACATATCAACACATTTAATACATACGTACACATATATAGACATAGATACAAGTGAAATTGAGCCATTTGCAGTCAAGTAGCTGAAAACATGTAAAATCATGTTAAGTTTTCTTTTCACTTTTCATGCTCCATTAAAGTCTATGGAGGAATACGCTAATGTGATTGGGATATTTGAAGTTTGGCTCTTTGTGTGAGTTGGACTTGAGCTTGTGCAAAAACGTTTTACTTTCAACTTGTAATATGCGCAAAAAGCTTACTTTTAGCGTAGTCGTAAACTAGCCCTTTGTGGGCAGAGTTGCTTTTGGGAGAAACACTCTGTATGTGTACCTGATCGGGCTGTGGGCCAGTCCCTTTAACCCAGGACTTAGAGGAAATTGAGGATGGTTGGGAGGTAAGTATTTTTTTACCAATTTTTTTAAAGGTACACAAAATGCAAAATGAAACTCTCATGGCTAATAGACTTCACAATGTACTTCAATTATCAAACTCTACACACTCTTTTTATATACCTACTTTCTAAGGCATCAGCTACTACTCAGCATGTACAAAAGTTTCTACTGTATACGTATATCAGATAGAAAGAACCCAATTGCACTGCTATTGTTTAATCAATAACCCAATCGTGCTATCCTTATTATATTATAAGTATTGAATAATATGGAATAGAGAAGATGGTGCATCTGTAGTATGTACACTATTTACTTAGGCTAAAGAAAGGTAGAGGAACCAAATCTTTAAAAAGACTACAGTTTTAGAGAGAAATGCACAAAAATGGGAAGGGTCATAGACCTAGAAGTGTGGAGGAGTTGTTTGATTTAAAACATAACTTTTATTATATCAACAAACACACATAGTTAAAATAGGAAAAAATAAATTAAAAACACTCTTAGGCTTCTGAAATATTTTAATATCAGATATGGTGGGCAGAAGCAAAAACTGTGTATGGTTGAGTGAGCACTGGAAATGTGTGTTGAACAGTGGCTAAATTAGTTAGCAAAGTTATATAATTAAATCAGTATTGCTTACCAAGTACTAAAATAGAACTAGGCTTCTAGCAAATATAACAGCTTATATATCTGTGCCACTGTTACATAATATTACCTTCGGTCTCGCTATAATTGAGCCAAAACATGTTAGGGATGTTAGGGAACTGGTAAGGAGTCCTAGCAGCTTCTGTATTTTAGCTTGCCTTAGGCATTATTATACGAATATTTAACTAGGCTTTATATTGAAGCAGTACTTAACCATCAATTGATTTAGAACCATGACATGTTAGAGCTTATTCCGTTAAACAACCAAACTACCAGTAACACTGATAGTGTCAGTCTGTAGTACATCCATCTTGAGTACTCAAGACCTACTATTTTTAACAATTTGAGAACCGAACTATGATTTATGCAATGTAATGGCTATATTTAGGCATAATCAGCTGAACCTTTTGTGTGAAAATAACGCTACGATCTAGTAAGGTTACAATATAGTTAAGCATATAAACAGCTATATAGACGCTCTTAATCTTGGAGCAACCTATTATAAATCTGAATACCTTGCACACAATGGATATTATTAGTCGCGCTAATATTGCGGTTTACAAGTTCTAACATATAAAGTGATACATGTGTTTGCAATTTTGCTCCATCGTATCAATCGGTAAGCGTCATTACTAGTATTCAAGCAGCTGTTTAGCAAAGACCTTTAGTGTCTGTTGTATTCGAACATCTAACTATTTATTTAAGTAGTATCAAGCTTTTTTAAAGCAAACATTAATAATCAGCTCAATTACTACAAATCCAGTTACTGACAAATCCAGTAAGGATACATTATAGCTGAGCATATAAACAACTACACAGACTCTCTGAACTTTGGAGCAACCTATTATAAATCTGAATACCTTGCACACAATGGATATTACTAGTCGCACTAATATTGCGGTTTACAAGTTCTAACATATAAAGTGATACATGTGTTTGCAATTTTGCTCCATCGTATTAATCGGTAAGCGTCATTACTAGTATTCAAGCAGCTGTTTAGCAAAGTTTTACAAAGCCTTTAGTGTCTGTTGTATTCGAACATCTAACTATTTATTTAAGTGGTATCAAGCTTTTTTAAAGCAAACATTAATAATTAGCTCAATTACTACAAATCCAGTTACTGACAAATCCACTAAGGATACATTATAGCTGAGCATATAAACAACTACACAGACTCTCTGAACTTTGGAGCAACCTATTATAAATTTGAATGCCTTGCACACAATAGATTTTACTAATCGCACTAATATTGAGGTTTACAATTTGTAACTTATAAAGTGACACATAGGTTTGCAATCTTGCTCTATCGCATTAATATGTAAGCGTTGTTACTAGTATTTAAGCAGTTGCTCAGCAAAGACCTTCAGCGTTTACTATATTTGAACATTCAACTATTTATTTGAGTTGTATCAAGCTTTATTAGAACAACCATTAACAGTCAGCTCAATTACTATAAACACAGTTACTGAAAATAGTAATTAAATTATGTAACACTTCTATGTCTACACTAGTAGCCAGACCGGAGGTAATATTATGTAACCTAGTTCTATTTTAGTACTTGGGAAGCCATACTGCTTTAATTATATAACTTTGTTAACTAATTTAGCCACTGTTCAACACCCATTTCCAGTGCTAACTCGACCATACACATAGACTAAGAGTGTGTTTAATTTATGTTTTCCTATTTTAACTATGTGCGTTTGTTGATATAATAAAAGTTATGTTTTAAATCAAACAACTTCTCCATACTTCTAGGTCTATGACCCTTCCCATTTTTGTGCATTTCTCTGCACAACATGTGCAGCTGTTTCAATGAAATCATATAAGGAGCATATCCTATTTGGCCCTTTGAGTGCTAAAACTGTAGTCTTTTTAAAGATTTGGTTCCTCTACCTTTCATTAGCCTAAGTATAAACGTATATCAGTCTGTGATTGGCTGATGGCTGTCACATGATACAGGGTGCTGGCAAATTGAAGTATATTTTCAACATTTAAAAAAAAAAACTACTGATCATTTAAAGTAAGTGCTATAGTATTGACTTTTTATTATGCACTTGTTGACTATGCAATTCTACTGTATTTATTTAACCCCTTAACGACCAAGGACGTACGCCACACGTCCTCAAAAAAAATACAGTTAATGACCGAGGACGTGTGGCGTACGTCCTTGGTCTGGAAAGCAGCTGGAAGCGATCCTGCACGCTTCCAGTTGCTTTCCGGTTATTGCAGTGATGCCTCGATATCGAGGCATCCTGCAATAACCTTTTTTAGCAATCCGGTGCAGAGAGAGCCACTCTGTGGCCCTCTCTGCACCGGACATCACCGGCTAAATCCGTTGGTGGGTGGGAGCCGGTTCGGGAGGCGGGTGGCGGCCATCGATGGCCCTGATGATGTGGAGGGGGGCGGGATCGTGGGCGGGGGTGATCGGGGGCACGCACGGGCGCGCGCGTGCACGGGAGGGCGGGGGCGGGCGCTAGCACGGGGAGGGAGCGGGTGGGAACCGCTCACCTACAGAAAAATGAAGTATTAAAAGTTTAAAAAAAGTAGACAATATTTATATAAAACTACATCAGTCAGGGGGTGGGGGATTGGTCTGTGTGGGGGGGAAGCTACACTACAGAAAAAGAACATAAAAATAAAAAAAAAACATTTCTCTTGCAAACTGGGTACTGGCAGACAGCTGCCACTACCCAAGATGGCCCCCAATAAGGCAGAGGGGGAGGGTTAGAGAGCTGTTTTGGGGGGGATCAGGGAGGTTGGGGGCTAAGGGGGGATTCTACAAAGTAGCATATGTAAATATGCTAAAAAAAAATTTCTTTTTAAAAAAAAAAAAAAAATTTATTTTAGTACTGGCAGACTTTCTGCCAGTACTTAGGATGGAGGGGACAATTGTGATGTGGGGGAGGGAAGGGAGCTGTTTGGGAGGGATCAGGGGGTCTGATGTGTCAGGTGGGAGGGAAAGCTAAAATTAACCCTGCAAGCTCCATACAAACTACCTAATTAACCCCTTCACTGCTAGCCATAATACACGTGTGATGCGCAGCAGCACTTTGCGGCCTTCTAATTACCAAAAAGCAACGCCAAAGTCATATATGTCTGCTATTTCTGAACAAAGGGGATCCCAGAGAAGCATTTACAACCATTTGTGCCATAATTACACAAGCTGTTTGTAAATAATTTCAGTGAGAAACCTAAAATTGTGAAAAATTTAGCGTTTTTTTTTATTTGATTGCATTTGGAGGTGAAATGGTGGCATGAAATATACCAAAATGGGCCTAGATCAATGCTTGGGGTTGTCTACTACACTACACTGAAGCTAAAATTAACCCTAGAAGCTCCCTACATGCTCCCTAATTAACCCCTTCACTGCTGGGCATAATACACGTGTGGTGCGCAGTCGCATTTAGCAGCCTTCTAATTAGTAAAAAGCAAAGCCAAAGCCATATATGTCTGCTATTTATGAACAAAGGGGATCCCAGAGAAGCATTTACAACCATTTATGCTATAATTGCATAAGTTGTTTGTAAATAATTTCAGTGAGAAACCTAAAGTTTGTGAAAAAAATTGTGAAAAAGTGAACAATTTTTTTTATTTGATCGCATTTGGCGGTGAAATGGTGGCATGAAATATACCAAAATGGGCCTAGATCAATACTTTGGGATGTCTTCTAAAAAAAAATATATACATGTCAATAAATATTCAGGGATTCCTGAAAGATATCAGTGTCCCAATGTAACTATCGCTAATTTTGAAAAAAAGTGATTTGGAAATAGCAAAGTGCTACTTGAATTTATGGCCCTATAACTTGTAAAAAAAGCAAAGAACATGTAAACATTGGGTATTTCTAAACTCAGGACAAAATTTAGAAACTATTTAGCATATGTTTTTTTTGGTGGTTGTAGATGTGTAACAGATTTTGGGGGTCAAAGTTAGAAAAAGTGTGTTTTTTTCAATTTTTTCCTCATATTTTATAAAATTTTTTATAGTAAATTATAAGATATGATGAAAATAATGATATATTTTGAAATTCCATTTAATGGCGAGAAAAACGGTATATAATATGCGTGGGTACATTAAATGAGTAAGGGGAAAATTACAGCTAAACAGAAACACTGCAGAAATGTAAAAATAGCTTTGGTCCCAAACGGACAGAAAATGGAAAAGTGCTGTGGTCATTAAGGGGTTAATGTTCCTTTAAAGGGACATAAAACCCAATTTTTTTCTTTTCTGATTCAGATAGAGCACACAATTTAAAACAACTTTCCAAATTACGTCTGTTATCAAATTGTCTTTGTTTTCTTGTTATCCTTTGTTGAAAAGCACTATATGGAAGCAGTTTTGCAACAATAATATACATTAGCAGGAACACTAGATGGCTGCACTATTTCCTTTCATGGAGTGCTTTAGGCACGTGCACGCTACCTACCTAGGTATGGTAACTCAACAAAGAATATCATGAGAAGGAAGCAAATTTGATAATAGAAGTAAATTGGAAACTTTATTAAAATTGTATCTCTATCTGAATGAAAGAAATATTTTGGGTTTAATGTCCCTTTAAGTAGATTTAGCTTGTAATTTATTGTAAGCAGAGAAAGATGAAGGAAGTGTCCATTATTTTATGTGGCACTGAGCTTACAACTTGCCATCACTCTGAGGTTTAACAAATTCTCTTTTGTGGGTATTAATGTATCTTACCCTCTGTATGGCCTTCTCCAATTTGTTTTATATTAGATGTAACCTGTTTTTGCAACAGCATACATATTTCTGGTAGAGCTCACCAAATACAGGGAGTGCAGAATTATTAGGCAAATTAGTATTTTGACCACATCATCCTCTTTATGCATGTTGTCTTACTCCAAGCTGTATAGGCTTGAAAGCCTACTACCAATTAAGCATATTAGGTGATGTGCATCTCTGTAATGAGAAGGGGTGTGGTCTAATGACATCAACACCCTATATCAGGTGTGCATAATTATTAGGCAACTTCCTTTCCTTTGGCAAAATAGGTCAAAAGAAGGACTTGACAGGCTCAGAAAAGTCAAAAATAGTGAGATATCTTGCAGAGGGATGCAGCACTCTTAAAATTGCAAAGCTTCTGAAGCGTGATCATCGAACAATCAAGCGTTTCATTCAAAATAGTCAACAGGGTCGCAAGAAGCGTGTGGAAAAACCAAGGCGCAAAATAACTGCCCATGAACTGAGAAAAGTCAAGCGTGCAGCTGCCAAGATGCCACTTGCCACCAGTTTGGCCATATTTCAGAGCTGCAACATCACTGGAGTGCCCAAAAGCACAAGGTGTGCAATACTCAGAGACATGGCCAAGGTAAGAAAGGCTGAAAGACGACCACCACTGAACAAGACACACAAGCTGAAACGTCAAGACTGGGCCAAGAAATATCTCAAGACTGATTTTTCTAAGGTTTTATGGACTGATGAAATGAGAGTGAGTCTTGATGGGCCAGATGGATGGGCCCGTGGCTGGATTGGTAAAGGGTAGAGAGCTCCAGTCCGACTCAGACGCCAGCAAGGTGGAGGTGGAGTACTGGTTTGGGCTGGTATCATCAAAGATGAGCTTGTGGGGCCTTTTCGGGTTGAGGATGGAGTCAAGCTCAACTCCCAGTCCTACTGCCAGTTTCTGGAAGACACCTTCTTCAAGCAGTGGTACAGGAAGAAGTCTGCATTCTTCAAGAAAAACATGATTTTCATGCAGGACAATGCTCCATCACACGCGTCCAAGTACTCCACAGCATGGCTAGCAAGAAAGGGTATAAAAGAAGAGAATCTAATGACATGGCCTCCTTGTTCACCTGATCTGAACCCCATTGAGATCCTGTGGTCCATCGTCAAATGTGAGATTTACAAGGAGGGAAAACAGTACACCTCTCTGAACAGTGTCTGGGAGGCTGTGGTTGCTGCTGCACGCAATGTTGATGGTGAACAGATCAAAACACTGACAGAATCCATGGATGGCAGGCTTTTGAGTGTCCTTGCAAAGAAAGGTGGCTATATTGGTCACTGATTTGTTTTTGTTTTGTTTTTGAATGTCAGAAATGTATATTTGTGAATGTTGAGATGTTATATTGGTTTCACTGGTAAAAATAAATAATTGAAATGGGTATATATTTGTTTTTTGTTAAGTTGCCTAATAATTATGCACAGTAATAGTCACCTGCACACAGATATCCCCCTAAAATAGCTATAACTAAAAACAAACTAAAAACTACTTCCAAAACTATTCAGCTTTGATATTAATTAGTTTTTTGGGTTCATTGAGAACATGGTTGTTGTTCAATAATAAAATTAATCCTCAAAAATACAACTTGCCTAATAATTCTGCACTCCCTGTACATACTAAGTATCTCTACAACAATATAGACATCAGTTTGTACTAAAAGAAAATATGTCTTCCATCAATCCACGTTGACGTATATTGTTGTATATGCTTGAATTACATTTTACAAGAAAGGAAAAAATCATATAAAGCTTTTTTGATGGATTTTTGCAAATGGTATGACCTGTTTTAAAAGCCACATAAAATGTATATTTCATTAAATAAAAATGATCTTAAAAGTTAAGGATTCAACCATTTGGCTATTTTCTAAGAAATAAAATGTTCCTACATTTGTCTAATTATGTGTAAATATTTAAAGGAATTATATTTTATTAATTAGAATATAGTTCATAGTTTATTAAATATTATAATAGATCAGAGGAACAGTGAAACCCACATCTCCAGGGATCAATTAAAAGCTAAGTAGCTCTACTCCTAAATAACTAATTATATGATAACTATTTGGATATTACATTTAATTAAAGTATATGACACATTATATGGACTTTTTAATATTTGGCTTAAGATCAAAATCCTTATTAAGCAATTTACAATTTAATGTATTCTGTGTGTGAATCCAAAATAGTCTTAATACAAAACAAATTAGCTGTCTCAAATAACCTTTTGCATCCAGTCTTAACTTACACAATAAAAAGACACTTATAAGCATAAAAAGAGCTAAATTAGTTGTCATCTGAATCATCCAAATTAGGATCATTGTGTTAAGAGCTGATTGCTAAATAGTATGAGCTGACCCATTTGAAATGTTTGTTCTACTTAGAACTCCCAAAATAGAATTTGTCTTGTTTTAAAAGCTTTTTGCCCTGGCTCCAAAAAAAAACCCCCAGCTACTAAAACCAACCAGGGAATCTGTTCAAATAGCATTCAGTTGTTAGAAACAGAAAAAATAACCTAGCTGATAGTTTGAAAATGAAAATATAATTGCCTTATATTTCAGTGCACATAAAGAACATCTTGAAACTATACTTGTGAATAAATGCTTATTCCACTGGAGTAATTTATAATCAATATAATTGCAAACTGCAGTATATTTTTGTTTGTGTTATGGGCTTCATTTAACATACTGCCGGCAGACTAGGTTCCCATCTGGAAATCTGTACATCCTGCATCATGGCGAGTGGGCAGCATTTGCTGCATGCCACCACCTGCTCTCTCATGCAACCTATTGAATGAGTGTAGGGCTTGTCAATCATCCCAGTCAGCTCTGATCAGGATGATTTAACTCAGGCACCATTAAGGTGGTGGAGAACGTAAATAGTAGTGGTCTTAAAGGGACATTCCAGTCAAAATGTAAATGCACATATATTTATTACATCTTTGAATAGAAACATATTTGCAATATACATGTATTGGTAAAAATGCTTCTAGTAAAAGTTATTGCTGTTTTAGTGTTAACATTTCTCTCTGTGTGTGCATGTGAAGCATAGCTAGATATTGTCACTGCACCCACGTTTTAAAAACTGCAGCTGCTCAGATCATCAGTGGGGCTTGTATCATGTCAGCAATTAACAAATTGAGTCATTACCAGATGGTACAAGCACCTTACGCTCTCTGAGCAAGTGCTGTGTTTAAAATGCTGGTGCATGGTGCATACTTAAATACACTTTTGAAACAGCTATAGCTTTTAGTAGAAGCATTTTTGCTAATGTATGTATATTACAAAATTGCTTCTGTTCAATACCGAAATGCACCCATGTGGTTTCCAATTTTGGCTGGAATATCCCTTTAAGTAGGTCATTTTAATCCAGAAGAGCCCCCCCACCACCCCCCACCCCCTATTTGCAGAATCAGCTCTACAGGTTCTCCCTGTTGTCTGGGTTAATGAGTCCACACTTCTCATTCTCTGTCTAGCTGCCCCCCCCCCACCTATTTATCGTACCTGCTAACTTTAGCAAGGCGTACATTAGTCCAAGGCATTCTGCAATCTCCTCTACTGGCACTCCTCCCATTTTCTTCCTCTCTACATCTGGACTGGTACTGCATACCATTCTGGTAATTGTAGCTGCCACCTATGAATGGGAACTGCCATTACCAGCATATCAGGCAAGGGTAAGATAAGCCCACAGCTGGGGCTCCAAAGTGTATCTGCAGCTTGGTAAATGGAGCACAAAGCCTGTAAGCTCACGAGTCCAAATGTTCTGTTGATCATTTTATGTAAAGATGGTTTACAGCTTACAGTAACTCAAGGGCAGGGCCTTCTACGCTTATGATTTATGTAAATGTCTTCTATTATTGTACTCCATAACTGTATACAGTGCTGTGTAATATGTTGGCGCTTTATAAATAAATAATAATAATAACTATAATATGCTTTTTACATTTTTACAACATTTTTATAAAGTTTTTAAATCACATTTCAGTACATTCTTTCGAATAACACCTATACTTCGTGCTGTCAGGCTTTCCCCTAATCTTTCTTCTTTTAAATGCTCCCTGAAGAGTAGCGAAGAGAAGCGAAGCTTACCACCAAACTCAGTAATAAATTAATTCCACTTACCTAATATTTCCCTCGTCTAACTCCGTATTAACATCTTTCTCCCTCTTGCAGTCCTCACCTTCGGTTTCTCAACCTCCTACCCTTCTAGATTGTAAGTTCCCACAGGACTAGGGCTCTCAATTTCTCCTGTATGTGTTTGTCAAATTATGTCCTGTCTCTTACAAGTTTTATATCATTGTTTTATTGAAATTAATTGAACACATAATACGCACTGCGGAATATGTTGGCGCTTCATAAATAAAGTATAATAATAATAATAATACTTGGTACATTTGTTAGTTTTTGACATCAATTAAAGAGATGACTGAATGATTACACTGTTACGTTACTTATTGTTAGACATGACACTGTGATTAACAATTGTAACCAGATAAAACATTTATGCAAAAATAAAAGAGAATAAGTAAGCCATGATTAAAGGGACATTAAACTGCTGAGTACAACTACAATGGAATGCTTATTACTCACCATGCTATTATGTGAGCCAAACGGAAGTAAAAGGTACAGCTGTCAAAAAGCAGTTCTATGAAGGTGCACTACTCTACTCCCAGGATACAACAATACGCAAGCTACAAGATGGCAGCGCCCAGTATAAAATGCAGAGCTTTACCAACTAGATATTTTTTGTTAAAATAAGACCACAGTATTTAGCAGAGCTGCAGGTACAGGAGCAAAAACAATAGCATGGTGAGTAGTAACCATGCTACTGTAATTTTATCAGCATGGGCAGAGGGGGGCAAGGGAGGGCACAAACGTTTGCACGCAAGTGATAAGGGGTTTATTGTGGGTTTTTGTAGTTATTGGGTTTACCGCTGGTATTACGTGTTGAAAGTAAACCCGATCACTTGAGCGCAATCGCAATTTATGCTAGAATAATTCCTACGTCCTCAGAACTCTGGTTAACTGTTTTGCGAAACTAAAAAGTGTCAAAGAATACATCAAAAATACATCACAAAGTACAGTTACACTCATAATAAAAGCATCTAATAAAAATTATTCATAAAAATATTGCACACAAAAGTTATAAGGACTGAAAGATATCAGGTCTCAGGGAAAAAAAATCTGGGAAAGTCCTTTAACATAGAGATACATATATATATATATTTGTGTGTGTGTGTACTTGAGCCTTTTGCAGTTAAGTAGAGGAAACATGTAAAAGCATATTTATTCAATATTCGTTTTTAATAAAGGTTTTAACTATGTATTTACTGTAATAATTTTACTTTCCAATGTTCTGCACATATCAGAATATGTTCTATGTATTTATAAATAGATTTTCCTGTATATATCTGTATATATCAATACCTATATATATATTCATGTATATATATATATATATATATATATATGTGTGTGTGTGTGTGTGTGTGTGTATAAATATATATTGTACCAAAATACCATCAGAAATATGTATAGAAATATTTATTTATGAATAAATAGAAAATATTCTGCTATGTGGAGAACATTGAAATGTGAAATATTAAAAAGTTTCGTGTCGGGTTCGCACACATGAGAAAATGCGATCGGAATTGCTTGCGAGTAGGGTGTTAGTTATTTCTCCATTGATTTCTATAGGAGAATACATGAATACATGAATACACATGCAATATCCTGTTTGTTTTTTTGCGCTTGTCAGGTTAGCGAGCAAAATAGTTTACTTTCAACTCATAATACCAGTGCAACCCAACGAGCGCAAAAAAGCCAAACGCTTGAACGTAAGGACAAACTATCACTCCTCAGACAACAAGGGTAGCATAAAGTCATAAAGTTAGTATAAAATGTATTATTTTGCAATTTTATCAGGTAAAGCCAATTAGATACAGATATGTACAAGGGTTAGCCATGAGACGTTAGCAGGGTGCATTTCAAGTTCAAAGAATTAGAATATACTCAAATTTTAGACCTAAATTAATTTAAAAGGGGCAAACTAAACAATGAATATGTATTGCAAAGTTGCTTCATTACACATAACTAACCATTTAAAAAAAATATCAGGTTATTTACTGTCCCTTAATTTAAACTCAGTGAAATCAACCAAAATTATAGGTATCCGCCAAAAAAAATAAAGCTACCCCCAAAAAGTAAACGTAAAGGGACAGTCAACTTAAAAAATGCTATTGTTTAAATAGATAGATAATCCTTTTATTACCCATTACCCAGTTTTGCATCGCCAACATGGTTATATTAGTAAACTTTTTACCTCTGTGATTACCTTTTCTGACAGCCCCCTGATCACATGACTTTTTATTTATTTTATATTGACTTGCATTTTAGCCAATAAGTGCAATCTCTGTCACAACCCATGAGCGTTAGCACAATGTTGTCTATATGACTAACATGAGTAAGCACTCCCCTGTTGTGAAAAGCTAATAAAAAAAGCATGTGATAAGAGGCTATCTTTAGTGGCTTAGAAACAGACAGAAATGTTGAGGTTTAAAGATTATAAAGTATATTAATATAACAATGTTGGTTGTGCAAAGCTGGGAAATGGGTAGTAAAGGCATTATTTATATTTTTAAACAATAACAATGTTGGTGTTTACTGTCCCTTTAACTTAATACTGATTGGATGTAAAACTAGGCTGATTTTTTATTTATTTAAATGTCTGCTTACTTCTTTGAAACTGATTTGCAAAAAACTCTGTTGGTGACAAAACTCACAGCTAAAACATAAATTACAATATTAAATAAAAATATAATAATAATATTAATATATTAACATAACTAAATTAATTAATAAATAAGTACTTAAAATAAATTGCGTTCTATATATGACATTTTAACAATGAAAACGCTATCAGCATAATTGTAAAAAGAAAAAACAGGTAACAAAGCTTGCCCAAAATAATACTGTCAAAATCTAACAAGTCTGTTTATTCAGCTGTAAATATTTTCTTCATAGATAAGCTGTTTTCAGTTGCACTCTATTTATAACACCGAACAATAAGTTCACAAAAAGCTCTTTGATGAAAGTTAATTAAATGTTCTTATGTCTACAATTCAAATTTTCTGCTAAATATGAATTTTTCTTATGTATGAGAAAAAAAGTTATTTGTGAATCAATATTTTTTTTTTACATATTTAAAGAAAAAGATAACAATCATCTCTAAACTATTTTCTCAACACTGATACACAGTTTTGAATATATATGTAAAATGAAAGCCTTAGAAGTTGGAAAGTTCTGTTATATATTTCCATTGAATAAGAAATAATTGTGCTGTAATGTGAAATCAATACACTGAAAAATAAATTGTTGTTCTGTAGTTTATAGTTATTGCCTCAGTTTTCGTTTTTCAGTTATCACTCCAATACCTTCATTACATCAAATTGATGTGTGTAAAGGATTTTCAATAATGAAAAGGACCAGCCATCCAAAGCACTATAGGATACACAAATAAGTCAAAGAGATTAAATCAAATAGTTTTCTTGACCTAGATTTTACAGGGTCATCAGTATGGATGAGGTCATAGGTCACATAATGCTTTTAAACTTATGAAATCTCCCATAAAGAAGTATATGCATGCAAAATATATGATTGTTTTCAAGCACACAATGGAAAAAAAATAGATTAATTCTGATGAAAAGAGCTGAGGTATATAATTCAAATAAATTATACAAATGGTTCTTAGGTAGCCTTGGCAACAGCTAGATACAGTTTTAAAACATAACATAAGACCAGCTTTTTGGTCTGAAATTGATAAAGTGCCACACTGCCATTTGCAATAGGAGAACAATGCCAAGACCAGAGATGTCTTCAGGAACCTCTTTAAAGGGACACTCAATCAAAATTAAACTTTCATTATTCAGATAGAGCATGCCATTTTAAACAACTTTCCAATTTACTTCCCTTAACAAAATTTATATTTAAACTTTTTGGGTCACCAGCTTCTACTTAGCATGTGCAAGAATTCACAGACTATATGTATATGCATTTGTGATTGGCTGATGGCTGTCACATGGTACAGGGGGAGGGGAAAAAGACATAACTTTTAAAATTGTCAGAAAAAAAATCTACTACTCATTTGAAGTTCAGACTAAGTGCTTTCACATTGTCTTGTTATCTTGCATTTGTTGATTATGCAAATCTACAGTGTTGACTGGTCCTTTAAGTTACTAATTAGACATGTGCACGGATGAAAAAAATAGTTTTCTCTAGATGACCAGCCTTAACTAATAAATGAAAGAATAAAAGGTGATATATTCATTTAAAATTTTAAACAAATAAAACACAATCAATTTTTAAAAGTAGAGCTCTATTGATGAAAGTTAATATCATTTTGGTTCATAAAATGTGTATAAAATGTAAAAAATAATAAAAAAAAGCTTTACATCAAATTCTAAACTGGCTAGTTTTGACCAGAATGATTTTTTAATGTATACTGGCGAAACTGAACTGACATAAAGCAACCTGAAGTGTATCATTTGTCAGATCAAGAATTCAATACTTTTGCCTCCCCATAAATGACTGAAATGTCACCTATAATCTGCTTTCTGTAAATTTAGCATTAACAATTTACTGTTGTCTTCATCTATTTGGTCTGAGTCTGTAAAGTTAAAGGGACACTGCGCTGTAAAATTTGTTTCCCTTTAAAGTGTTTCCAATGGCTTTCTATACCACCACCCATTGTTCTCAAGAACATGCCCATTCAGCTGAACTTAATCTACAGGAACAGCAGACCTCATTATCTTATCTTTCTCTATGTACAAAAAGACATAGGGGGGTAGTTATCAAGCCGTCAACCTCAAATACGCTGGAATTCCGCAGCGTATTTGTGGCGAGGCTGATTCGCCTTAGTTATCAAAGGCTCGAGACCGGCAAAAGTAGAATTTTGTGACGTAAACTTCGATCCGCCGGACTCAGTCCGACACAGATCGATTCTTACGTCACTCCAGATGTTCCGCACACAAGTGCGGCACAATCTCACTACTTTTGCTAGTTATCAAATGACTAGCAGGTATGCTCGGCACTTTTACGGCCCAGCGTACCTGGTTTTCAAACCGCCACCCCTGGAGGCGGCGGATCCCATAGGAATCAATGGGAGTCTGACCATAGCGAAAGTACAAGTTCGCTGCTGACAGACATCCCATTGATTTCTATGGGAGCTGTCTGCACCTAACACCCTAACATGTACCCCGAGTCTAAACACCCCTAATCTGTCCCTCCTACACCGCCGCAACTAAATAAAGTTATTACCCCCTAAACCGCCGCTCCCAGAGCCCACCGCAAGCTACTCTATACATATTAACCCCTAAACCGCCACTCCCGGAGCCCACCGCAACTATAATAAATGTATTAACCCCTAAACCGCCGCTCCCTGAACCCGCCGCAACCTATATTAAATTTATTAACCCCTATCCTTCCCCCCCTACACCGTCGCCACCTATATTAAATTTATTAACCCCTATCCTGCCCCCCCTACACCGTCGCCACCTATATTAAATTTATTAACCCCTATCCTGCCCCCCTACACTGTCGCCACCTATATTAAATTTATTAACCCCTATCCTGCCCCCCACTACACCGCCGCCACTGTAATAAAATTATTAACCCCTAAACCTAAGTCTAACACTAACCCTAACACCCCCCTAACTTAAATATTAATTAAATAAATCTAAATAATATTTCTATTATTAACTAAGTTAATCCTATTTAAAACTAAATACTTACCTGTAAAATAAACCCTAATATAGCTACAATATAAATAATAATTATATTGTAGCTCTCTTAGGATTTATTTTTATTTTACAGGCAACTTTCAATTTATTTTAACCAGGTTCAATAGCTATTAAATAGTTATTAACTATTTAATAGCTACCTAGCTAAAATAAAGAGAAATGTACCTGTAAAATAAAAACTAACCTAAGTTACAATTACACCTAACACTACACTATACTTAAATAAATTATTCCTATTTAAAACTAAATACTTACCTGTAAAATAAACCCTAAGATAGCTACAATATAATTAATAATTATATTGTAGCTATCTTAGGATTTATATTTATTTTACAGGTAACTTTGTATTTATTTTAGCTAGTTAGAATAGTTATTAAATAGTTATTAACTATTTAATAACTACCTAGCTAAAAGAAATACAAAATTACCTGTAAAATAAATCCTAACCTAAGTTACAATTAAACCTAATACTACACTATCATTAAATGAATTAAATAAACTACCTACAAATAACTACAATTAAATACAATTACATAGACTAACTAAAGTACAAAAAATAAAAAAAGCTAAGTTACAAAAAAATAAAAAAATAAGTTACAAACATTTTAAAAATATTACAACAATTTTAAGCTACTTACACCTAATCTAAGCCCCCTAATAAAATAACAAACCCCCCCAAAATAAAAAAATGCCCTACCCTATTCTAAATTAAATAAAGTTCAAAGCTCTTTTACCTTACCAGCCCTTAAAAGGGCCATTTGTGGGGCTTGCCCCAAAGAAAACTGCTCTTTTGCCTGTAAAAGAAAAATACAACCCCCCCAACATTAAAACCCACCACCCACATACCCCTAATCTAACCCAAGCCCCCCTTACAAAAACCTAACACTAATCCCCTGAAGATCATCCTACCTTGAGTCGTCTTCACTCAGCCTAGCAGCGATGGAACCGAAGTGGACATCCGGAGCGGAAGAAGTTAATCCTCCAAGCGGCGCTGAAGAAATCTTCCATCCAATGAAGTCATCTTCCAAGAGGCGCTGAAGAGGTCTTCTATCCGGGCGATGTCATCTTCCAAGCCGGGTCTTGAATCTTCCTCCCGCCGACGCGGAACATCCTTTTTCACCGATGGACTACCGACGAATGAAGGCTCCTTTAAGGGACGTCATCCAAGATGGCGTCCCCTCAATTCCGATTGGCTGATAGGATTCTATCAGCCAATCGGAATTAAGGTAGGAAAAATCTGATTGGCTCATGGAATCAGCCAATCAGATTCAAGTTCAATCCGATTGGCTGATCCAATCAGCCAATCAGATTGAGCTCGCATTCTATTGGCTGATCGGAACAGCCAATAGAATGCAAGCTCAATCTGATTGGCTGATTGGATCAGCCAATCGGATTGAACTTGAATCTGATTGGCTGATTCCATCAGCCAATCAGATTTTTCCTACCTTAATTCCGATTGGCTGATAGAATCCTATCAGCCAATCAGAATTGAGGGGACACCATCTTGGATGACGTCCCTTAAAGGAGCCTTCATTCGTCGGTAGTCCGTCGGTGAAGAAGGATGTTCCGCGTCGGCGGGAGGAAGATTCAAGACCCGGCTTGGAAGATGACATCGCCCGGATAGAAGACCTCTTCAGCGCCTCTTGGAAGATGACATCACCCAGATCGATGACTTCTTCAGCGCTGCCTGGATGATGACTTCATCGGATGGAAGATTTCTTCAGCGCCGCTTGGAGGATTAACTTCTTCCGCTCCGGATGTCCACTTCGGTTCCATCGCTGCTCGGCTGAGTGAAGACGACTCAAGGTAGGATGATCTTCAGGGGATTAGTGTTAGGTTTTTGTAAGGGGGGTTTGGGTTAGATTAGGGGTATGTGGGTGGTGGGTTTTAATGTTGGGGGGGTTGTATTTTTCTTTTACAGGCAAAAGAGCAGTTTTCTTTGGGGCAAGCCCCACAAATGGCCCTTTTAAAGGCTGGTAAGGTAAAAGAGCTTTGAACTTTATTTAATTTAGAATAGGGTAGGGCATTTTTTTATTTTGGGGGGGTTTGTTATTTTATTAGGGGGCCTAGATTAGGTGTAAGTAGCTTAAAATTGTTGTAATATTTTTAAAATGTTTGTAACTTATTTTTTTATTTTTTGTAACTTAGCTTTTTTTATTTTTTGTACTTTAGTCAGTTTATGTAATTGTATTTAATTGTAGTTATTTGTAGGTAGTTTATTTAATTAATTTAATGATAGTGTAGTATTAGGTTTAATTGTAACTTAGGTTAGGATTTAATTTACAGGTAATTTTGTATTTCTTTTAGCTAGGTAGTTATTAAATAGTTAATAACTATTTAATAACTATTCTAACTAGCTAAAATAAATACAAAGTTACCTGTAAAATAAATATAAATCCTAAGATAGCTACAATATAATTATTATTTATATTGTAGCTATATTAGGGTTTATTTTATAGGTAAGTATTTAGTTTTAAATAGGAATAATTTATTAAAGTATAGTGTGGTGTTAGGTGTAATTGTAACTTAGGTTAGGATTTATTTTACAGGTAATTTTCAGTTTATTTTAGCTAGGTAAGCTATTAAATAGTTAATAACTATTTAATAGCTATTGTAGTTAAAATAAATTGAAAGTTGCCTGTAAAATAAAAATAAATCCTAAGATAGCTACAATATAATTATTATTTATATTGTAGCTATATTAGGGTTTATTTTAAAGGTAAGTATTTAGTTTTAAATAGGATTAATTTAGTTAATAAGAGTAATATTATTTAGATTTATTTAATTAATATTTAAGTTAGGGGGGCGTTAGGGTTAGACTTAGGTTTAGGGGTTAATAATTTTATTACAGTGGCGGCGGTGTAGTGGGGGGCAGGATAGGGGTTAATAAATTTATTATAGGTGACGACGGTGTAGGGGGGCAGGATAGGGGTTAATAGGTTTAATATAGGTTGCGGCGGGTTCAGGGAGCGGCAGTTTAGGGGTTAAACTATTTATTTAGTTGCGGCGAGGTGCGGGATCAGCAGGATAGGGGTTAATAATTTTATTATAGAGGGCGACGGTATAGGGGGGGCAGGATAGGGGTTAGTAGGTATACTGTAGGTGGCAGCGGTGTCTTGGAGCGGTGGTTTAGGGGTTAATACATTTATCAGAGTTGAGGCAGGGTCTAGGAGCGGCGGTTTAGGGGTTAATACATTTAAAAGAGTTGCGGCAGGGTCTAGGAGCAGCGGTTTAGGGGTTAGTAACTTTATTGAGTTGCGGGAGGCTCCGGGGGCGCCGGTATAGGGATAGAACAGTGTAGTTTAGTGTGGGTGCTTAGTGACAGGCTAGCAATAAAGCTGGGAAAAAGCCGAAGAGCAGCGAGATCGGATGAGTGATAACTCTCACAGTCCGCTGCTCATCGCCCCGCGGCTTTTTGACAGCTTTATTTGATAACTTAGGCGAACGTATTCAAGGTCCGCGGTGGCAAAGGTAGGCGAGCTTAGGCGGGCGTATTGGGCCGGCGAAGGCAGAAAAGTAGACGGCTTGAGAACTACCCCCCATAGGCTCAGATTACAAGTGGCATGCTATTTCCATACACAGGAGAGGGGGCAATAGGGAATTAAAACTGAAACAAAAGGAAGTTTGGTGGATCAAACATCTAAATACATTACACTATTATTATGATTTGTATTTGTTTTTATAGATTTTGTGGGTTATGTTTTCTGGTACCACTAGAGGTCACTATCTAATATAATTCTCTTGAAACCTGGATAGGTATGAGTTAATCCAATTAAAAAATGCAGGATGTAATTTGATTGATCCAGATACCCTTTTTAAAGTGTATGTTCAGTTGTTTTTAACTCTGCATGATTAAGGACCATGTAGGTCCGAAACGTCGCTTTTAAAGGGACACTGTACCCAAAAATGTTCTTTTGTAATTCAGAAAGAGCATGCGATTTTAAGCAACTTTCTAATTTACTCCTTTTATCAATTTTTCTTCGTTCTCTTGCTATCATTATTTGAAAAAGAAGGCATCTAAGCTTTCTTTTGGTTTCAGTACTCTGGACAGCACTTTTTTATTGGTGGATGAATTTATCCACCAATCAGCAAGGACAACCCAGGTTGTTCACCAAAAATGGGCCGGCATCTAAACTTACATTCTTGCATTTCAAATAAAGATACCAAGAGAAAGAAGAAAATTTTATAATAGGAGTAAATTAGAAAGTCGCTTAAAATGTTATGCTCAATCTGAATCACGAAAGAAAATTTTTGGGTACATTGTCCCTTTAAGGTTGTTATATCCTAATAAAAGAAATAATTTTTCACCTTTGAACAAGGTTGAGGTATTGTGGTTCTGTCACACTTAACGCATTGACTATATACTGTATATATATATATATATATATATATATTTGTATGTATATATATACACTATAGCCCTTTCCATTCAAATACCTTGTCATAGACCATATACCTTTGAACCATTATTACTTTTTAATTGTAATATTTGTGTGAATAATTTATATCAGATAGTGTATATATAAATATAACACTTTATTTTAATGTATTTATGTTATGTTTAGTGCAACTTTTACTTAAGAACTAACCCTTTACGCAAGGTCTTCAGCCATGCTAACCCGACAAGTGTCAATATTACTTTGTGCTCTTGCAGTCGCTTTTAATTTCAACTTGTAATATGAGTGTGTTAGCGCTGAAACAATATTTCTAATGTTAGAGTGCCACTTGTAATCTAGCGGATAGCTTGGTATTACACATTTTTAAAATGGGTAATAGCGTCAATGAATAAAATCAGCTATTTCAATTATAAAAATAAACTTTAAGGTAAATTTCCAGTCCATGTAGTACTATGCAGCTGGTATAATAAGTCAATGAGAATAAATTAAGCCAATAGCAAAAAAAAAAATACAAAAGTGCAACCAACCACCATGTTACTATGTTATAGTAAAAAGTAAAGTTTAATGAATACGTGCTATCTTTATGGAACTACCCATGGTACTTATATTAAAGTGTATGTATAATCATTCATTTAACTGCAACAATAATCTATATGCTGCAATCTTTTCCTTTTTTATTTTGTTTTATGATTTAGCAATATACTTAACATATCTCAATTATTTAAAGTTTGTTTTAAAATACTTTTTTTGCAAAAAAACTGGAAGTGTATCCGCTAAAAGCATATAAGGATGTATGCGTTTGTGGTAGATCAGTTAAATACACTTGTCTTGCCACAAAGAATTCAAGTGACAAGAGCATATATCTTGATTTCAAATTATGAATGGTTTATGCTAGTAAGCAAAATGCAAGACAGAAGCCAAAATGGTAAACAGCAATATATTTCTCATGAATTTCTATCAAGTTTCTTGATTAAACTTTTGTAAATTGTAGAGTACATTCCTTGCTAAGATCTAGATGCCTGAGTTGAAAGCATAGGACATGGTGCTTATAAAATACAGAAGAGTTACTAACAATAAAAACATTTTGGAAAGTCAAATGCATTTGTACTATACTCAGGATAAGAAATTGTATGCAAGGGTTTAACTGTTAGTCAGAATTTATTTCTTGTAGAACACAATAATATTCCTAACAGCTGTGGAAGCATAATACAATGTCTTTGCAATCAATTTAAAAAAACTATTAAATACAGTAGAATTGCATAATTAAAATGGCATTATAAAAACACATGCAGTAATGCTTACTTTGAATTTCAAACAAGGAGTATATTTTTTCTTAAATATGTATTTTTCCCAATTTGCAGTCACCCTATATCATGTGACAGATATCAGCCAATCAAAGACTAGTATACACTGTGAACTCTTGCACATGTTCAGTAGTAGATGGTGCCTTGGAAAGTGTGCATATAAAAAGACTAAAATTTGATAAAAGTCAATTGCAATGTCTGCATGATCTATAAAAATCAGGACATTTTAAGTTTAACCTAATTGTCCCTTTAATTGAAAATGTATTTTGTGTTAAAAAAACTCCTAGGTGCTACTATAATACACCTTACATTCTATAAGATATAACAAGATGGCTACTGTCATCTTTGAACATCTATGTGTGCTGAAGGATGATGGCTCCCTGACTATGTCTTCTCTAGTGGGTGACTCTTTTTGGATGATTTCTTCACTTATTGAATTTTATTTAAAGACAATTCACACCTCTTTTTTCCTTTGGCTGCAAGATGCAGACATTTTAGAATAGGGTTGACAAATTTCCTGTTTTTATCATGATTGTCCTATTTTTTAAAACACTGTATATTTATCTCCAGAACTTTTTGAAGGGATGTGAAAATGTCCTGCTTTTTTTTTATTATTTACTTATTTAGGGCTAGATGATGAGTGGCACGTTAACAGTTACACATGAGGGAAAAAGGTTTGTTCACGGGTGTTAGCGCACATTGGGTTTACTGCATGTATTAGAAGTTGAAAGTAAACACGATCAGTTGAGCACAATCACGATTCACACTACAATGATTACTACGTCCTCAGAGCTCTGGTTAACTGTTTTGTGTAACAAAAAAGTCTCACAAAACACATCAAAAATACATTACAAAGTAGAGTTACACTCAAAATAAAAGTAAGCTATTTACTTTAATTATAGTGGAGTTAACGCTCGAGCAGGAATGTTAAATACCCATCCACTTGTAATCTGGCTCATAATGTTTTCTTTATATATGCACTGATATTATTTTATGTCCATGCATGCAATATCTGAAGCTATTAGAAGCTCTGCAGCTGGTGAACTACAGTTCCATGCATGCTTCAGGGGTGGACATGTGTAAGAGTAGGCGGGAGAAGCCTGTGCGCCTTTTTTGTGGAGTTTAATTTGGAGTGGGGAGGGACAGATTAAAAGCAGAACAAAAGTAAAAAAGCAGAGAAAGAGTTGATCTGCAGAGGAAGATTGGAACAGCAGTGAGAGAGAGAGATCAAACATCAGAGAGCATTTGAACACCATAAAGAGAGTTAAAAAGCAGAGACAGGACTGAGCATAGAGAGAGTTGAACAGCATAGAGATTACTCTATAAGTCTATGGTTAATAACTACTAAGGAACTTTATTGTGAAGTGAGTTGTGAAAACAATCGGCTAGATTACGACTTTTGCGTTATGAGGGGTGCGTTACTAACTTGCACGTTATTGTCACCGCTCACTTACCTGCAGTGCTGGTATTACAGGTTTTTATCAACCCGGCGTTAACAGGCAAAAAGTGAGCGTAGAGAAAAATTGAGCTCCAAACTGCACTCCAATACCAGCACTGCTTACGTCAGCAGTGAGCTGGTTGTACGTGCTCGTGCACGATTTCCCCATAGACATCAATGGGGAGAGCCGGGTGAGAAAAACACCTGCAAAAAAGCAGCGTAAAACTCAGTAACGCAGCCCCATTGATTCCACATTTTATGTTTACACCTAACACCCTAAAATGAACCCGAGTCTAAACACCCCTAATCTTACACTTATTAACCCCTAATCTGCCGCCCCGACATCGCCGGCACCTACATTATATTTATTAACCCCTAATCTGCCGCTTCGGACATCGCCGCCACCTATATTATACTTATTAACCCCTAATCTGCTGCCCCAACATCGCCGACACCTACATTATATTTATTAACCCCTAATCTCCCTCCCCCAATGTCGCCGCAACCTACCTACATTTATTAATCCCTAATCTGCTGCCCCCAATGTCGCCGCCACTATTCTAAATTTATTAACCCCTAAACCTAAGTCTAACCCTAACCCCCCTAACTTAAATATAATTTAAATAAATCTAAATACAATTACTATCATTAACTAAATTATTCCTATTTAAAACTAAATACTTACCTGTAAAATAAACCCTAAGCTAGCTACAATATAACTAATAGTTACATTGTATCTAGCTTAGGGTTTATTTTTATTTTACAGGCAAGTTTATATTTATTTTAACTAGGTAGAATAGTTACTAAATAGTTATTAACTATTTAATAACTACCTAGCTAAAATAAATACAAATTTACCTGTAAAATAAAACCTAACCTAAGTTACACTAACACCTAACACTACACTACAATTAAATAAATTACCTAAATGAAATACTATTAAATAAATCAAATACAATTAGCTAAATTAAAAAACAAACACTAAATTACAGAAAATAAAAAACAATTGACAAGATCTTTAAACTAATTACACCTAATCTAATAGCCCTATCAAAATAAAATAAAACACCCAAAATAAAATAAAACCCTAGCCTAACCTAAACTACCAATAGCCCTTAAAAGGGCCTTTTGCAGGGCATTGCTCTTTTACCTGTAAAAAAAATACACACAACCCCCCCAACCGTAAAACCCACCACCCACACAACCAACCCCCCAAATAAAACCCTAACTAAAAAAAACTAAGCTCCCCATTGCCCTGAAAAGGGCATTTGGATGGGCATTGCCCTTAAAAGGGCATTTAGCTCTATTGCTGCCCAAAGCCCTAACCTAAAAATAAAACCCACCCAATACAATCTTAAAAAATCCTAACATTAACCCCCGAAGATCCACTTACCGGGAGAAGTCTTCATCCAAGCGGCAAGATGTCCTCAACGAAACCGAAAGAAGTGGTCCTCCAGACGGGCAGAAGTCTTCATCCAGATGGCATCTTCTATCTTCATCCTTCCGAAGTGGAGCAGGTCCATCTTCAAGACATCCGGCGCGGAGCATCTTCTTCCAACGATGACTACCCGACAAAGGAAGGTACCTTTAAGTGACGTCATCCACAATGGCGTCCCTTGGATTCCGATTGGCTGATAGAATTCTATCAGCCAATCTGAATTAAGGTTGAAAAAATCCTATTGGCTAGGTAGGTAGGTGGCGGCGATGTTAGGGGCGGCAGATTAGGGGTTAATAATATTTAACTAGTGTTTGCGAGGTGGTAGTGCAGCGGTTTACGGGTTAATATGTTTATTCTAGTGGCGGCGATGTCCGGAGCTGCAGATTAGGGGTTAATATTTTTATTATAGTGTTTGCAATGCGGGAGGGCCTCGGTTTAGGGTTTAATAGGTAGTTTATGGGTGTTAGTGTACTTTTTAGCACTTTAGTTATGAGTTTTATGCTACAGCTTTGTAGTGTAAAACTCATAACTACTGACTTTAAAATGCGTTAGGAATCTTGCGGGATAGGCTGTACCGCTCACTTTTTGGCCTCCCAGGACAAACTTGTATTATCAGCGATATGGAAGTCCCATAGAAAAAAAGACTATACGCAATTTGCGTAAGTTGGTTTGCGGTAAGGCCAAAAAAGTGTGCGGTGCCCCTAAATCTGCAAGACTCGTAATACCAGTTAGGACCTGTTAATGCTGCT
Source organism: Bombina bombina (assembly GCF_027579735.1). Lineage (NCBI taxonomy): Eukaryota > Metazoa > Chordata > Amphibia > Anura > Bombinatoridae > Bombina > Bombina bombina. Next base: position 647,289,415 of record NC_069500.1, on the reverse strand, counting down.
TTTTCACCTTACCGCGAAACTCGTAATCTAGCCGTATATTACTAAACATCTTAGTGTGTGTGGGAGGTAGGAGAAACACTTTTCAAAGTATAAAATAAAGAGGGTCATAAAAAAACACCAGTTATGATTTGTAGGAATTGCAGTCTGACATTCATTGTTATCTGTATGTTTTCAGCAATGTTGCATGTGACATTGTTTCTTTATAACAGTGATAATTGTGGCAGCTATTTTTTCATCCATTATTTAATTTAAAAGAAATTGTTTGAAAGGCTACAACCAAAACCTTCATCGTTGATGAAGTGACTCTTTTTTATTTCCCTCAGCTCTAGTCACCCTATATTAGGACATTTTGATATTGTAATGTAAATTTTTTATTTATATGTAGAAAAAATAATTTTATGACATATTTTCATTATTTGTTTTGTCCTCTTTTCCTGTAATCTAAACAGTGGCCTTTCCAATTCTTGTGCAAACACCTGATGTAACATTTCAAAATTCCACACACTAATTGGTCACACATTCTAGCGAACCATTTAGAACTGTCTCAACAGAGAAGGAAACCTAGGTTACAACATGGTGACACTCACACATTATTTTATGGCCACTTGATAATCAAAACGTTGCCAGGCCAGATGTGAAAAACATCTCTGACACTCACAGCTGCCCTCAGATCTAAAATGAGGTTGTGCTTGTGAGAAGTGAGATGTCTCACTAATAAACTAAAAGAGCTTGATAAAAAGGGAAACTTGGGAGAGCAAAGTTAGCAGGGAACAATGAACACACTTTAAAAATAAAATCTTATAGTCAATATAAATCAGATTAATCTGCTTTCAGCGTATAAACCCATGAAACACCCCTGTTCAGCCCACTAGCAGTGGTGGGGTAACATTTTACAATATAGAAAACAAAAAATGCTTTGAAGTTTGTATTATACAAAAATTGCATAGTTGTTTTTTGCATGTGCAGTGTTATATTACAATTTTTACTGTATTGTTTTTCATTTCATTATTTCATTTATTCATTTTATACTATTTGTTTTGTGAGCCTTATTGTATATGCATCACCTGTTCTCAAGGTAAAATCTTCTTTTATAAAATTAAGATAGGAATTTCATAATACTGAAGTTGCTTATTTCTTAGTAGTTTAAGCCTCTGGTTTTGTAAGATTTTCTAATATCTTTTTAAAAATATAAATCTGTATATTATTATTTGATTAACTTTTGCTTTGAATACATAACATTGTATCTAGGATTTATTTAGTGTTGAATGTCCTTTTAATTAGATAGGAAAATAAAAGATTATTTGTCACATAATTAAGATCTTCCTTTCACTTCAGGTAGAAAACTCTTCTTTGTTCAGATTTACTATCTATAAAGCATTTTTTGCTTCTAGTTCAATAATCTGCTTTTAAATACGACATTGTCATTTATGACAATGTATAAATGTAATTCTGCAGAGTTCAGATACTAGACTTATATTTAATTGACTTACATAGTAAAGCCAAGGCCGAATATGACTCAAGATAACTATATTGACTCATGATAATGTCAGAAAGAAAGGTGAGATATAGAATGGCTGACTAATCCACTTCTTTCTAATCTTACTGATTTACGATAATCTGACAGATACTAATGTGGGTGTTTTGTAATCCACCATCCACTGAAATAGTGAATTCTTAAGCATTTTGCTAGCACCAGTCACTATGTTTCAGATCACTGAGTATCATGGTGGTACCTAGCAATATGAAAACTTGTCACTCAATAAGCAAATAAAATACATTTTAGAATGAAAGAATACTTCAAGCGGACTAAGAACATGATAATAAAAAACTCACCAGCATAGAGAGAAATCACGCCTTTTATAGAGCATTATATTGTAATGTCTCTGCTTCTAATCCAGAACCACGTATAGCGAGATAAACAGTTTTTAAGCTAAAATGTACCCTTCTACAATTCTTTTGAGGGACCTCACAGTACTGACGAGAAGGGATGTGCAGGAGAATTTTTTTTGTTTTCTTTAAAGGACCAGTAAGTATAGTAGATTTGCATAATCAACAAATGCATGATAAAAGGAGAATGCAAAAACACTTACGGGCCGAATTAAGAAGCTCTAAATGTAGCTGTTTCCACGCGAGCCTCCAGGCTCGCTGGAAACAAAAGTTATGAAGCAGCGGTTGTAAGACCGCTGCTCCTTAACTCATCCACCACCTCTAAGGTGTCGGACAGCAACCATCCCGATCAGATACGATCAGGATGATTGACACCCCCTACTAGCGGCCGATTCACTAGAAATGCTTGTGCAATGTTAAATGCCGACAGCCTATGCTGTCGGTATTTAGCGATGTCGGGCAGACATGATCCGCTACAGCGGATCATGTCGGCCCAACAGTTAATAAATCTATCCCTATGTCTGAACTTCAAATGAATTGTAGATTTTGTTCTGCCAAATTTCAAAGTTATGTCTATTTCCACTCCTCTTGTATCATGTGACAGTCATCAGCCAATGACAAATGCATATACGTATATTCTGTGAATTATTGCACATGCTCAGTAAGAGCTGGTGACTCAAAAAGTGTAAATATAAAAAGACTGTGCACATTTTGTTAATGGAAGTAAATTGAAAAGTTGTTTAAAATGGCATGCTCTATCTAAATCAGTAAAGTTTTTGTTTGACTTGAGTGTCCCTTTACTTTTCATTTGTGCATTCATTCAGACATTCATTTTCCTGTTTCCAAAAAATGAAAATCTGATTTAATGAATAGAATGGATACAAGATTATGAATCCATAATAGGTGTGTACAGAAGGGTTAAACTCCCAGTATCCTATTTCTATTTGTTAGATTAGTGTAAAGTTGTAGTATTAATATATTGATTCTGGTATCATATGGGAACAAGTAAAAAATAGTAATCAGAAAAAAACCTTCCATTCTTTAAATCCAGGACAAATCTTTTCTATTTGTCCTGTGTGTGTTTTTCTGTGTTTGTTTGAGTGTATGTATATGTATGTGTGTGTGTGTTTCTGAGAGTGTTTGTGAGAGTGTTTTTATATATGTGTGTGTGTGTGTGAGTGAGTTTAGTTTTTTTCTGTGAGTTTCTATGTGTGTGTGGGTGTTTCTATGTGTGCATGTGTGTGTGTTTGAGAGTTTCTGTGTGTGTTTCTTTGTGTGTGTTAGTGATTCTCTGTGTGTGTTTCTGTGTGTGTGTCTGTGTTTCTATATGTGTAAGTTTGTGTTTCTGTGTATATGTGTGACAGTGTTTCTGTGGGTATGTGTAAGTGAGTGTTTCTATGTGTGTATGAGTGTTTACATCTTCCAGTCCTGCAGCTCACATTAGCACAGGATTTTTTAACTCCTTTGCTTCTTGACGTTTCTGGTTGCTAGCAGCATTTGCGGATACTAATTTATGTGTAAGATAATATTTGTGTGTGTATCACTATTCCTCTTCTCTCTTTATTTCCACTATCACTCTAACTCTTTCCTCTCTATCTCTCCTCTATCTCCCATTTCTCCTATCTCTCCTATCTCTTTCTTCTTTCTCTCTCTCTCTCACTCTCTCTCTCTCTCTCTTATTCTCGCTCTTTCCTCTTTCTCCTCTCGCTCTACTCTCTCCCCTTTCTCTTTTCTCACTCCTTTTTCATCTCTCTCTCTTCTTTTTCCTCCTTCCTCTTTCTCTCCTTTCCTCTCTCCCCTTTCTCCTATCTTCTTTCCCATTTCCCTCCTGTGTGTATTTATGACAGAGCTACATAATTTTTAGGGGCTGTACAAATGAGAATGATTATTATAATAATAATATGTGTGTGTATATGAGGGGGTGTGTGTGTTACATTCCAATGTTCTTCACATAGAAGAAATTCTTATATTTATTTTTAAACATATATTTCTATTTGATTGTTTTTTTTTATAAAATATGTACCTATACCTGTATACCTATATGAATATATACAGGTATAGATATATACAGATATATATATAGGAAGATATATTTACAGATACAAAGAACATGTTCTGCTGTATGAAGAACATTGGAATGTAAAAATATTTACATTAACTACACAGTAAAAAAAAAATATTAAAGCTATATGAAACAAAAAAAATCTCTTCCATGATTCAGATAGAGCATGTAATTTTAAACAACTTTCTAATTTGGGCGTAAGCTCAGGAGCCCATTTCTGGACCACTATATGGCAGCAGTTTCTGCAAGAATGGTAACCATTTGCAAGAGCACTAGATGGCAGCACTATTTCCTGTCAGGTAGTGCTCTAGATCCCTACCTAGGAATCTCTTCAATACAGAATATCATCAGAACGAAGCAAATTTGATAATATAAGTAAATAGAAAGTTTTTTTTTTAAATGGTGTGTTCTTTCTGAATCCTAACATAATATTGTTAGGTTTCATATCCCTTTAAACATTAAAATTGAAAAAATATATATTTTTATAGTTGTAAGGTACTTAAGTGGAAAGGGCTCCAAATTGTATGTGTTGTATGTGTGTATTATATATGTGATTATATGTCTATATGTATATATATATATATATATATATATATATATATATATATATATATATATATATATATATATATAAAAATGTGTGTGTATGTGATTTTATGTGTCTATGTATGTATATAAATGTATATTAAAGCATTTTATATTATATATTATTTGAGGAAAATATTAAAGCAGGCATTTTTTATGTAAAAAATCGAAATAATCCATATATATATATATATATATATATTACAGTATGTATAATATTTTTTAATAATTATTATTAATATCTTTTTAATATTATATTTTTAATATTGCAAGAACAAGCTTTAAGATTACTAATTCTTCATGTGTGCTAACCTTACACTGTGTTAGACCTAAAGTGTGAAACCAGAAGTGTGTTACGCATATTTTACATTTCTGTTCTCCATATAGAATTTTTTTTAATTTAAATATATATATGTATATATATATATATATATATGATAATTTTAATGTAAAATAGATGTATATACCTATATATCTAAAGGAATAGATATAAAGATATAGATATATACAGATACCCGACGAGCATAAAATATGATTATGCTCTCGCAATCACATTTACTTTCAACTTGCATCGTACGCAAAAAGCCAATATTGCTTACTTGCTACAGTTAGAGCACCCCTTGTAATCTAGCCCTATATATTTTGCTAGTCTCTTTATCAAGAGATGACTGGCAATTGATAAGTGACAACTTGGATAAAAATATTATACCAGCCTATAAATTAGCAGCCATAACAGCACTTATGGAAATATAAGACCAACTTGGTGAAAAATGAACCATGTACTAAATGTCAATAGCCAGTCTCGTCTGCTTTATGTGCTCGTCTCTTCTTATATATTGGGTAGAAGAACAATTCTTTCATATCCCTATTTTTATGAAGCAGTGGGCGCATTAAAAGTTCATGCCAGCCTCTCTTTAAACATATTTTAGTGAGGAGCAAGTTGATGCAGACTTTGTGGACAGACTTGTAGCAGTGCATAACAATGGTGAACAATCACTTTCCTTGCCAGTAGCTGTAATAGATATTTAGGAAGTAAAAATTTTGTAACAAGAATTCCCAACAAATCCTATTCTAAAGAGAAACTGTTTAGTAAATAACTTTTATACTGTAATGTCCCTTTCTTAAAACACTTTATGCAATGTACAGAAACAATAAGTGCAAAAACCATATATAAAAAAAAAAATAGGAATAAAGATCAACTTTCAATAATTGTTGCACATTAGGGGCTAAATTACAAATGTAGCACTATTTTATCGCTTGCCCGCAAACAGGCAAATTTGCTCATTTGCAGGCGCGGGATAAATAGTCAGCCATTACAAGTTGCTGGTTATTGCTGCCGCAAGTTCACGGTAGCAATTAGCGCTCAGAAAATTAGAGATTAGATCTCTGGTTAATTTTCTAAAATTGTTCCAAATACAGTTTTATAGGCAGTTTTGGGGCCTAAATTTGGCGGGTTTGGGGTGTTAGAAAAAAAATGGCACTGACTACAGGGAGTGCAGAATTATTAGGCAAGTTGTATTTTTGAGGATTAATTTTATTATTGAACAACAACCATGTTCTCAATGAACCCAAAAAACTCATTAATATCAAAGCTGAATAGTTTTGGAAGTAGTTTTTAGTTTGTTTTTAGTTATAGCTATTTTAGGGGGATATCTGTGTGTGCAGGTGACTATTACTGTGCATAATTATTAGGCAACTTAACAAAAAACAAATATATACCCATTTCAATTATTTATTTTTACCAGTGAAACCAATATAACATCTCAACATTCACAAATATACATTTCTGACATTCAAAAACAAAACAAAAACAAATCAGTGACCAATATAGCCACCTTTCTTTGCAAGGACACTCAAAAGCCTGCCATCCATGGATTCTGTCAGTGTTTTGATCTGTTCACCATCAACATTGCGTGCAGCAGCAACCACAGCCTCCCAGACACTGTTCAGAGAGGTGTACTGTTTTCCCTCCTTGTAAATCTCACATTTGATGATGGACCACAGGTTCTCAATGGGGTTCAGATCAGGTGAACAAGGAGGCCATGTCATTAGATTTTCTTCTTTTATACCCTTTCTTGCCAGCCGCGCTGTGAAGTACTTGGACGCGTGTGATGGAGCATTGTCCTGCATGAAAATCATGTTTTTCTTGAAGGATGCAGACTTCTTCCTGTACCACTGCTTGAAGAAGGTGTCTTCCAGAAACTGGCAGTAGGACTGGGAGTTGAGCTTGACTCCATCCTCAACCCGAAAAGGCCCCACAAGCTCATCTTTTATGATACCAGCCCAAACCAGTATTCCACCTCCACCTTGCTGGAGTCAGACTGGAGCTCTCTGCCCTTTACCAATCCAGCCACGGGCCCATCCATCTGGCCCATCAAGACTCACTCTCATTTCATCAGTCCATAAAACCTTAGAAAAATCAGTCTTGAGATATTTCTTGGCCCAGTCTTGACGTTTCAGCTTGTGTGGCTTGTTCAGTGGTGGTCGTCTTTCAGCCTTTCTTACCTTGGCCATGTCTCTGAGTATTGCACACCTTGTGCTTTTGGGCATTCCAGTGATGTTGCAGCTCTGAAATATGGCCAAACTGGTGGCAAGTGGCATCTTGGCAGCTGCACGCTTGACTTTTCTCAGTTCATGGGCAGTTATTTTGCGCCTTGGTTTTTCCACACGCTTCTTGCGACCCTGTTGACTATTTTGAATGAAACGCTTGATTGTTCGATGATCACGCTTCAGAAGCTTTGCAATTTTAAGAGTGCTGCATCCCTCTGCAAGATATCTCACTATTTTTGACTTTTCTGAGCCTGTCAAGTCCTTCTTTTGACCCATTTTGCCAAAGGAAAGGAAGTTGCCTAATAATTATGCACACCTGATATAGGGTGTTGATGTCATTAGACCACATCCCTTCTCATTACAGAGATGCACATCACCTAATATGCTTAATTGGTAGTAGGCTTTCGAGCCTATACAGCTTGGAGTAAGACAACATGCAGAAAGAGGATGATGTGGTCAAAATACTCATTTGCCTAATAATTCTGCACTCCCTGTATATACATATATATTTATGTGTTAATATGTGTATATGCATATAATAACACAGATATATATATATATATATATATATATATATATATGTGTATAAGCACATAATAACACATAGATATATATGTGTATATGCACATAATAACACATAGATATATATGTGTATATGCACATAATAACACATAGATATATATGTGTATAAGCACATAATAACACATAGATATATATGTGTATAAGCACATAATAACACATAGATATATATGTGTATATGCACATAATAACACATAGATATATATGTGTATAAGCACATAATAACACATAGATATATATGTGTATATGCACATAATAACACATAGATATATATGTGTATAAGCACATAATAACACATAGATATATATGTGTATATGCACATAATAACACATAGATATATATGTGTATATGCACATAATAACACATAGATATATATGTGTATAAGCACATAATAACACATAGATATATATGTGTATATGCACATAATAACACATAGATATATATGTGTATAAGCACATAATAACACATAGATATATATGTGTATATGCACATAATAACACATAGATATATATGTGTATAAGCACATAATAACACATAGATATATATGTGTATATGCACATAATAACACATAGATATATATGTGTATAAGCACATAATAACACATAGATATATATGTGTATATGCACATAATAACACATAGATATATATGTGTATATGCACATAATAACACATAGATATATATGTGTATATGCACATAATAACACATAGATATATATGTGTATAAGCACATAATAACACATAGATATATATGTGTATATGCACATAATATATTTAAAAATTCTGCGATTGCTGCATGACTTACCCCCTTCGCTGCACTTACAAGGCTTTCATTGGAGCCTATGGAAGCACGCTCTTGTAAGCGCAATGCTTCCTAGCAATGCGAACGCGAGGACACATTTGCATTGCACTTCACTTGTAATACCAGGGCACATTAGTGTGCGCTGGTATTACAAAGAGGAACGCTAATATTGCTTTAGCGCTTCACTTTAAATCTAGCCCTAGGTATTTTTTTTAAAATATCTTGAAACAAAACCAATGTTGTATTTATTTATTTATTTATTTATTTAATTACTTTTTTTGAAAATGTTATTTGCTTTGGTATTTGGAAAAAATAAAACCTAATATTGCTGGACCAAAAATCAAGTAACACATTATTTTATTTTTTTCTTAAAGCACATAAATACTTTTCTTTTTATAAGCTGTGACAGGCATACATTTTCCTGGTTTCTCTCTCTTTTTTAATGATCACTGAGTTACATAAACTCAATGTAATATACTCTGTCATTTAGAAAATGAAATATTGGCCTTTCCTATCCAATTTGTCCAAGAAGAGGACTTGCAAAGAACCAACATAACTTGGTGGCAATAGATTATTAAAGGAAAATAAAGCAGGTTCCCCACAATGCACCTGAGACCATTGATATAATTTTCAAAGGCCTGGACCATATTCACTAACACTGTTATGGGTATGAAGCTATTATAATGTGTTTATAATTAAAAACAAACAATAATGTGGACAAATATGTCTGTTTATATTTAGTGGCATTTAATATGGTTGTATAATTCCAATGAATTAATTTATAAAAAGAGAGAATTTGAGTTTTAGGACATCTCATTGTGCTAATAAAATAAAAATAAAAAAATTCCATGCAAGCTGCATCTACAAGATTCTAGAAGCCCCTGGGAGTGCGGAGTAACGTGAAGGGGCCTTGACCTTTGGAGGATAAGGCCCGTCTTTTGGATTGGTTGTTGGGAAAAGAGGGAGGGGCTGGCGCGAGCTGGTGCATATTTAAAGAATGAGCGGGAACAGGCAGGTAACAATCTGACAGGAAATTGTTTTGATAGCAGCTCTGTCAGTCGTTGTTGTGTGTCTTTTCCCGCTCATTATACAGGATGGCGCAGTTGGATGCCCTGCTTGGGCAGCTTAAAGAGGCAGCTGAAAAAAAGAGGTTCTACCTGGTTCGAGGAGCGTCTTCGTTCCTTGCTGGATCCGGATGTCGGTGAAGGGGAGATGCAGTCGTGAAGATGTCCAGGCCGGTAAGACGTTCCAGGCCGCCGGTGAGGTTGGATCCGGATGTCGCGAGGAGTTCCGGTGGTCGCAGGAGAGTGAGTCCAAGTCCGGGTGCCAAGTCTGTGGTGAAGAAGAAGTCAGGTTCCAGCTCCGTGAGTCGTCAGGTTTCATCGGGGACTAGGTAGCCTTGTGTCTCCGACGGTGGTGACGTCATCGAACCAGATCAGGAGCCCCAGACAAGACGTAGTTACGATGGCTCAGGGTAAGGCGGCCATTTACGGCCTTAGGGGGGCTGATGGGGGAAAAAAGCAGGTCAATAAAGACGATGGTCCATTGAGGCCTGAAAAAATAATGGGTAGGAATGTGGAGGGTGAAAGTGACAGAAATGTGGGGCCAGTTGAAAAGCAGGGTTTTGGGGGTGATATTGCAGTCAGAGATAACGGCCCTGGGGGGAGGACACAGTTTGTAGAAGCGCAAGTACACACTGTAGAACATACGGCCCAGGTTGTGAGGCCTAGTGGCGGTTTGGGCAGCCATCAGTTATATGTTGTGGAAAAAAGGTTGATGGGGGAGGAAATAATTGGGGATCAACCTGAAGGAGAGACTGGTATTGGCGTGGAGGATTTAACCTTATATTTGGATTCGTCTGAGGAGGATATTATACCTCATTCTCCTCGGAAGGGTGGTCCTCCTTGCCGGTCCAGGATCTCAGTCAGGACATTGGGAGATTCAGTTTTGGGGGGAGGGGAAGGGGAGCGGAGGGGTGGGAATGATACTGCTGGGGACCATGTGTTTGTTTCTAATAATGTTTATATTTCAGAAAGGAATGTAGCTGGGACACGGCCAGAGTTTTCTTCTGGTTTGCTTGTGGTGGGAGAGGACAGTCTAAGCGGGGAAGCTTATTGCCTACAAGATTCTTGGACCGACAACATCAATTATCAAGTAAATTCTCTCAAGGATTTTCATGGTAATAGACGTCACTTGGCCTAAATAAAAGTAAGACACAATTAAAGGGATAGTCTAGTCCAAAATAAAGTTTCATGATTCAGATAGAGAATGTAATTTTAAACTATTTTCAAATGTACTTTTATAATCAATTTAGCTTTGTTCTCTTGGTATTCTTAGTTGAAAGCTAAACCTAGGAGGTTCATATGCAAATTTCTAAGTCCTTGAAGGCCTCCTCTTCTCTCAGGGCATTTTGACAGTTTTACACCACTAGATGGTGTTAGTTCATGTGTGTCATATAGATAACACTGTGCTTACACACGTGGAGTTCAGGTGAGCCAGCTCTGATTGGCTAAAATGGATTGTTGTCAAAAGAACTGAAATAAGGGGGTAGTTTGCAGAGGATTAGATACAAGGTAATCATAGAGGTAAAACGTGCATTTATATACCTGTTTTGGTTGTGCAAAACTAGGGAATGGGTAATAAAGGGATTATATATCTTTCGAAACAATACAAATTCTGGTGTAGACTGTCCCTTAAAATAATAACAATAACTTCCTAATATATTTTATTGCATGTTTAAATTTCTTTAACCAACAATATTAATTCGGGCCATACTGCCAATTAATAATTTAATATAATTTGGATTATTTCTATAATTAATATTTTTAAACTTTCAAACATTTAAAGGAAAATTAAATACTTTTAGGTTTTAAATTATTATTTTTATTATTATTTATAAAATATTTTACCAGGAAGAATACATTGAGATTTCTCTAGTTTTCAAGTATGTCCTGGGTCCACAAAATATTCCATTGATACAATAGGGTACAATAAAAAACAAAAACAATATTAATACATAATACTGTATATGCAAAATTTAACATATAACAGGTAGAAAATAAATAATCAACTTTGACAGATGCATTCTGTTTTGAGATATGCAAAGAGGAATCTCTTAAAGGATTTTAGGCTTGGGGAAGGTTTTAAAGTGTGCAGGAGGTCGTTCCATAATTGTGGTGCTCTGTGGGAAAAGGAGGATCGAGCTGCTTTCTTTTTGTATTGAGGCAGACTAAATAATGTGCTGGTACTGGATCGGTGGTTATGGGAGGTGGGAATAGCCGGGGAGAGCATTCTGCTCAGGTAGGGTGGGAGCTTCCCAGAAAAGCTCTTAAACACAAGGCTGGAAAGATGGAGGGTGCGTCTGGATTCCAGCGACAGCCAGTTTAGTTCTTTTAGTATGTCACAATGGTGGGTCCTGTAGTTACATTGTAGCACAAAGAGGCAGAACAAGTTATACAGTGTATTACGTTTATTTAGGTGAGTTTGCGGTGCAGGTGCATATACTACATCCCCATAATCCATGATTGGCATCAGAATTTGCTGTACAATCTTTTCCTTTACTGTAGGGCTGAGGCAGGATTTGTTTCTGTACAGGGCACCTAGTTTTGGATAGAGTTTAGATGCAAGTTTTACTATGTGGAGGCAAAAAGATAGATTGGGGTCTAACAACATACCCATGTATTTGAAAGAGTAGACTGTGGTCAGGGTGCAATTTGATTTTGTTTTGATGCGTACATGGGAATTTTGTAGTTTGTGCAATTTAGGTACCGTTCCAAAGATCATTGTGACAGTTTTGTCAGTGTTTAGGAAGAGTTTGTTTTTTGAGATCCACTTTTCTACATCTGTGAACTGGTCTTGGGGCACTGCATCAAGCTAAGTCAGATCAGATTTGTTTGCATAGATTACTGTGTCGTCTGCGTACATGTGTACAGTTGAGGATTTGCAGACATTTGGCAGATCATTTATAAATAATGTGAATAGTAGGGGGCCGAGAATGGAACCTTGGGGAACACCACACGTTACTGGGAGAGGGAGGGAGTCACTGTCAGAAATGGAGACATACTGTGATCAATCTGATACATATGATCGAAACCAGGTTAGCGGACGATCACCAATACCTGAGTTTTTTGTTTGAGCTGTAGTATGTCGTGGTCTCCTGTGTCACAGGCCTTTGCAAAATCAAGGAGAATTGCTCCAGTTAGGTCTCCTTGTTCCATGCCAGTTTGGATGTCATTGCAAACTTTTAGGAGGGCAGTTGTAGTGGAGTGATTCGGTCAGATAGTTAGATTGTTGGTAATACTCACATCGTTGCGTATGGACGCATTTTTCTAAGAATTTTGACAATACTGGGAGCAATGACATTGGGCGATAGTTAGTAACCAAGGTTAACTCACCACTTTTATGGATAGGCATTACTCTTGCAGTCTTCCAAAGTTTGGGTATGTATCCAGACACCAAGGATTCATTAATTAGGGTTGTGACAGGTTTAGCAATTGCCGGCGCATTGAGCTTCAAAACCATTGCTGGGATTTGATCAGGTCCAGACTGTTTTTTTATTTTTAGATTATTAAGGTGTTTCTTAATGACATTGATGGGTACAGGTCTAAAATTTAACTTCTCTATATTGGGTCTTTTCAGATTTAGTGGGACCTGATCCATATTTGTAGTTTCAGGATGCGTGTCATTTATTAGTTTGTCAATCAGTGTGATAGAGCATCTGGCAAAATAATTGTTAAAGGCATTTGCTACTTCTAAGGGAAGTTGCAGGGTTTGGTTGTCCACTTTGACAGTGGAGGGTTGGGAGTGGATTGGGGGAGTGTGTATGTTATTTATGACTTTCCAAAACTTTCTAGGGTTTGATATGTTATTGTTCAGATTTTCACAGAAATATTGGGCCTTGGCCAATTTTGTTTGTTTAGTGCATATATTTCGCCATTGTCTATATACAGTGATTGTAATATAAATGTTTAATTATGTGTATTAAAACACCTTTTGTCTACAGTATAGTTTAACATAATTTATTTTGCTTTCTTTTCCTGTAATTGAACTCTGAAAAACAAAAAGCTTGAGACAAGTGCATATTAACTGTCCTGATTCAGATATAACATACAATTTCAATCAACTTTCCAGTTTACCGATACCCAATTTTCTTCTTTCTTTTGTTATCCTTTGTTGAAAAACATATCTATGTAGGCTGAGGAGCAACAACGCACTAATGAAAGATTTTTTTTTTTATGCCATAACAAGTGAAAATGTGTTTTCCTACATATATAGAAACCCATTGCTAAAACAAATCTATATAAACACACAAACTTGTATGCATCCGGTAAAAGGAAAAAAATTAGATCAGCAAATATAGTGCATTCTTTCACTGGCAATTTAAAGCAATAAATTATACTATGTACCATTATCCACAATTTATCAAAAAACTATGACTTATACTTAAACAAAATCCCTCTATCATTCATTTAGAATCCTGCTATATTTCTAGGGAATTATTCTGTACACAATGCACAGCTTTTGCTGACACAGCAAAACCAATGCGTTATCATTATACATATAATTATAAAGTTCCAAGATGAGAAAATAATGTGTGCTTGCACAGAACTATCTGATTAAAATAGGTAGAGAGAGGGGAAAAAAATGTGAAGTAAAAGGAGTCCAGTCATTTAGGTAAATGTTTCTGTATTTTGAAATGAGTTTGTTTTTGTATGTATGTGTGTGTGTGCGTATATGTGTATGTGAGTGTGTGTGTGCGTATATGTGTGTGTGAGTGTGTATGTGAGTGTGTGTGTGCGTATATGTGTGTGTGAGTGTGTATGTGAGTGTGTGTGTGCGTATATATGTGTATGTGTGTGAGTGTGTGTGCGTATATGTGTATGTGAGTGTGTGCATGTTAGTGTGTGTGTGTGCGTATATATGTGTATGTGTGTATGTGAGTGTGTGTGCGTATATGTATATGTGAGTGTGTGTATGTGAGTGTGTGTGTATGTGTGTGCGTATATGTGAGTGTGTATGTGAGTGTATGAGTGTGCGTATATGTGTATGTAAGTGTGTATGTGAGTGTGTATCTGCGTATGTGAGTGTGTGTGTGCATATATGTGTATGTGAGTGTGTGTGGGTGTTTATATGTGAGTGTGTGTGTATATGTGTGTGTATATGTGTATGTGAGTGTGTGTATTTAAGTTTGTGTATGTATATGTGTGTATGCGTGTGCGTATATGTGTGTTTGTGAGTGTGTGTGTATGTCTGTGCGTATGTGAGTGTATGTCTGTGCGTATGTGTGTGTGTGCTTATATGTGTATGTGAGTGTATGTGAGTGTGTGTGTATTTAAGTATGTATGTGAGTGTGTGTGAGCATGCGTGTGTGTATGTATCTGTATGATATTTGTAGTATGTGTTTGTGTGTGCCAATGTCTTTTGTAGGGGGGAGAAATATAAGTTACATAACAAACTATCCTCATCTTGGTTATTTTGCTGTGAAAGTCCATTAAAGGAACACTGTACTGTAAAGTAAGTTTCCCCTTAATATGTGACCAGTGGCATTGTATACCAGCTGCAGAGTATTAAATGTATTTTAAATTGCTCCTTTGGGTTTATTTTTATTTATGAAATATCGTAGTTGTTTTTGTACTTTTAAACCACAACCCAGAAACCACAAACCGAGTTTACAAAGAGCAGACCTCTTTTGTATCACAGACTCCATTATGTTAACTCTCTATAACTCTGTCTATATAAACTAAGCCCAATACTTAAAAAAATAACATTATAGTACCTATTTATTGCACCTCCACTGTGGTTGTAATTTCTTCTGCTTGGTTTGCATAGCTTTTCTGTAATCATTACTGTTATACTGATGTTTTCAGTATTGGTGGCATTTTCAGCAGTCAAATACAGCTATTTGAATTGACAAACTAAAGGAGATTAAGCTATCGGAAAACAATGAAAAATATTGCAGCAGGTAAAATGGATCATATTAAAGAGTAAAAAAAAATACAGTACACTGTCCCTTTATTAGTGCATTAGCATGATTCTTAGACAAACAGGTTCTTAAATAGGTGAGTACAACATATGTATACCCCATATACAGGGAAAAGGATACAAATGCCAAAAGAAACCCAATGATTTTGCTCCTGGCTCTTTTTATGGTTTAAATGTGAAATGTGGATACGTGGTAACATGTACTCTACCACCTTTATGCATGTTTTTGTATGGATGTAATATATAGGGGTATCAAGGACCCAGCTGACAAGGCCCTATAAAGTACAAAGAGACGTTAGACACCACTAATACAAAATTTGCTTAAAGGGACATGAGAGACAAAATTATACTTTCACGATTGAGATACACGGCACTTTTCAATTCTTCTATTATCAAATTTACTTTGTTCCCTCTGATTCCTATGTTGAAAAGCTGTACACATGTATCTGTTGTAATTGGCTCATCAGATGTGTTAAGCTAACTCCCAGTAGTGCATTGCTCCTCTGGAGCTGATTTTTACTTGTGTTTAATTCCTTTGCAGAGGTTAAACATAGAGTTAAATGCAAGAAGCATGATCTGCTAAAAAGTGTGCATGGATTTCTTTTTTTTCTATTTTTTATGTCAACAACTATGCTTCCATTGCTACTGCTATTAATAATAATATTAACCAATCTAATAAAAGCTATATAACGTAAACTAAACTAGTAAAAATATATATATTTTTGATTTGCATTACAGTTTTCCATGAGATATCCTAGTGAATTATTTAACCATTGCAGACAAGCGTAAATGATAAGTAAATCATAAAAGAAATTGTATTATAAGAAACATATAGGTCTTGCTATTAAAGATAGTAATCATGTTTTGTAAGGAAATCAATACAGATTGTCTTTCCTATATTGCTTCCTTAAAGAAGAATCAAGCTGCTGCATATAAACAGAAGATAAGACACAGAGAAAACAAAATGGTGAAGCTTAAAAGATAGGACAAAAACAAATATTTTACAGCTATCAATCCATATTTTCTAAGTTTGTAAGGTCATAAAACATATATATATACTGTTGTCTATCACCATTTAAAATGTAAAAATAAAAGGTGACTCACTCTTGGGGTATATTTATTAATGTGTGAGCGGACATGATACGATGTAGCGTATCATGTCTGCTGCACATCGATAAATGCAGATAGCATACGCTGTCGGCATTTATCATTGCACCAGTAGTTCTTGTGAACTACTGGTGCAATACCGCCCCCTGCAGATTCGCAGCCAATTGACCGCTAGCAGGGGGTGTCAATCAACCCAATCGTATTGGATCGGGCTGATTTCTGTCTGCGGCCTCAGAGCAGGCTTCATAACTTCTGTTTCCGGCGAGCCTGAAGGCTCACTGCAAACAAGGGGCCTCAAGCTCCACACAGAACTTGATAAATTGACCCCTTGAAGTCATCCAATAGAAAGCATAGCTTTGAATATTGTTATAATGCTCCATTTCAGACAGCCAGTCCCTTCTTTTGTTTGTTTTTTACTCTTAAAATTTACATTATATATTGGACCGATTGGACCAGAGCGGGAGCGAGCTACATTGAGTTTAATGGCATTATTGAGCCGGCTGCGAGTAGACAGCGTGCCGTATTGCGCTGATGAAAAAAACAGACCCGCTCAGTTGAGCCAGGAGCGGCGTTCTGTAAAATTAATTTTTGTAGGTAAATATCTCTGCAGTCCTTTGATATAGAAAGCTGCAGCTAAGCTAATGTTATATAATTTTGCAGAATTATATAACATTATTTGGTAGGTTTACTGGCCCTTTGGAGTATTTGGAGGAACCGTTAGGCATGTGCATTCGTGAACAAATGCCAAAGATAGCGGCAGCAAGCCACATTCAGCAATTAGAGCCGGATTTATTCTCTGAAACTGCAACACACTAAGATCTGCATTTGCACAAATCTTAATGTGTTGGACTTTCATGAGAATAAATGCAGTTTTGAAAATTGCTTAATGTAGTTTGTTTCTACCCAAAGGTCACAAATGCATATGCCTGTTGGGCATCTTAGCATGTTAATACTACAATTAAAATGAATATTATATTAACTATACACATATTGTTAAATAATATCATTGGATAAAGGGACTTCCTACAACAAAAGTTGTGTACTGCAAATATATATATACACATGTATACACATATATAGACATATATATAATATAGTAACAAGGGAGAGCACTCTCACTCAGTAAATCAACTGCCAGGGTGCTAGTGTAATTAAATATAGTTGAACACAAAACTGGCACTCTTTGGTCTTTCCAAAAAAATCTTTTACTGGGAAAGTAATGACTTTTTGGGGACAATGTATCTAGGGTCTGAGGAAGGGGATAATTTGTCCCCGAAACGTCACTACTTTCACAGTAAAAGATTTTTTTTGACATTCAAAAATTTGGGGTCCCTTAGACTTTTCCTTATTTTCCATTAAAACATACATAAAATATGTTTGAAATGGAAATATAGCCATTAACAAGGTTATAAATAATACATTTTAAGTGAAATAATAATAGTGTCTTTCAAACTTTGCTTTCATCAAAGAATCATCCTTGTGCAGCAATTACAGCCTATTAGACCTTTGGCATTCTAATTGTCAATTTGTTTAGGTAATCTGAAGATATTTCACCACATGCTTCCTGAAACACCTCCCACAAATTGGATTGGCTTACTGGGCACTTCTTACATACCATACGGTCAAGCTGCTCCCACAATAGCTCAATAGGGTTAAGATCTGGTTAATGTGCAGGCCAATCCATAAAAGATAGAATACCAGTACCAGCTGACTTCTTCTTCCCTAAATAGTTCTTGCATAGTTTGGAGCTGTGCTTTGGGTCATTCTCTCATTGTATTAGGAAATTGTGCCATTTAAAGGGTAGGGCATGGCGTTGCAAAATGTAGTGATACCCTTCCTTCTTCAAGGTCACTTTTACCCTGTATAAAGCTCTTACTTAAAACCACCAAAGCACCCCCAGACCATTACATTGCCTTCACCATGCTGGACAGAAGGCATCAAGCACTCCTCCAGCTTCTTTTCATTTGGTCTGTGTCTCACAAATGTTCTTCTTTGTGATCAAAATACCTTAAACTTAGATTTGTCTGTCAAAACACTTTTTTTCACAATCTTCCTATGTCCAATGTCTGTGTTCTTTTGCCCATCTTATCTTTTCTTTTTATTGACCAGTCTGAAATATGGCTTTTTCTTTGCAATTCTGCCTAGAAGACCAGCATCCTGGATTAGCCTCTTTACTGTTGACGTTGAGATTACTATTTAATGAAGTTGCCAGATGATGACCTGTGAAGCGGCTGTTTCTCAAATGAGACACTCTAATGTTTATGTCCTTTTTCTTACTTGTGCACCAGGGTCTCCCACTGCTCTTTCTATTCTGGTTGGAGCCATTTTGCACTGTTCTGTACACAGCATTGTAAGAGATATTTAGTTTCTTGGCAATTTTTTGCTTTGAATAACCTTCATTTCTCCAAACAAGAATAGACTGACATGTCTTAGAACAAAAATTTTTTGTTTTTGGCCATCTTGAGCCTGTTATCAAACAAACAATTTCTGATGTTCCAGATATTCAACTAGTCTAACGAAAGCCAGTTTTATTGCTTCTTTAATCATCACAACATTTTTCATCTATTCTAACATAATGATCAATTAGCCTTTTTAAATTATAAACTTGGATTAGCAAACACAAATAGCAAACACAAAGTGCAATTGGAGCACAGGACAGATGGTTGCTAATAATATGCCTATGTATGCGTATGTAGATATTCCATTAAAAATCAGCCGTTTCCAGCTATAATAGTCATTTACACCTTAAACAATGTCTATACTGTATTTATGATCAATTTGATGTTATTTTAACGGACAAAAAAAATTTGCTCTTCTTTCGAAAAGAAGGACATTTCTAAGTGACCCCAAATGTTTGAACACTAGTGTATATCTATATATGTATATATTCATATAGATATTTGGATATAGTGTAAGAATATATATATATATATATATATATATATATCCATACTGACTCCATTTTGTATCTTTACAGCCATTCTGAACTAACACTGACTTTTAGTATGCTATGAACTAAGTCTTCTGTTTTTATGCTGTTACAGGGAACATCTTTATCTCATAACTATGTGTAGCTTAGATTTGCTTTGATAAACATGCTCCCACCAAATATCTTAGCTCAGGCAGATGTGCTTATCCCTGTTTCAAGGTTGAAGCCTCACAGCTTTGTCTCTTATTAAACACCTAGGATCCTATGTCTGAAGTTCCGTAATTTCCACTGATGATGTTGCAATAAGGGGGCGTCTATGAAGCCCCTCTGTGTCACTTTACAAAATATATGTGATGTATACTATATAACCGCAGCACTGTTTATAATAAACAGAGCAGACTGAGACTATATTGTATGCCTGTGTCTGATTTTGCTCTCCAAGGCCTTGTATGGTGAATTATTCAGTTCCAGGGCAATAGTAGTAGAGAGATAAGTGGTATCCCAGCCATGAGAGGACCTCTAACATATAGATATATATTTTTCACACAAAAAAAATCATATATATATATATATATATATATATATATATATATATATATATATATATATATACTTCTAGCTAAAAAATAAAAATTCCATGCCACTTATAATCTAGCCCTTTATTGTTCAAATAAAAAAAAATATGCAAGGTACTGCATATTATAATTTACATTTTATCTTCTGTAAAATTGTCTGCCTAGTGCAACCAGTAATGCCCATGTTAGTAGTGAGATCACTGGGCAGTGAAGTTATATCAGTGAGTTGAGAAATAAGGAACAATCCAATTAACCCATACCTAGGGGACTGACAGTGTAAATCTATCCCTAAATATGTGTTTTAGCGATAAGCTGATTTTACATACAAATGATAGTTTAGGAGTACTCATTAATTACACTTTTTTTGTGCTACAGTCTATTAAATTCAGCATTATGGTCAGTGCATTTCAAATGAATTACCCATTACATTAAACATACCTGTCTTTAGCAATTAAACAAATATAATGTCTCATTTTTTCTGCAGTTTTCTTTCTATATCATTTGTATGGCTATTAATGTTTTTTTGCTATTTACAGAGCAGAAACTATCACCAATAGTACACATGATGCAGCTGTTGTCCAGAAATACTTGGTTATAAAAATTAATTGATATAATACTATAAAAAGCTGAAACAAAGCTGCCAGTGGAAATCACAAACAATTTCAATTCATTGAATTTAATGATCCATAAAACATTTGTCTGCTGTGCATTCTGAATACTGACTCATTACAATGCAAATGAAATGATAGCTAATAACTTTGTATACAAATGTTTTTGTGACTTTTTAATCTGATAGAGGATTTTAGTCAGTAAATGTAGTTTGCCTAAAATGTTTTACATTTCTGTGTGTCTATTCCCTGTGTTATTGCACCAAATAAAAAAACACCTATTAAAACCAGATTAATGTTTATAATATTCCTTTATTTCATGACCGATAAAAAGCCCTATGTTTTTAAACAGATTTTTGGGCAAACAAGGCATATATTATATACCACTGTATATATCGCTAGTGGAAGCTAAAGATTAGCGGGTCCGAAGAACAAAATTATAAATACAAATAAATAATATTTAATATATAAACAGAAAATACATGTCAACTTTAAAACAATCCTATAGATGTGACAATCAACTTATAAAAACTCATTAGGGGCGTCTCCCGATATGAGAATACTACGCATATAAATGTGAAGTACAACTAAAACTTATGGCACAGCTACACAAATGGCTCCAAATAAAATTGATACACAAAAGTCAAATATAAAACAATGTTGCTAAGGAGAGATATGAGATCCAAAGCATGCCAAAGTCAAAGATATATCAAAACATTGGCAGAATCTGGACTAGGAATCAGAACTCCTTCAGCCCAAACCGATAAAGTCACCAAGGAATTAAAAGTTAGTGAGTGTACCTTTATAAGGCTTATCCTGGTGTCTGAATAATAATAATTCAATGGCTGATCCTTTCTAACTTCAGCAGTATCTACCGCATCCAGAGAGAACTTTGTGCCTGGGGAAGAAAAAGAGGATTTACCGGTACTTCTGTTACCAAACATGGTAATCCACTCAGACCTCTGCAATGTCCAAAATTCGACAGACGCGAGTAGCGTCTCCTGTCTTGCGGGAGTCCGGGATCTTAGCTCTCACGTGACTACCCTCCGCTATGCAAATTAAATAATAGCTAATAACTTTGTATACAAATGTATTTGGGACTTTATACATCTGATAGAGGATTTTAGTCAGTAAATGTAGTTTGCCTAAACTGTTTTACATTTCTGTGTGTCTATTCCCTGTGTTATTGCACCAAATCAAAAAACACCTATTAAAACCAGATTAATTTATTTCATGACTGATAAAAAGCCATATGTTTTTAAACAGATTTTTGGGCAATTGGGCAAACAAGGCATATATTAAATACCACCCATTAGCTCTTAAAATGGGAGACAACAGCCCTTTCAATGGAGGTACTCATAGGAAAACCAGTGCTCATATATAGCTACATGGACAACTACACTAAGGTAATAGGCTAGTAGGCCAGGGATTTGCTGATATGTGTGATGGTGGCATGACAGAGAGGCTCTAGACCCAGGGTTTTGATATGAATTATAATGGGCCCATTTAGCTGTTTATGGGTTGCAAGACTAATTGTCTGAAATTTGTTTTAGTCATGAAGCATGATGTGACGACTGACCCTTATGTAGATGGTCATAGGTCATAGTGTATAAAGTAGGTTTGCTGAGTTACAGCCTGATTCATGGTCAAATCACAGCCCCATTTTCTCTCCTGACAGTTAACAACTGGTCATCTAATATGAAGGAGATCTGAAAAAAAATAATTTTTACTTTGGCATCCATGGACGGAGTATCATTGATCATGCAAACAATACCTGTGACTATTTCTGTTCTCTGACCAGCACTTATTAGAGTAAATATTTTAGAAATTGTATCTGCTATATCTCCTGTGCAACCATTTTCTAAAATATGTAGTTAGAACACACAAGGACTTCTGAGGTATCAGTCAATAAATCATTTTATCAACACAATCTTCTTTATTATTTAAAATGTCTAAGGAATATCAAATAGGTAATTACTTCTGAAAAATTACACTAGATAGAGGCACTAAAATTGTATGTTTTCTTTGAAAAAAATAATACTAGTGAAAAAATATTACAAACATAATTTTCCTTTCTTCATACATATCAATAGTTTTCCAAAACAATGAAATTGCAACAATGTAATCTCTAAACATAATTTTCTTTAAAATGCTGTGAAATGCCTCAACTGGCTGTTAACTTTTGAAGGAAACCTAGGTTCAGTAATAATTAAATATATATATATATATATATATATATATCTATATCTCTCTATCTATACATTTCTATATCAATATCTATCTATCTATCTATCTATCTATCTATCATCTCGCACATTAAAGAAGTTATATGTTAACTTAAGTACAATGAGTGTTTTTTATGGATCTCTATCATTTATCTTTTTATCTATCTATCTATCTATCTATCTATCTATCTATTTTTTATCTTTCTTTCTATCTTTCTATCCATCCATCCACCTCCTCTCTCTCTCTTTTTTTCTATCTATATATCTATAACTATATCTAGCTATTAAATATAAAAACGTGATAACACACAATTACACTGTGTTACTGCAAACAACAATAACAATCATTGTGGCCTCAATAATATCTATTTCATACTTATTTCTATTGTGCATATGGCATGTATCGCGAAACTGGATGTTTGCAATCAATGTAATTTCCTGTTTACGTCTATGCATGCCCACTGCTGAGCCGGATTTTACTACTTGTCACTCATTACATACTGGTCCTTCTGCCCTCACTTTCTTAAAGTGGTATAGTGCATCATATCCACAATTAGTGTTAAACAATCTTACACCCATATATATATTTCCATACATATTATCTTTATGCCCCACCCTTTGGTTAATTAATATGGATACATTTGGAATTCTGTTTTAGTAAAACACCCTAATTTTTAACATGATCCTATTTTATGCCATAACTTTTTTATCTTAGTTTATGGGGGCGATTTAACAAGCTCCATATGGAGCTGTATGCAGCTGTTTCCGTGCGATCCTTCAGGCTCGCTGGATACAGGACTTAGGAAGCAGCAGTCTTAAGACCGCTACTCCTTAACTTGCCCGCTACCTCTGATTCAGCGGATAGCAATCTGCCCAATCACATATGATTGGGTTGATTGACACCCCTACTAGTGGTCGATTGGCAGCGAATTTGCAGGGGGCGGCATTGCACAAGCATTTCTAGTGAAATGCTTGTGCAATGATAAATGCCAACAGCGTATGCTGTCGGCATTTATCGATGTGCGGCAGAAATGATCTGCTGTCCACCCCTGTATCTTTGTTTTGTACATCATATAATTAAATATTTTTATACATCAGACCCTTAACAGTTGGTGTTCCGGATATGATTATGGGGCCTATCTATCAAGCTCCGAAAGGAGCTTGACGGCCTGTGTTTCTGGCGAGTCTTCAGACTCACCAGAAACAGCAGTTATGAAGCAGCAGTCACAAAGACCGCTGCTCCATAACCCTGTCCGCCTGCTCTGAGCAGGCGGACAGGAATCGCCACAATTCAACCTGATCGAGTAGGATCGGGTTGATTGACACCTCCCTGCTGGCGGCCAATTGGCCGCGAGTCTGCAGGGGGCGGCGTTGCACCAGCAGCTCTTGTGAGCTGCTGGTGCAATGCTGAATACGGGGAGCGTATTGCTCTCCGCATTCAGCGAGGTCTTGCGGACCTGATCCGCAGTGTCGGATCAGGTCTGCAAGACCTTTGTTAAATAGGGGCCATTGTCTTGGCGCTGTTTTTGAGGAAGAGGTAGCTAATTAACTATTTTTGTTTATACCATTTTGCACTGTTTGCGCACTGTTTATTTGTTGGAACAATTATAGCAAATACCTATATCAACAACTTTAGAAATGATAAAAAATTAAAGTTGATATTTATTTATTGGGAAATTTACTTTTTTTACTAGCCAATAAATACCTTGTGTCATAAAACATAAAAGAATGGTATTATGTTAGACATGTAAAACTGGAATAATACATTCTTAAGAACATAAGTGGTTTTATTATAGTTATCAAGATTGCAAAACAGCCCAGTTTTTTCTAAACCCTGTGCTTGACTGACACTGTTTTGTGTGACGTTGTGGCTGATAGATTCAGGTCTGTGACCCTGTATGACTACAGTTGGCCATTTCTAGTCTCTACCAAACAAATTAATTGCAAGATAACGCCCTTAACTTGTGCTTTAGGTTACAGGGCTGCAAGAGTTCCATAGAGTGAGCTGCCACAAAATATCAAAATAATAGTCTACAGGGTCTGTGAATCCAGTAAAAGCCTGTTTTTCAAATGCTCATAATAAACATTAATTGCTCATACAATTATGACTGAATCGTAATATAAACTTGGCAGTGACTTATGAAAATTTGAAATAAATTTACATTATAAATAACACTTTTTTGAATGTATGTCTAATAGGATGGTTTAAAACCTGTGGATATCCTGTGAAAATATATGTTTTTTTCCATAAGGATATCAATTATAAATATTTAGACATTTTCCTCAGGAGTCCTATGTGGTTGTTACCTGGCTAACTTCTGCAAATTTATTTTTAAGATTTGGGAGACTGGCACCACTAAGTACCAATTCACAGCAGCTGTATGTAAAAGTTATGCTTCATTTAAAGTGATCTGTTTGGGGAAGTAATTTGCGTAAAGAACCTGTTTTTGAAAACTTCGCCTCTACAAGTGATATTTAGAGAATGCCTATTGTGCACCATATACGGTACATGAATACTGTTGACTCACCACTGATTGAAGCCCATTACATTTATTTTTTTACATTTTAAATCATATGCATGGCATATGTCAACAGATTATTTTGGTAATTGTCTCTTTTCTATTATAGTTCATCAGTACTCAAAGTGACCTGTATTCAATCTCCTAACAATTATCTTAAATCTTTGGTATGTGTGAATTACCTTAAAAACTTTCTTTTCTCTGTCTTCCATTTTGATTAGAAAGGTGTCATTTGCATTGCTTGATCCTGCTATAATTTGACCTTTGCTAATTAGGATCATGTGACTGTTATTATCTTTAAATTGTATACCCATAGCTTGTTACATCAAGCTTGCTTGTGAGATCAGTGCAGCATGTGTAGTTCTCTAAGTGTGCTAGTTCATAAGTGTAGGGAGTCATAACAAGGGAGTTAGACAAATGAGTGGACAAGACAGAAACAAGTGCATTTAAATCTCCCTAAATTAACTGCAATCATGCTACACTTTCTAATGTCTTCATTAACCTTTTCCTCCATTCTCCTTAAAGTCACAGCTCTTCCTTTCACAAACAGCACTTAGACAATTCATATTTCTCCTTCTCTTCTACCTTCCCCCTCTACAACCAGGGCCGGATTGGGCAGCCGGGATACCGGGAAAAATCCCGGTGGGCCGCCGGCCAGCAGCTCAGCTGAGCTGGTTCAGCTGCTGCAGTCTGAGAGAAGTGAAGCAATTTTTTGATGAGATGCGGCTGCCGATATATATTGTGAACGATTGTGATTATAATATGTTGTGTTGCAACTTGCTTTTGGCTAAGGGCAGGAGGCAGTGGCACGCCAGTAGACTGTCTGTGTCTTTAATTCTACTACTTACAATTCTTCAAGTTCACTTCTAACTGTATAACCAATAATAACCTAACCAGCCGGCCGCAACCGCAAAGCAACCAATCATCAGACAGACTGAGCCTGTGTCTGTCACTCACAATTGCTAATTGGATCATGATGAGGCCTCCAGGGAACGTGGGGGTGGGCCGGCTGGCCAGGCTAGAAAGTGACTGACTTCATCACACGTCACGCTTTCACACCTGACATAGTGTAGGGAGCGTTAGCAAGCCGCCTAGTTGAGTAATTTGGAGCAGGCCTTAATGGGGTAACGTGTGTGTGCAGTGTGTGGGATCAGATGGACGACGGACATTCACGGCCGGCAACGCAGAGACTGAGTCTGAGAACATATACCACCAGCTCACCGGGCAACATTACACAGTGTGACTCCCCTCCTCATGCTGAGCTTGCAGACAGGAAGTGTGTAGCAGCAAGCCAAACGAGCTGCTGAGGAGGACAAGACAGAGCTGCTGAGAGAAGGAATGACCTACCACAATCTGGTGAATTTACGGTAAGTATATTTTTATTTTTTATTTTCTTCAAGGCACTGAGGACAGATGATTAGTAACTGTGAAATTCCCCTCTTGGGTTGTTGCTGATTCACTGGTGCACCGGACCCGGTCACCCCTCTGACTAACTATGCTTAATGCTTTGCTCTGCACTGGCTTTCCTCTCCGTTTTGAAAGCCCAACCTCTGCTGCAATATTCAGTGCTATGTTCGGCAGAGGAGTTATTAAGAGTAACACAGATTGTCAGTGTCAGTCTGCACTGCAGCTATCACTATAAGGCTCTATTGGGAGAATAACTCCTCTGCCGACATAGCACTGAATATTGCAGCAGAGGTTGGGCTTTCAAAATGGAGAGGATAGATTAGCCACTACATGAGGTAATGACAAGAGATTTGTGTGACTATGTTTTATTTTTTTCTTGCTGCTGGGCTTAAGGCTCGCCCTCCAGATAGTGCTTTTTTTCAATAGCAGGCAAAATGACAGGTAATGTGTCTGTCTGTCTACAGAATACCCTTTCACTTCATGCTACAGAACGGCATTTTAAATGTAACTAATTTATCTTCTTTACTAGGCAGGTTGCTATGACTCATTGGGGGAAGGGTGTGGGAGTGCCACTTGGAAGATATGCTACATTTCAGTGGAACTAACTAACGTTAAAGACCAGATGCACCACACAGAATGTGATTCCCTCTGAAAAACTTTAATA
This sequence comes from Bombina bombina, assembly GCF_027579735.1. Classification (NCBI taxonomy): domain Eukaryota; kingdom Metazoa; phylum Chordata; class Amphibia; order Anura; family Bombinatoridae; genus Bombina; species Bombina bombina. The sequence goes on along the minus strand of NC_069500.1, from coordinate 647,261,938 downwards.
TAAAAATTCACTGTGTAGTTTGTGTATATTTTTTATTTTATAAGCCCTAAATGTATGCCTTTAAACTTTATGTATAAACTAACATGGATTCTACAAAAACATGATGGTTTGTTTAGCTTTTAAAGCTAATAGAATGTAAGACACAGTTGTTCTGCCTAGACAAAATGTCACTTGTAAGACACAGTTGTTCTGCCTAGACAAAATGTCACAGTGTGAGGAGGTGATGGAGGGTGTCCTTTACATTGCAGTGGAGATTGGGCCGGAGGGGAGCAAGGCTGAGCCAGGAGGCGGGGCTGAGTAAGGGGCGGGGCTGAGCTAGGAGGGGCGGGGCTGAGCCATGGGGGGGGGGGCTGGGCTGGTCCATATAAATTTCCAGGGCCGGTCTGATTTCCCAGTCCGGCCCTGTCTACAACATACATGAAATCTATTCCTCTCTCACATCCCTCAGCCAGCCATGCTTTACTGATTCTAAACTTAAACACTCACATAAGACAGATTCTCATCTCCTTTCGCTCACCATATTTCTTCTTCTTGCAGCTGGGGTCCCAGGTCCACCCTCTGCTTCCCTCAATTCACTGCCCCAAATGACATCTCATACACCTTGCCCACGTAACCCTCTAAACCTCATTAACTGCACCTCTGTTAGTACACCCCAATTCTCTTGTGCCCTATGGAATTCACGCTCTGTATGCAATAAGCTTATATCTATTCACAACCTATTTATTGCACGTTCACTTAACCTGTTAGCCCTCACTGAAACTTGGCTTTCCTCCTCTAACACAACTGCTGTAGCCTCTCTGTCCTATGGCGGCCTGCACTTCAGTCACACTCCCAGACCAGGAGACAAACAAGGAGGGGGAGTAGGAATTCTCCTGTCTCCACACAGTACCTTTCACTGCATTCCTTCATCCCCCTCTCTTTCCTTCACATCTTTTGAAGTTCATGCTATTCGCCTCTTCACCCCTGTAGCATCACAACTTCTGGACCACTTTGAAGCCGGGCTTCCACATTTTTTCTCTTGTAATGTCTCTTCTCTCATCTAAGGGGACTTCAACATACCTGTTGATAATCCTAACATGCCTTCTGCCGCTAAACTTCTATCCCTTACCACCTCTTTTGGCCTGTCCCAGTGGACAACATCTCCAACCCACTGTTAAGGCAACTCCATAGACCTAGTCTTCACTAATCTCTGTGCTGTTTTCAACTTCCTTAACTTCCCCTTTCCTCTCTCTGACCACCATCTACTAACTTTCTCTCTTACCCTAGCTACTACATCTTTGCAAGCCCCCAAAAAACTGCTACCTTGCAGGAATTTAAATGACTTGGATCCCACAGACTTTTCCACTCAACTGAATCCTCTGCTCTCCGACATTTCATCCCTCTCTTGCCCAAACCTTGTGGCTTTACAGTATAATTCAGCACTAAAATCAACACTTGACAAAGCTGCACCTTCCAAAGCTGCACACTTGACAAAGCTGTACATCAATCACTCAACAGCAACCGTGGCACACCAAACAGACCAGATATCTTCAGCGACGTTCACGGGCTGCTGAACAGCAGTAGAGGAAACCATGCACCTGTGCTGATTTCCAACATTACAAATTCATCCTTAAGTCCTATAACCTGGCCAAACAAGTCTATTTCTCCTGCCATGTATCATCTCACGCATCCAACCCCAGAAAGCTGTTCTTAACCTTTAACTCCCTTCTACATCCGCCTGCACGTCCGCCCACTACCAACCTCACTACTCAGATTATTGCTGATCACTTCAAAAATAAAATTGACATCATTAGAAAAGACATCTGCACCTCACACCCCTTAAACCCAGCAATCCTATCCACCCTGTCTATTAACAAAACTCTATGCTACTTCCCTCCTGTAACAGAGGAAGAAGTCTCTGTACTCCTATCCTTGGCTCATCTCCCAACCTGCCCACTTGACCCTTTTCCTTCACAACTTCTTCCCTCTCTCTCTGCTTCACTTACCCCTACCCTAACTCATCTCTTTACCCAATCTCTCACCGCTGGCACATTTCCTGATACCTTCAAGCATGTGTCAATCATACCAATCCTAAAAAAGCCTCGCTTGACCCCTCCACCCCTTCTAACTATCGACCGGTCTCTTTACTTCCCTTTACTTCAAAATTATTGGAATGACTGGTCTATAATCGGCTAAGTCAATTTCTCACAACTAACTCCTTACTTGATCCACTACAATCTGGTTAACGCCCTAAACACTCAACAGAAACCGATTTGACTAAAGTAAATGACCTTTTATCAGCTAAAGCAAAAGGCCAATACTCCTTACTAATTCTTCTTGACCTGTCCGCTGCCTTTGACACAGTTGACCATCCTCTACTCCTAAAAATACTACATTCATTTGGCATCTGAGACACAGCCCTCTCCTGGTTTGCCTCATATCTCTAAAAATGCTAATTTTCAGTTTCCTTTAACAACATATATTGTGATCCTTGTGGCCCCTTGCTTTTCTCTCTCTATACAACCTCCCTTGGAAAACTTATAACCTCCTTTGGATTCAAATACCACGTATATGCTGATGATACCCAAATCTATCTTTCCTCTCCTGATATCTCTCCCCTCTTTACTCAACCAAATTTCCAACTGCCTCTTTGCAATTTCCTCTTGGATGTCTTCACACTACATCCAACTCAATCTGTCCAAAACTGAGCTGCTTCTTATCCCCCCCCCTTCAAGACATCCAACACCTGACATTTCTCTGATGGTTGGAGACTCTATTCTCAACACCTCACCCCAGGTCCGCTGTCTTGGGCTTACACTTGACTCAGAACTCATATTCAACTCACATATACAATTGCTTACCAAATCCTGCCGTTCACACCTACACAACATTTCCAGAATTTGGCCCTTTCCTTACTCAAAAAACTACAACAATACTTATTCATTCCCTCATTTTGTCACGCATTGATTATTGCAATCTACTTCTAAATGGCTTTCCAAAATACCGCCTCTCCTCCCTCCAATCTATCATGAATGCTTCTGCTAGACTCATCCACCTAAGTCACCGATCTACATCGGCTGCTCCACTCTGCCAGTCTCTACACTGGCTCCCCATACACTCCAGTATACAATTTAAAGTATTAACCCTAACTTACAAAGCACTCAACAGTCTAACTCCCAACTATATTTCCTCTCTCATCGTGAAATATTCCCCCATCCCATCCTCTTCGATCACCCTCTGACCTACGTCTCTCCACTCCTGTTATCTCTACATCCCACTCCTGTCTCCAAGACCCCTTAATGTGCTGCTCCTGTCCTCTGGAACTCTCTATCCCGCTCCATAAGACTGTCTCTAACCTTGTATAGCTTCATATGCTCCTTTAAAACCCACCTATTCAGAGAGGCTTACCATCTCTCCTCCATCTCTCTTCCTAACCAAACTAATACATGAACTGCCTGACTCACTGCTGCAACTACAACCAATGTGACAAGCTACCCCCAATCTTATGTCTCTGCACCCTAAACCTGTAGACTGTGAGCTCTCCGGAGCAGGGCCCTCTTCCTCCTGTACTAGATTTGTTTAGTTTTGTTATGTTTTGTATTTTATCACAAATCCTTGTCATTGTATACCCCTATCACCATACCCAGCACTACAGAATTTGGCGGCACTATATATATAAATGATAATAATAATAATCCATGTCAGCTAATGGTAAGATCTGGGTTGTCAACAATGCACCCTATTGATGACATTTTGTGATAGCTGTTCACTCTCTGACTGTTTCTTAGATATCCAAGCAGGTGATCTCTCTAGTCACTAACCATGAAGGCATAAGGGCAAATTATTTTCCAACACATTTTCTTCTCTCTTTCCATCTCCTTTATTTCCGATAGATAGATAGAGATAGAAAGAAAGAAAATGTATATCCATGTTGTCAATGTCACACCTTAAAGGGACAGCCAAGTCCAAAAAAAACTTTCATGATTCAGATAGGGCATGTAATTTTAAACAACTTTCCATCACCAATTTTGCTTTGTTCTCTTGGTATTCTTAGTTGAAAGTTAAACCTAGGAGGTTCATATGCTAATTTCTTAACCTTAAAGGCCCCCTCTGCATTTGACAGTTTTTCACCACTAGATGGCATTAGTTCATGTGTTTTAGCTCATTGAGCTCATGCACGTGAATTTACCAAGGAGTGAGCACTGGTTGGCTAAAATGCAAGTCTGTCAAAAGAACTAAAAAAGGGGGCAGTGTGCAGAGGCTTAGATACAAGGTAATTAAAGAGGTAAAACATGTAATAATATAACAATGTTGGTTATGCAAAACTGGGGAATGAGTAAGTAAGGGATTATCTGTCTTTTAAAACAACAAAAATGCTGGTGTTGACTGTCCCTTTAAGTGATATTGACAACTAATATCTTTTTTTCCCTTACTCTAACTTTATCATTGTTTAGTGACACAAATAGGTTTAAAAATGGATGGACACATGTCACATATTACAGTTATATTGTACTGAGATTTGCTATGAGCAAAAAAAATGATTGAACTCAGAAACAAGTTGGATAAATTCAGGATGAAAAAAATGTACACTACAAAGAGATCTCAGTAGTGACCATGGGCGTGAAATTAAAGTTTCAGGAGCTGGAGTAAAGGGAATGGAAAGCACAGTTGGTTGGTTTATTATCACATGCTCATGGGATTGTAGATGTTCTATGCTATGATGTGACAGATAATTAGTAAGATATCCAACACCTAAGACTTCAGTCCTCTACAGATGTTTCTAGAGATCCAACTACATGCTTTGTAAGTACTGGCTCAAATACTTATATTTTTGTTCTCATCATAACTTACATTTCTAAATACTAAATTTTGTGAACATATAAAGCTGTGCCCCTGTGCTCAAAGTTTCATAATTTTTATGGGAAGTATATCCTTTACTCTTTCCTTGTAGGGACATTTCTCTTTAAGAAATTCAAAGCCCACATACTGGACATCTCAAGGAAAGAAACAGTGTGACTCTACAAAATATTCTTTATATAAGTTCCTGCCAACAATCACTCATATAAAGGAAAGCTACACTAGCTGAAAGTACAGTGCACAATAACAATATACAAGAGCACCAGAATGCCAAACTAAATTTCTTCCAAATCTTTATTAGCTGTATGCAAAATATAGGCTACATATATTATTAAGTGCCCATAAAACAACATACTGTTGTGTTTGAAACAGAATTTAAACAAATGGTTTCCGACTGGGGAATGTTGGTACTTTTAACTTACATTCCAAATTCATATTTTTTTTTTTTTTCTAACTGAGACATTGGCCTCTAGTTATCAATGTCTGTCGGACCTGATCCGACAGAGCGGATCAGGTCCGACAGACATCGCTGAATACAGCGAGCAATACGCTCGCCATATTCAGCATTGCACCAGCAGCTCACAAGAGCTGCTGGTGCAACGCCGCCCCCCTGCAGACTCACGGCCAATAGGCTGCCAGCAGGGAGGTGTCAATCAACCCGATCGTACTCTATCGGGTTGATTTCCGGCGATGTGTGTCCGTCTGCTCTTTGTGACCGCTGCTTCATAACTGCTGTTTCTGGTGAGCGTGCAGGCTCGCAAGAAAAAAAAACGGGGCATCAAGCTCCATACGGAGCTTGATACATATGCCCCCTCATATCTTTGATCCCCTAAAAAAAAATTGTGCAATATTTTTATATATATTTTTATTAGCTAGTGTTATTATGAGCGTAACTGTACTTTTAAATGTATTTTTCTATGTGTTTTGAAACACTTTTTTTTATTTCACAAAAGTAACCAGCTCTCTGAGCTTGAACTATACCGACGCCCTTTCCCTTCAATTGCGCATCACGTTTACTTTCAACTTGTAATACGAGCGCTACATCCGACGTGTGTAAACAGCCACAATAAACCCGATATTGATCACACGTAACGGTCAGCTTGCCACTCATAATCTGGCCCTATATGTATACAATTATTATAAATATTGCTGTTAATACTGCTGTCACATAACACTTAAAGGGACAGGAAACACACATTTTTTCAGATAATGAATGCAGTTTTAATTTTTTTTAAAATGTAATTCTATTATCAAATTTACTTTGTTCTCATGTTATTCTTTGTTGAAGAAATATCTAGATAGGTAGCGTGCACGTCTAGAGAACTACATGACAAGAAATAGTGCTGCCATCTAGTGCTCTTGCTAATGTATAACATTGCAAAACTGCTGCCAGAAAGTGCTGCAGACACGTGCACACTCCTGAACTTGCTTCCTGTTTTTCAACAAAAGATAACAAACAACCAAAGAAAATTTGACAATAGAAGTACAAAGGAAACTTCTTTAAAATTGTATGTTCTATCTGAATCAGGATAGCTACATGTTGAGTTATATGACATTTTAAGACATGCACATGCTTCAGGGCATATTTAGGTATGCTCCCACAGAAGAAAGCTACACTTTAACAAAGAAAAACAAAAGGAGATACATTTGATGATCGGAATAAATTGGAAAGTTTTTTTTGTATTTTTATTTATTTGCCCTTTCTGTGTCATATAATTCTAATATTTTCACCATATATTTAATGTATCAACAAGGGATTACATAATTGTTGCTATTTAGAGAATCACAAATGTTAAAAACGTTTATTATTTGCTTACAACAATGTTTATATATATATATAGCAGTAGTTTAAGTGAGCATTAGTTTAAAAAGAATTCATTTAAAGGGCCACTAAACCCAAAATCTTTCTTTCATGGTTCAGATAGAGAATAGAAATGTAAACAACATTACAATTTACTTCCATAATTTATTTTGCTTCATTTTTTAAATATCCTTATTTGAAGAAAAAGCAATGCACATGGTGAGACAATCACATGATGCTTCTATGTGCAGCAACCAATCAGCAGCTAGTGAGCATGCTTTTCATCAAAGAATATCAAGAGAATAAAACAAATTAGATAATATAAGTAAATTAGAAGGATGTTTAAAATTGCATTCTCTTTCTAAATCATAAAAGAAAAAATGTGGGTGGCATGTCCTTGCTCAATGCTTAGTATGACAGTGTTATTCTCAACTTTTTTGGCAACACCTTGTTGACTCATGAAAGCAGCATAGAACTCTGTGTTTTATTGAGTAAATGTATCACAGCAGGGGATTGGATGTCATGTCATCATGTGATCATTTCACAAACAGAAGCACATCCTCATTGCTCATGGACATAGGATGCTTACACCATATAGAGGGACTTCCAACCCCTCATTTGAAAGATAATAGTGAGATGTCCTTTTTGAATGCACTCCCAGAGATCTTGCATTGGATGGGATAATAAATATCTTTTTCTTTTTGCACTTTTATTATCAGAGGCCGTTTCCCTAACTGAGACTAATAAGCAAATTATTTTAAATCTGGCATGTTATGGCTGTTAAGGACTGGATTTGGAAAACTCTCATGGAAATGTATTTGTATAATGTATAACTTTGTATAATGTATAACTTTTTTGGGGTGGGAATTAATAGACATGTTGCCAGGGTTGGGGGTTAATGCTGGTATTCACATGCATGTATATTAAACCCTTACAGCACCTAATACAAGCACAGCTAAGGATTACTTAAAGGGACAGTATACTCCAGAATTGTTATTGTTTAAAAAGATAGATAATCCCTTTATTACCCATTCCCCAGTTTTGCCTAACCAACATTGTTATATTAATACACTTTTAACCTCTGTGATTACCTTGTATCTAAGCCTCTGCAGACTGCTCCCTTATCTCAGTGCTTTTGACAGACATGCAGTTTAGTCAATCAGTGCAGACTCCTAAATAACTCCATGGGAGTGAGTGCAATGTTATCTATATGACACACATGAACTAGTACTGTCTAACTGTAAAACACTTTCAAAATGCTCTGAGCTAAAGGGCAGTTTTCAACGGTTTAGAAATCAGCTAGGCTTAGATTTTCAAAAATACCACCAAAGGAACAAAGCAAATTTAATGATAAAGGTCAATTGGAAAGTTGTTTAAAATTGCATGCCCTATCTATCTGAATTATGAAAGTTTTTTTTTTTAACTTGACTGTCCCTTTAATGTTTCTTGGAACAATGCTAGTCCAATACCATTGACACTTGTGTTTTCATACATTATATACAGCATTTTTTATGGAACATTATCATAATTAAATAATAATTTGACTATTTAATTTTTTGTAAAACATATATTTGTCCAGGCTATATTCCACTGCTAATGCTAATACAGCATCTGCAATACAAAACGAATCTCATGCCCCTTAGGTACATTTTCACATTACATTTTTCTTGAATGTAAAGGTAAGCTACTGAAATAATTTTCTACTAAAATAATATTAATAAGCACTATATAATAGTGTCCATAGGCCAATGAAGTTATGCTTAACCCAGTACTATATGTAATTGCCAATAGTAAAATAATTTCACTTGTGGCAACAACCAACTCCTGTCAGATTTTCAGTTGATCTTGCTTTAGGGCCTGTCACTGTATTTATATAAATACATTTAAATTGTGTAATAAAAAAAAAAAAGAATTATTTAAGAAAACAATTTTATTTGTTCTAAAATTATGTGACATGCAATATGGTATTCAAGTAAGCAGGCATAACAGTATAGCTCATAGTTTATTTTTTAATGAGATGAAAACTATAAATATTATGCACAATAATTTTGTATGCAAGAAAAAGGTATAAGAAATGTATATATTATTGGTAAAACTACATCATAAAGATAGTAAAACAACATTTTATGGAAGAAAAATTAAACAGGATCAGTGGTTAGGGGTAACGTTAGGGGTCTTGGGGGTGCAAGCTGTTAGGGGGTTAAGTAGTATAGGGGTATTTTGTATTGGGGGAAATGTATCCTATGTATTGGATATATATATTAATCACCTTGAAGTTCCACAAGAGAACTTGATTGAATTAGGAAAATGTTTCAGGATTTACCCTTTTGTCTATGCTTTATATGTGTGTGTGTTTGTGAATGTTTGTGTGTGCATGTAGGACCTACTACCAAGATATTCCCAGACCCATAGGGGTCAATTTATCAATGTGTCAACATGACCACATTCACTGTGTTAAATACACTTGCTGTACATCACTGACGCAAATCTCCATTCAAAGTCCTTATTTATAAAAAAAACTGTGAAAGTCACGCGCGTCAAGTAAAATAAATATGAAGCATCAATGACGCGTTTTTTCACTATTTATCAAGTAATCTATCTAGAATTGTGTATGATCCCCATCATATGTCCATCACAAGGGGTTAAAGATGAACAGTTCTTTAACCCCTTGCCGACCAACGACGTATGGGGTATGTCCTCTAAAAAAATCCAGTTAACAACCACCGTACATCGTCGGTCTTGGAAAGCGGTGGAAGCGATCCTCATCGCTTCCAGCCGCTTTCCGGTTATTGCAGTGATGCCTCGATATTGAGGCATCCTGCAATAACTCTTCTTAGCCATCCGATGCAGAGAGAGCCCTCTCTGCATTGAACATCGATGGCCGCAATTGTTGGTGGGAGGGAGCCGATGTAGGAGGCGGGTGGGCGGCCATCGATGGGTGCCTGCCGTAAGAGGGGGGCAGGATTGTGGGCGGGTCGCCGGGGGTACAAGAAATTTTAAATCAATTGCAAGACACTCAGATATACCAGAGACTAGACGCAGATCCAACCAATAAAATAAAAAAAGAAATTGAACATATAACTATGAAGGCTGTGAAAAGAGGTATCATCACAGACACATTCAGAAATTGTCTTTTGGTGCAACATCCGATTAGGCCAGTTATATATACATTACCAAAAATACACAAAATGCCACTAGACCACCAGGTAGGCCTATAGTGGCTGGTATGAATTCAGTTTTTTCCAAAATTGCCATTTTTCTTGACACAGTATTACAACCTTTAGTAACCAAAATGACTTCATATTTAATAGATACAAGTGATTTTTTGGAAAAATTGAACAATATGGACTATGTAGGGGACAAATGTATTATCTACACCCTTGATGTATGTAGTTTATACACATCTATTAAACATGTGAGTGGCACAACATCTGTACAAGCATTGTTGAGAACTTAAGGTTATTATAGTGAGGATGAAATCAATTTCCTTATAGAAGTCCTTGGCATTATTCTATATCAGAATTATTTTCTCTTTAAGGATACTTTTTATCAGAAAATACAGGGCACTGCTATGGGCTCCAATATCGCCCCTACATATGCCAATATATTTATGGGCAGCTGTGAGGAGCACTTTTTGTATCCTCACAAGATGTTCATACGCTATGGTGCCTCCTGGTGGAGGTACATAGACGATATTTTTGGCGTGTGGAGGGGCGACATTGAGAGCCTATTATTATTTGGGACTGAAATTTACATTAACGTCAATTTTTATGTGTCAAAAAGATAGAGACCCTAAATTATGTCATGATAGACTAGAAGAGATGGGTAATAAATTTTAAAGAAGGGGCTATCCCAACTATCTGGTAGATAAACAGAAACAAGAGGTTATGCTCCAAAAGGTACCTGAACAGAGAAGAGATAATAAGAGGATAGGCTGATCTTTATAAGTAAATACAATCACATGAGTAATAAAATCATCCGCATACTCAGAGGACACTGGCATATTTTAAAAGATCTTAATCCCCTGGTGAGAGTATTTGATAATCCTCCCATGTCAGCGTATAAACGCAATAAGAATATCAAAGACCATTTGGTTCTAGCGGACATAGGCAGTGATAAAATAAATATTCAGAGAACTATAGGTCCAGGACAGACAGGGTGTTATCAATGCCTGAATTGCAGTAATTGCAATTCCATGATAAAGGGAGAAATCTTCCACCACCCTACACAAGGTACAAAATATAGGATTAAACAGTATCTAACATTTAGGTCCAAGTTTATAGTATATCGTATTAAATGTCCGTGTGGTTTTTATTACATTGGAGAGTCCTGTAGGGAGGCCAGAGAGCGGATTACACAACATAAATCCAATATAAGATGTCAAAATAAGGATGCCCCTGTATCGTCACATTTTATTGAAACTGGCCTTAACATCAGCCAATTACGCTTCCAAATTATAGAAAGAGTAATTTCTCCTTAAGGTCAGGGAAATGTTTTGGATTAACAAACTACAAACTTTGAAACCTAAGGGTCTAAATAAAGATTTTGATTGGTCTCTCTTTAGGTAAACATTCTATTTGATATAAATGATTAAGATTGCCCATACAGGTTAAAAATTCAAAATGTAAAAATTTAAAATTGACATATAAGGTATTCAGAATGTTTGCACAAATTACATACATCAATATATTCTTGGGTTATCTGTATATATCCTTGCGCTGTTCATTTCTTTTGTACCTGCATTTTTGTATATATGATGGTTGCTATTCTGCTACTAGGATTATTTCTGGATTCTGTCTTATCATGATTGTTTTTGCTAATGCAAATGTAGCTTCTCGATTTTTAATTATATGTATAGGGACTGTATGTATATGTTTTAACTGTGCCTTTTTGATATTTTGCCAATACACATTATACGCAGTGCTTGCTTAAGATAAGAAATACCATCTTTGAATGTTACAAAAACTGTCAGCATTAGATGGCGCTGTTGTACAATTAATGTGCAGTTGATTTGCACCTGTGTAATTGTTTTACACCTGTTTACTTGTATAAAGGCAGTCTCTCTGCATACACAGATAGACATGACTAATTAACCCCATCACTGCTGGGCATAATACACGTGTGGTGCGCAGTGGCATTTAGCGGCCTTCTAATTATCAAAAAGCAACGCCAAAGCCATATTTGTCTGCTATTTATAAACAAAGGGGATTCCAGAGAAGCATTTACAATCATTTATGCCATAATTGCACAAGTTGTTTATAAATAATTTCAGTGAGAAACTTAAAGTTTGTGAAAAAATTTGTGAAAAAGTGAACAATTTTTTTTATTTGATTGCATTTGGCGGTGAAATGATGGCATGAAATATACCAAAATGGGCCTAGATCAATACTTTGGGATATCTTCTAAAAAAAAATATACACATGTCAAGGGATATTCAGGGATTCCTGAAAGATATGAGTGTCCCAATGTAACTAGCGCTAATTTTGAAAAAAAGTGATTTGGAAATAGCAAAGTGCTACTTGTATTTATTGCCCTATAACTTGCAAAAAAGCAAAGAACATGTAAACACTGGGTATTTCTAAACTCAGGACAAAATTTAGAAACTATTTAGCATGGGTGTTTTTTGGTGGTTTTAGACATGTAACAGATTTTGGGGGTCAAAGTTAGAAAAAGTGTGTTTTTTTCATTTTTTTCCTCATGTATTTTTTTTTTATAGTAAATTATAAAATATGATGAAAATAATGGTATCTTTAGAAAGTCCATTTAATGGCGAGAAAAACGGTATATAATGTGTGGGTACAGTAAATGAGTAAGAGGAAAATTACTGCTAAACACAAACACTGCAGAAATGTAAAAATAGCCTTGGCCCCAAAAGGACAGAAAATGGAAAAGTGCTGTGGTCATTAAGGGGTTAATGTAATATTTAATTGGTTAACTTGTTGTGTCCTTGAAATAACTATTTTCATACAAGTACAAACAATAAATCTTACATAAATTTACATTTGTGTATATATATATATATATACATATATATATATATATATATATATATATATATACATACTGTGTGTGTGTGTATATATATATATATATATATATATATATATATTTTTTTTTTTTAATTGAAGGAGTATTGCAAATGTAAGACATAATTCATGTTCATTGTTAATGTCTGTATGAGAGGACAAACAGCATATAACTAAACTTTTCTGTGTTGGGAGACACACCTTTATATAGTCTAGTATCATCCATTTGATTCCTATGGCATTCGCGTGCTCAAAGGTTGCATATTGAAAATCAGGTTCTCTGCATCAATCGAGATGCGAGCATACCAGTTGAATGCTTTATAAATGTAGTGCTAAAAATAAATACACAGAGCGCCTCCTAAAAGGCTAAGACACTAGTAGTGACAAGATTATTTAAATAAAAAATATATTGAAATTCTATAGGGGTATATAAAATATTTTATAAGCTACTTATAGCTAAAATATACAAACAAGATGCAAAAGTGGATCCACTTAAAATTAACAATAAAATATGCATATATCTATATAAAAACAATACAATTGTGGTTAAAAACCACAACAAAATACAATCTTAATCACAAAATAAATTACAATAAAACAGCTGTTAACTGATAAGCTGGTTGATGGTTGGATAAAAAATATAAATATATAAAAACATCAATTTACTGAGTAGGTGTCTATAAATATGTAGGTCCCAAACTTAGTTAGTCTTGATAAAGGCCCAGTTCTTAGGGCCGAAACGCGTTGACATAAATGGTAAGCTTCTTTTCAATTACTGACTAAGTTTGAATAGCAGTTTTGCACTATGTTATATTTGTTTTATTACAGGTATATCTTTGAATGAATTGATCCCTGAGACATAGGATCCATTTCTGTATTTTTTCATCGTTTACACACAGGAATAACTTTTTAGGAGCATCTCTTCACATCTTGTTTTCACATAAGGGTCACTTTATAAGTGTGTTATTCACTTTAACACATCCTAAATATTCATTTGGATTATTTTTTCACATTTTTTCCTTTTTCTTTTTTCATTTTTGTGTACACACATTTTTGATTATTCACGCCCACTTCATCACATCAGCTTTTCAGGATTTTTTGGATATTCACAATAATTTTTTAAATTTTATTTGAAAACTACTACGTTTTTCTTTTGTACACTCTTCATCATTTTACCGTTTATCGAGGGATATATAAGGATAACTGTTTTAAAATAGAATCTTCATATTGGACATTCACTCTCTGGAAAGAATTTAAAGTTTGGGACCTACATATTTATGGACACCTACTCAGTAAATTGATGTTTTTATATTTATTTTTTATCCAACCATCAACAGCTGTTTTATTGTAATTTATTTTGTGATTAAGATTGTATATTGTTGTGGTTTTTAACCACAATTGTATTGTTTTTTATATAGATATATGCATATTTATTGTTAATTTTAAGTGGATCCACTTTTGTATCTTGTTTGTATATTTTAGCTATAAGTAGCTTATAAAATATTTTATATACCCCTATAGAATTTCAATATATTTTTTATTTAAATAATCTTGTCACTACTAGTGTCTTAGCCTTTTAGGAGGCGCTCTGTGTATTTATTTTTAGCACTACATTCACCTTTTTGGGGGCGCTGGTACCCACAATACTAGGAGCTACAGACACAAGGTTGAGCGCTGTCAGATTTTAACAGAATGCTTTATAAATGTTTATTGGGTCAAATAGAGTTGTATGTACAGGCTTATAACCAGTAGTACGCTCAAATAATGTGAGCATCAAACTAATATTGCTGTAGCGTATGTTACAGTGAATTGGCCATAGAGTGTTTAACCGATAAAAAAAAACCCATCACATTACTGAGAGAAGGCCTATCAGTTTAACTAATCACAGCTATAAGGGTGCTAGGCTAAAACTTTGCCGTCCTATTAGTCATGAGGTTAAATTTCAATGAAAGGACTACAGCAATAGCACAAATGTATGTTTTATATATATATATATATATATATATATATATATATATTCAGCATAATTCAACTTCAGTTACTTTTTATTAATTGCCAAACCATTCCACTCCTCTGGAATAAATCATACTCCAGTGGCAATATATACTGTATGAACTGCAAAAAAAACAGGTAACAACAGGAAAAAATACAGAGAAGAAATCAAGAAGAGATTTTCATTAAAGTCTGACAAAAAAAAATACCTTAAACTGTTTCCATGTTTTCATTTTGAGTTAAACCCACATGATAAATACTGTATATTGATTTCTTTCTATCAGTCAACCATCAATCAATTGTTCAAAAAAAGATCTTCAGGTAGATTACAAGTTATGCGCGCTATAGGGTTTTTAACGAACGCAACAAAAGTTGCGTTATTTCCCCCTCCATAGCGCTGCCATTACAAGTTTTAGAAAAGCCGGCTTGTGCGTAAAATATGGCTGTGTTGAGCTCCGTACCGCACAAAAATCCAAGCGCTGTTTTGACATGCTCGTGCACGCTTTCCCCATAGACATCAATGGGGAGAGCGTGTTAGAAAAAAAACTAACACCTGAAGCGCGGAATGAAAAAGCTCTGTAACGCAACCCCATTGATGCCTATGGGGAAAAAAAAAGTAACGTTTAAACCTAACACCCTAACATAAAGCCCAAGTCTAAACACCCCCTAATCTGCTGCCCCCGATATCGCCGACACCTACATAATGTTATTAACCCCTATTCCGCCGCTCTCAGTATAGCCACCACCAAAATAAATCTATCAACCCCTAATCTGCCGCTCCCAATATCGCCGCAACTATACTAAAGGTATTAACGCCCATTCCCCTGCACCACTACATCGCCCATACTATAATAAATTTATTAACCCCTATTCCGCCACTCCCCGACATCGCCACCACTAAATAAAGCTATTAACCCCTAAACTTCTGGTCTCCCACATCACTACCACTTAATACACCTATTAACCCCTACACTGCCAGCCCCCCACATCGCAACAACCTAAATTAAACTATATTAACCCCTAAACCCAACCATAATCCTAACACTAAACCTAACCATAACCATAACACCCCTTAACTTTAACATAATTAAAATAGAGCTAAATTAAAGTTACAATTATTAACTAAAAATATTCTTACCTGTGAAATAAAAACTAAGCTAGCTACAATATAACTAATAGTTATATTGTAGCTAGCTTAGGTTTTATTTTTATTTCACAGGTAAGTTTGTATTTACTTTAACTAGGTAGACTAGTTAGTAAATAGTTATTAACTATTTACTAACTACCTATTTAAAATAAATACAAACTTACCTGTGAAATGAAACCTAAGCTGCCTTACACTAAAACCTACCATAAAAAAAAACTATCATTACAAAAAATAACAAACAAAATTATCCAAAACAATAAAAATTATTCCTATTCTAATACCCTTTTAAAAAATAAAAAATAACCCACCCCAAACTAAAAAAGCCTAATCTATAATAAACTAAACCTTAAAAGGGCCTTTTGTAGGGCATTGCCCTAAAGATATCAGTTTTTTTACTACAAAGGAAAAACAAACACTCCCAAACAGTATGCAAACCCCCAATCCCCAAAAAGAAAAATATTTTTTTTTACACAAAATAACAAATGAATTATCAAAAATAATAACAATTATTCCTATTCAAATGCCCATTTTTTTTTAAAAAAACACCCCAAAATAAAATCCTAATCTAGAATAAACTACCAATAGCCATTAAAAGGGCCTTTTGTAGGGCATTGCCTTAAGTTAAACAACTCTCTTACCTGAAAAAAATACAAAGACCCACTAACATTACAAACCCCCACCCCCCCAAACCCACAAAATAAAAAACTATCTAAATAAACCTAATCTACCCATTGCCCTGGAAAGGGCATTTGTATGGGCATTGCCCTTAAAGGGGCATTTAGCTCTTTTGCATTGCCCTGAAAAGGGCATTTAGCTCTTTTAAGAATAGCCCAAACCCTAAACTAAAAAACCCCCCACCCAAAATAACCTTAAAAAAACTAACACTACACCCTCTTTAGGTATTCACAGTTGCTGAAGTCCCGCTTGAAGGATCTTCATCCCGGTGGCTTCATCTTCATCTAGGCGGCATCTTCATCCAGGTGGCTTCATCTTCATCCATCGCTGGACCAGCATCTTCTTCATCCCTGCGAAGGTGGAGCGGCGATGCGCAGAGGCGGAGGTCCAGGCGGAGGTCCAAGGCGGAGGTCCATTGATCCGACGTGGAGGCCCTCTTCATGCGATCGTTCGCTACACAGTGAGGATTGAAATGCAAGCTACCCCTTTTATACTGGGGGTACCATTGCATTCCTATTGGCTGAAAATTTTGAACGAAGCAATAGGAATTAGGGCTGCTAGCTACTGAAATTCTATTGGCTGAATTGAATAGCCAATAGAATTTCAGTAGCTCTAACAGCCAATTTTTGCAGCCCTAATTCCTATTAGCTGATTTTAAAATTTTCAGCCAATAGGAATGCAATGGTACCCCAGTATAAATTGGTATCTTGCATTATTTACTAGACAGGGTTTTATACTCCAGATTTATAAGTCAGTTATTATAGTGAAGTCTCTCAGAATTGTACATAAACTGGTTATTGTGATTAGATCCCTGGTAGTATTTAATTAAGCATAGTAAGTGGGTAATCCATATTGAGCATTGAACTAGAGTTATTGGTTAATAACAGAAGATTTTGGTTTTTTATTTTGGTATTTTAATGAAATTCAATTTTGAATAAGGTTAATAAATAAGGTATTTTTTATGATCTTTGCATAGCATAATATAATAGTTTAAACCTGTACAGTTTTGATTCATCTCTGGTTCTCTATAAATATAATTCAATGTGTCTATAAATTTGAACTAATATAAAGAATTTAGGCATTTACATTAATTTTATTGTTTTGTATATGCATTTTTATTGGGGGTTTGTTTTAAAGAATAATTATTAAATATATTGTATTATAACCCGGCCATATACTGACAAGGGGGTGGGGGTTTGTAATGTTAGTGGGTCTTTGTATTTTTTTTCTTTAGGTAAAAGAGCTGTTTAACTTAGGGCAATGCCCTACAAAAGGCCCTTTTAAGGGATATTAGTAGTTTATTCTAGATTAGGTTTTTTATTTATTTTTTTTTTTTTTAAATGGGTATTAGAATAGAAATAATTGTTATTATTTTTGATAATTTTTTGTTATTTTGTGTAATGTTGTTTTTTCGTTTGAGCTGGGTTTTTCTTTTTAGAATAGCCATTTGTTAAATGGGCAGCAAAAGAGCTGAATGCCCTTTTAAGGGCAATGCCCATACAAATGCCTTTTTCAGGACAATGGGTAGATTAGGTTTACTTTATTTTTATTTTGGGGGGTGGGGGTTTGTATACTGTTAGGGGGTGTTTTTCTTTTGTTAAAAGAAAGCTGATATCTTTACAAAAGGCCCTTTTAAGGGCCCACAAAAGGCACTTTTAAGGACCCTTGGTAGTTTATTATAGATTAGGCTTTTTTATTTTGGAGTGGGTTATTATTTTTTATTTTTTAAAAGGGTATTAGAAAAGGAATAATTTTTATCGTTTTGGATCATTTTGTTTGTTATTTTTTGTAATTTTAGTGTTTTTTATTTTTTGTAATGTTAGGTTTTAGTGTAAGGCAGCTTAGGTTTTATTTCACAGGTAAGTTTGTATTTATTTTAACTAGGTAGTTAGTAAATAGTTAATAACTATTTACTAACTAGTCTACTAAGTTAAAATAAATACCAACTTATCTGTGAAATAATAATAAAACCTAAGCTAGCTACAATATAACTATTAGTTATATGGTTGCTAGCTTAGGTTTTATTTCACAGGTAAGTATGTTTTTAGTTTTAAATAGGTATTATGTAGTTAATAATTGTAACTTTAATTTAACTCTATTTTAATTATGTTAACGTTAGGGCGTGCTAGGGTTAGGTTTCGGGTTAGGTTTAGGGTTACGATTAGGGTTAGGTTTAGGGGTTAATATAGTTTAATTTAGGTTGTTGCGATGTGGGGGGCTGGCAGTTTAGGGGTTAATAGGTTTATTTAGAGGCAGTGATGTGGGAGGCCAGAGGTTTAGGGGTTAATAGCTTATTTAGTGGCAGCAATGTCAGGGAGTGGCAGAATAAAGGTTAATATCTTTATTATAGCTTGGGCGATTTTGGGGTGCTGGGGAATAGGGGTTAATAACTTTAGTCCATCCAATGTAGGGAAAAATAAGCGCTCCAAGCCCACAGATGTATAAAAGTTCAATTTTATTCCAAACTATGTTAAAATCATACAGGATAGATTAAAAAGTGGTAAGCACAATAGTGCAAAAACAAGTTGTAGAACAGGTGCAAAAAACAGCAGTGCAGACGCACTCGGAATATTTGTTTGCCGCCTAGGATGTTATCTACATTTTTCTATCACTTTTCACATATACCCTCACTCTATCAGTGCCTATTATAAGTTCAGGATTTGTTTCTACATACCCCAGGGGCGCTCCGTTGAGCAGGTTAGATTTGTATCGTTAATAACTTTAGTATAGTGGCAGCGATGTCAGGGAGCGGCAGAATAGGGGTTAATCAATTTTATTAGTGGGAGCGATGTCGGGAGCGGCAGATTAGGGGTTAATAACTTTACTGACGAGGAGCAAGCAGACCATTCTGCTAAAAGTGGCTCTAGTGACCAATCTGAAGAGAACGAACTAGTGGTTAGACCCAAACAGGGAAAAAAAGACAACATGAGGTAGACATGACTCTACATATACTAGAACATATCCAGTGGTCACTAGGAACCTTAGTCAGAGAGATAATAGTATGACAACACAGATATGAGACGCAGGGAATTCCTGAGAGAAAATGAGGGAGGCACCCCTACATTAAATACCACTACTAAACCATGTTTAAAAAATAACACAATAACAAGTCAGCACCATTTTGGGCAGGTAGGAATAGAGACAGAAGGGGGAGGAGGAAGAGGAGGAAATACAGGAAGAGGTCAAAGAGGTTGAAGGGGCAGAGGTCAACGTAATAAATACAAAATATAAAAATCATCTACCTCTCAAGTTCTATACTAGAGGAGGATGAATTATCAGTTCTGAGCCTGGGGTTGGGCTTTGTCCCAAATGTTAAATTTAATTTATTTGAAATCTTAACTGACGTAAATCATCTAGTGTGAGATCTCATGTTGAGAAAATTATTTTGGGACAAAGAAATAAAAACCCAGGATGCTGATATGCATAATATTATTGTTCCAACTGTAGACAAAATAGATAACCTCCCCCCAATTATGGATATCATTGATTTCAGGGAAGCATGTGACTATTTTTCATTACAGGATCTCTGTTATGAATCTAATATCCCAAATTTGTTTGCTTAAACAACTCATGTAGGATTCAAACCGATGTCTATCTTCTATCCTACCAGGGAGAGAGGACCATTTTTGGAGGCTTTCCATCGTAGGATAGAGGAAGACCTGACACAGTTGTCTAAGTGCCACACTGCGACCCCCCAAAATCTCACCCAGGGACAGAGACTTTCCCTTGAGAGTTTGGGTAAAAGAGATGACATAGTCATCAGACAAGCAGATAAGGGGGGTAGCATTGTGGTACTGGACATAGAAGCTTACATTAAAGAAGCAGAGAGGCAAATACATGACACTGAAGTGTATCATACACTCCCCCATGACCCTACTAATATGTATAAATTACAATTTTTAGACTTGCTGGATGATGGACTGCAGGAGGGTATTCTGGACTAGGACACCTTTGATTATCTCCTCGTAAATACCCCTATTATTCCAATCTTCCATCACCTCCCCAAGGTACACAAGTCCTTGGAGGAGGTGAGAGGAAGACCTATAGTATCAGGTCTAGGTTCCCTCTTTGAGAGGGTTTTGGGTTGGTTTGAGACTCTCCTGCAGCCCATTGTCCAGCAATTACCATCTTTTCTAAAAGACACCACACATTTGCTATATTCCCTAGAACAAGTAGCCTGGGATAATAACTGTTCATGGTTAACAGTTGATGTAGTGGGTCTTTATTCATGCATTCCTCATGAGTTTGGACTGCAAGCAGTTAAATATTCCCTTGATACATATAGTAATTATGATACTAAACTTAAAAGTTATCTGATGAGGGTCCTTGAATTCCTTTTAGTTCATAATTATTTCACATTCAGAGATACTTTCTTTCTCCAGAGACGTGGGACCGCTATGGGTGTGCGAAATTCACCCCCACCTATGCTAACCTATTCATGGGTTGGTTGGAGAGGTCCCACGTCTTTGGGGAGAGAAATACATATAGAGAAAATATAAGATCATACAAGAGATACATTGATGATCTTCTCTTTATATGGATGGGTAATGAACATGACATGAATGACTTCATTGTCTATCTCAATTCTAATCAGTTGAATTTACAATTTACATCATCTCATGATAAGACTATAATACCTTACCTAGACTAATAGGTTATCCTACAACTTCTATTATAACAACCACACTATACAGGAAACCTATTACCTCTAATACAATATTACATGCCAAGTCATGCCACCCCAAACATACAGGTTTTGGGGTGGGAAAGGGTCAGTTCATAAGGATGAAAAGAAATTGTTCATCTAATACAGATTTCTTAAATGAATCAGGAATACTCAAGAAACAGTTGCATGAAAGAGGCGATTCACACAAAACTGTCACAGTAGAGCATTTTGGAGGTAAATAGAATGGATAGAAGGACAATGTTACAACAGAATAGAGATAATATCAAACCTTCTATCTTTGATAACCAAAAGACAAAATTCATTACTACATATAGCCCACCGTTTACAGAAATATGTGGAATTATAGGTAAACATTAACCTGTTTTAAAAGGTGAGAATAGCCTCAAAGATTTTGTTTCTCATGGTTGTAATTTTATTTCCAGAAGAGGTCGTACAATAGGGAATATCATAACACCTAGTATGCTTAGAAAACCTAGCACAGGAGGGAGCAGTTGGCTCCAAGTCAAAGGGCATTTTAAGTCCAATTTTTCCAATTGTATAGCTTGTAGTCACACCAGTGTAGCAAATAGGTTCCAATCTAGGGTCACCCAAATGGTCTTCTTCAGACTGTACCAATTGTTGCACCAGGTTTGTAATATATCTAGTAAAATGTACGGACTGCAAGTTGCAGTATGTTGGGTGTACCACTCCTGAGGCACATTCACGTATTAGGGAACACCTTAATAACATTGAGAAAGGGATAGATTGTTCAGACCTAGTGTGACATTTCATAATAGATCATAACAAGAGAGTTAGTACTTTTAAATGGCAAATCATTGAGTGCATATCCAAAACTCTTAGGGGAGGAGACAGAACCGCCAATGTTTTACATAGGGAGGCCTTTTGGATATTCACAATGCAAGCTAGACGTCCAAAGGGATTTATTGCAGATGGTGATATCATTAACCATTGGCAATATATATAATAAGTGAGGCCATTCCCTTCTTCCCCCCATCTCCCCCCTTTAATCTTAAGATAAAAACTTATGACATTATGTATTCATATATCTATTGAAGTTGATAATTTACTCATATTTATCATGACATCCAGGATGTATGAGTGATTTCACTCTTTCTCTTCTGATTGTATGTAACACAGAGAATATTTCACTGGTAGGTTTATCTGATCACACATTAATTATACACTATAATTACTCTTGTCTGGAATGTGCTTTCTAGGATATATTTATATCGTAATTGAGCTTGTACTGTCACTGTAAACTGTTTCTAAATACACGTTAGCTGTTAACAGGTTAAGTGTTAATTTCTTGACCACAGCTGTATCCCTTGATTGGTCTATATCAGACTATTTAAGGGAGGTAACCAGATATTAAGCCATGGTCTATGATTAAGGCTTGTCTTCAGGCGAAACGCATAAGACTGGCAGGGAGCTGTTGGTCATAGCATCTTTTTTTGATGTTTTTTAGTGCCTGAGAGCTTTTTTTTACCCTGTAATCAGTGTATTTTTCAAATAAAACATAATTTATGTAAGAACTTACCTGATAAATTCATTTCTTTCATATTAGCAAGAGTCCATGAGCTAGTGACGTATGGGATATACATTCCTACCAGGAGGGGCAAAGTTTCCCAAACCTCAAAATGCCTATAAATACACCCCTCACCACACCCACAATTCAGTTTAACGAATAGCCAAGAAGTGGGGTGATAAAAAAGTGCGAAAGCATATAAAATAAGGAATTGGAATAAATTGTGCTTTATACAAAATCATAACCACCACAAAAAAGGGTGGGCCTCATGGACTCTTGCTAATATGAAAGAAATGAATTTATCAGGTAAGTTCTTACATAAATTATGTTTTCTTTCATGTAATTAGCAAGAGTCCATGAGCTAGTGACGTATGGGATAATGACTACCCAAGATGTGGATCTTTCCACGCAAGAGTCACTAGAGAGGGAGGGATAAAATAAAGACAGCCAATTCCTGCTGAAAATAATCCACACCCAAAATAAAAGTTTAACGAAAAGCATAAGCAGAAGATTCAAACTGAAACCGCTGCCTGAAGTACTTTTCTACCAAAAACTGCTTCAGAAGAAGAAAATACATCAAAATGGTAGAATTTAGTAAAAGTATGCAAAGAGGACCAAGTTGCTGCTTTGCAAATCTGGTCAACCGAAGCTTCATTCCTAAACGCCCAGGAAGTAGAAACTGACCTAGTAGAATGAGCTGTAATTCTCTGAGGCGGAGTTTTACCCGACTCAACATAAGCAAGATGAATTAAAGATTTCAACCAAGATGCCAAAGAAATGGCAGAAGCTTTCTGGCCTTTTCTAGAACCGGAAAAGATAACAAATAGACTAGAAGTCTTACGGAAAGATTTCGTAGCTTCAACATAATATTTCAAAGCTCTAACAACATCCAAAGAATGCAACGATTTCTCCTTAGAATTCTTAGGATTAGGACATAATGAAGGAACCACAATTTCTCTACTAATGTTGTTGGAATTCACAACTTTAGGTAAAAATTCAAAAGAAGTTCGCAACACCGCCTTATCCTGGTAAAAATCAGAAAAGGAGACTCACAAGAAAGAGCAGATAATTCAGAAACTCTTCTAGCAGAAGAGATGGCTAAAAGGAACAAAACTTTCCAAGAAAGCAATTTAATGTCCAATGAATGCATAGGTTCAAACGGAGGAGCTTGAAGAGCTCCCAGAACCAGATTCAAACTCCAAGGAGGAGAGATTGACTTAATGACAGGTTTTATACGAACCAAAGCTTGTACAAAACAATGAATATCAGGAAGAATAGCAATCTTTCTGTGAAAAAGAACAGAAAGAGCAGAGATTTGTCCTTTCAAAGAACTTGCGGACAAACCCTTATCTAAACCATCCTGAAGAAACTGTAAAATTCTCGGTATTCTAAAAGAATGCCAAGAAAAATGATGAGAAAGACACCAAGAAATATAAGTCTTCCAGACTCTATAATATATCTCTCGAGATACAGACTTACGAGCCTGTAACATAGTATTAATGACAGAGTCAGAGAAACCTCTTTGACCAAGAATCAAGCTTTCAATCTCCATACCTTTAAATTTAAGGATTTCAGATCCTGATGGAAAAAAGGACCTTGTGACAGAAGGTCTGGTCTTAACGGAAGAGTCCACGGTTGGCAAGAGGCCATCCGGACAAGATCCGCATACCAAAATCTGTGAGGCCATGCCGGAGCTACCAGCAGAACAAACGAGCATTCCTTCAGAATCTTGGATATTACTCTTGGAAGAAGAACTAGAGGCGGAAAGATATAGGCAGGATGATACTTCCAAGGAAGTGATAATGCATCCACTGCCTCCGCCTGAGGATCCCGGGATCTGGATAGATACCTGGGAAGTTTCTTGTTTAGATGGGACGCCATCAGATCTATTTCTGGAAGTTCCCACATTTGAACAATCTGAAGAAATACCTCTGGGTGAAGAGACCATTCGCCCGGATGTAACGTTTGGCGACTGAGATAATCCGCTTCCCAATTGTCTATACCTGGGATATGAACCGCAGAGATTAGACAGGAGCTGGATTCCGCCCAAACCAAAATTCGAGATACTTCTCTCATAGCCAGAGGACTGTGAGTCCCTCCTTGATGATTGATGTATGCCACAGTTGTGACATTGTCCGTCTGAAAACAAATGAACGATTCTCTCTTCAGAAGAGGCCAAAACTGAAGAGCTCTGAAAATTGCACGGAGTTCCAAAATATTGATCGGTAATCTCACCTCCTGAGATTCCCAAACTCCTTGTGCTGTCAGAGATCCCCACACAGCTCCCCAACCTGAAAGACTTGCATCTGTTGAAATTACAGTCCAGGTCGGAAGCACAAAAGAAGCCCCCTGAATTAAACGATGGTGGTCTGTCCACCATGTTAGAGAGTGTCGAACAATCGGTTTTAAAGATATTATTTGAGAAATCTTCGTGTAATCCTTGCACCATTGCTTCAGCATACAGAGCTGAAGAGGTCGCATGTGAAAACGAGCAAAGGGGATCGCGTCCGATGCAGCAGTCATAAGACCTAGAATTTCCATGCATAAGGCTACCGAAGGGAATGATTGTGACTGAAGGTTTCGACAAGCTGCAATCAATTTTAGACGTCTCTTGTCTGTTAAAGACAGAGTCATGGACACTGAATCCATCTGGAAACCCAGAAAGGTTACTCTTGTCTGAGGAATCAAAGAACTTTTTGGTAAATTGATCCTCCAACCATGATCTTGAAGAAACAACACAAGTCGATTCGTATGAGATTCTGCTAAATGTAAAGACTGAGCAAGTACCAAGATATCGTCCAAATAAGGAAATACCACAATACCCTGTTCTCTGATTACAGACAGAAGGGCACCGAGAACCTTTGTAAAAATTCTTGGAGCTGTAGCTAGGCCAAACGGCAGAGCCACAAACTGGTAATGCTTGTCCAGAAAAGAGAATCTCAGGAACTGATAATGATCTGGATGAATCGGAATATGCAGATATGCATCCTGTAAATCTATTGTGGACATATAATTCCCTTGCTGAACAAAAGGCAATATAGTCCTTACAGTTACCATCTTGAACGTTGGTATCCTTACATAACGATTCAATATTTTTAGATCCAGAACTGGTCTGAAGGAATTCTCCTTCTTTGGTACAATGAAGAGATTTGAATAAAACCCCATCCCCTGTTCCGGAACTGGAACTGGCATAATTACTCCAGACAACTCTAGATCTGAAACACATTTCAAAAATGCTTGAGCTTTTACTGGATTTACTGGGACACGGGAAAGAAAAAATCTCTTTGCAGGAGGTCTCATCTTGAAACCAATTCTGTACCCTTCTAAAACAATGCTCTGAATCCAAAGATTGTGAACAGAATTGATCCAAATTTCCTTGAAAAAACGTAACCTGCCCCCTACCAGCTGAGCTGGAACGAGGGCCGCACCTTCATGTGGACTTAGAAGCAGGCTTTGCCTTTCTAGCTGGCTTGGATTTATTCCAGACTGGAGATGGTTTCCATACCGAAACTGCTCCTGAGGATGAAGGATCAGGTTTTTGTTCTTTGTTGAAACGAAAGGAACGAAAACGATTATTAGCCCTGTTTTTACCTTTAGATTTTTTATCCTGAGGTAGAAAAGTTCCTTTCCCACCAGTAACAGTTGAAATAATGGAATCCAACTGAGAACCAAATAATTTGTTACCCTGGAAAGAAATGGAAAGCAAAGTTGATTTAGAAGCCATATCAGCATTCCAAGTTTTAAGCCATAAAGCTCTTCTAGCTAAGATAGCTAGAGACATAAACCTGACATCAACTCTGATAATATCAAAAATAGCATCACATATAAAATTATTAGCATGCTGAAGAAGAATAATAATATCATGAGAATCACGATGTGTTACTTGTTGCGCTAAAGTTTCCAACCAAAAAGTTGAAGCTGCAGCAACATCAGCCAAAGATATAGCAGGTCTAAGAAGATTACCTGAACACAGATAAGCTTTTCTTAGAAAGGATTCAATTTTCCTATCTAGAGGATCTTTAAACGAAGTACCATCTGACGTAGGAATAGTAGTACGTTTAGCAAGGGTAGAAATAGCCCCATCAACTTTAGGGATCTTGTCCCAAAATTCTAATCTGTCAGACGGCACAGGATATAAATGCTTAAAACGTTTAGAAGGAGTAAATGAATTACCCAATTTATCCCATTCCTTGGAAATTACTGCAGAAATAGCATTAGGAACAGGAAAAACTTCTGGAAAAACCACAGGAGCTTTAAAAACCTTATCCAAACGTTTAGAATTAACATCAAGAGGACCAGAATCCTCTATTTCTAAAGCAATTAGTACTTCTTTAAGTAAAGAACGAATAAATTCCATTTTAAATAAATATGAAGATTTATCAGCATCAACCTCTGAGACAGAATCCTCTGAACCAGAGGAATCATCAGAATCAGAATGATGATCTTCATTTAAAAATTCATCTGTAGGGAGAGAAGTTTTAAAAGATTTTTTACGTTTACTAGAAGGAGAAATAACAGACATAGCCTTCTTAATGGATTCTGAAACAAAATCTCTTATATTATCAGGAACATTCTGCACCTTAGATGTTGAAGGAACTGCAACAGGCAATGGTACTTTACTAAAGGAAATATTATCTGCTTTAACAAGTTTGTCATGACAATCAATACAAACAACAGCTGGAGGAATAGCTACCAAAAGTTTACAGCAGATGCACTTAGCTTTGGTAGATTCAGCACTTGACAGCGATTTTCCTGTAGTATCTTCTGACTCAGATGCAACGTGGGACATCTTGCAATATGTAAGAGAAAAAACAACATATATAAAGCAAAATTGATCAAATTCCTTAAAAGACAGTTTCAGGAATGGGAAAAAATGCCAAAGAACAAGCTTCTAGCAACCAGAAGCAATAAAAAATGAGACTAAAATAATGTGGAGACAAAAGTGACGCCCATATTTTTTCGCGCCAAATAAGACGCCCACATTATTTGGCGCCTAAATGCTTTTGGCGCCAAAAATGACGCCACATCCGGAACGCCGACAAGAATGACGCAATAAAATGAAGCATTTTCAGCCCCCGCGAGCCTAACAGCCCACAGGGAAGAGTCAAATTTTTTGAAGGTAAGAAAAAATTTATTAAAACAAATGCATTATCCCAAATATGAAACTGACTGTCTGAAAATAAGGAAAGTTGAACATTCTGAGTCAAGGCAAATAAATGTTTGAATACATATATTTAGAACTTTATAAACAAAGTGCCCAACCATAGCTTGGAGTGTCACAGAAAATAAGACTTACTTACCCCAGGACACTCATCTACATATAGCAGATAGCCAAACCAGTACTGAAACGAGAATCAGTAGAGGTAATGGTATATATAAGAGTATATCGTCGATCTGAAAAGGGAGGTAAGAGATGAATCTCTACGACCGATAACAGAGAACCTATGAAATAGACCCCGTAGAAGGAGATCACTGCATTCAAATAGGCAATACTCTCCTCACATCCCTCTGACATTCACTGCACGCTGAGAGGAAAACCGGGCTCCAACTTGCTGCGGAGCGCATATCAACGTAGAATCTAGCACAAACTTACTTCACCACCTCCATCGGAGGCAAAGTTTGTAAAACTGAATTGTGGGTGTGGTGAGGGGTGTATTTATAGGCATTTTGAGGTTTGGGAAACTTTGCCCCTCCTGGTAGGAATGTATATCCCATACGTCACTAGCTCATGGACTCTTGCTAATTACATGAAAGAAATATAGATTTTTGCATTAGAGGCTCGCTGGATTTTGTTGCTTTTGGTTAATAACTTTAATATAGTATTTGTGATGCGGAAGGGCGGCAGTTTAGGGGTTAATAGTTTATGGGTGTTTAGTGTACTTTGTGACAGTTTAGTTATGAGTTTTATGTAACAGTTTTGTATCGTAAAACTTATAACTACTGCTCTCAGATTGCGAAACGGAACTTGCTAGTATAGGGTGTAACGCAAGCTTTTTAGCCTCACCGCAAAACTTGTATTGGCTGCGCTATGGAAGTCCCATGAAAAAACGTCATTTTTTACGACTGCGGGACTGACGTTGTATTACAAGCTAAAAAGGTTTGTGATACAGCTATACCGACAAGACTTGTAATGGCTGCGGTGCTGTTTTAACGCTGAAATTACCATTTTTTCAGTGTTAAAACACAAAACTTGTAATCTAGGTGCTTGTATTTAAATGGTGAGCACAAGGAGAATAACCAAAAAATATGTGCATTGAAAAAAAACATATATTGTATTGTTTCCAAGTTACACCAGTCACATGACCTTGTGTACACTTGCCTACTTTTGAATAAACTATTATAAATATTTTACTTTTAGCATCTCAGCTGCTATGTTCACAACATTATTTATGTTCTTGTTTTCTTGATTTCAGATTTCCCTTGATGAAGCAGTATAATGGGAATACTTTCCAAAAATAATTCCCTATTTTTCCCACTTATTACTATCCCCATTATATGCTAATAATCACTTTTTTAGAAATTGTTTTATTTTTTCAAGCAGTTTGTTAGTGCTCTGACATTACATTACACTTAGCACGTAAGGCATTTAAGAATGTAATTGAGCAGCATATAAAATGACTTATGGGGTTCCATAAATAATGTCTACATGAACACTTATTTCATTCAAAATAAGTTTTTCTCCTAATGTATTGTCAAAAAACATAATTTATGCTTACCTGATAAATTCCTTTCTTCTGTAGTGTGATCAGTCCACGGGTCATCATTACTTCTGGGATATTACTCCTCCCCAACAGGAAGTGCAAGAGGATTCACCCAGCAGAGCTGCATATAGCTCCTCCCCTCTACGTCACTCCCAGTCATTCGACCAAGGACCAACGAGAAAGGAAAAGCCAAGGGTGAAGTGGTGACTGGAGTATAAATTAAAAAATATTTACCTGCCTTAAAAACAGGGCGGGCCGTGGACTGATCACACTACAGAAGAAAGGAATTTATCAGGTAAGCATAAATTATGTTTTCTTCTGTTAAGTGTGATCAGTCCACGGGTCATCATTACTTCTGGGATACCAATACCAAAGCAAAAGTACACGGATGACGGGAGGGATAGGCAGGCTCTTTATACAGAAGGAACCACTGCCTGAAGAACCTTTCTCCCAAAAATAGCCTCCGATGAAGCAAAAGTGTCAAATTTGTAAAATTTGGAAAAAGTATGAAGCGAAGACCAAGTTGCAGCCTTGCAAATCTGCTCAACAGAGGCCTCATTCTTGAAGGCCCAAGTGGAAGCCACAGCTCTAGTAGAATGAGCTGTAATTCTTTCAGGAGGCTGCTGTCCAGCAGTCTCATAAGCTAAACGAATTATGCTACGAAGCCAAAAAGAAAGAGAGGTAGCAGAAGCTTTTTGACCTCTCCTCTGCCCAGAGTAAACGACAAACAGAGAAGACGTTTGTCGAAATTCCTTAGTTGCCTGTAAGTAAAATTTTAGAGCACGGACTACATCCAGGTTGTGCAGTAGACGTTCCTTCTTCGAAGAAGGATTTGGGCACAAAGAAGGAACAACAATCTCTTGATTGATATTCCTGTTAGTAACTACCTTAGGTAAGAACCCAGGTTTAGTACGCAGAACTACCTTATCCGAATGAAAAATCAAATAAGGAGAATCACAATGTAAGGCTGATAATTAAGAGACTCTTCGAGCCGAGGAAATAGCCATTAAAAATAGAACTTTCCAAGATAACAACTTTATATCAATGGAATGAAGGGGTTCAAACGGAACGCCCTGTAAAACATTAAGAACAAGGTTTAAACTCCATGGTGGAGCAACAGTTTTAAACACAGGCTTAATCCTGGCCAAAGCCTGACAAAAAGCCTGGACGTCAGGAACTTCTGACAGACGTTTGTGTAACAGAATGGACAGAGCTGAGATCTGTCCCTTTAATGAACTAGCAGATAAACCCTTTTCTAAACCTTCTTGTAGAAAAGACAATATCCTAGGAATCCTAAACTTACTCCAAGAGTAACCTTTGGATTCACACCAATATAGGTATTTACGCCATATCTTATGGTAAATCTTTCTGGTAACAGGCTTCCTAGCCTGTATTAAGGTATCAATAACTGACTCAGAAAACCCACGTCTTGATAAAATCAAGCGTTCAATTTCCAAGCAGTCAGCTTCAGAGAAGTTAGATTTTGATGTTTGAAGGGACCCTGTATCAGAAGGTCCTGTTTCAGAGGTAGAGACCAAGGTGGACAGGATGACATGTCCACCAGGTCTGCATACCAAGTCCTGCGTGGCCACGCAGGTGCTATTAGAATCACTGATGCTCTCTCTTGTTTGATTCTGGCAATCAATCGAGGAAGCATCGGGAAGGGTGGAAACACGTAAGCCATCCTGAAGTCCCAAGGTGCTGTCAGGGCATCTATCAGGACTGCTCCTGGATCCCTGGATCTGGACCCGTAACGAGGAAGCTTGGCGTTCTGTCGAGACGCCATGAGATCTATCTCTGGTTTGCCCCAACGTCGAAGTATTTGGGCAAAGACCTCCGGATGGAGTTCCCACTCCCCCGGATGAAAAGTCTGACGACTTAAGAAATCCGCCTCCCAGTTCTCCACTCCCGGGATGTGGATTGCTGACAGGTGGCAAGAGTGAGACTCTGCCCAGCGAATTATCTTTGATACTTCCATCATAGCTAGGGAGCTTCTTGTCCCTCCCTGATGGTTGATGTAAGCTACAGTCGTGATGTTGTCCGACTGAAACCTGATGAACCCCCGAGTTGTCAACTGGGGCCAAGCCAGGAGGGCATTGAGAACTGCTCTCAATTCCAGAATGTTTATTGGCAGGAGACTCTCCTCCTGACTCCATTGTCCCTGAGCCTTCAGAGAATTCCAGACGGCACCCCAACCTAGAAGGCTGGCGTCTGTTGTTACAATTGTCCAGTCTGGTCTGCTGAATGGCATCCCCCTGGACAGATGTGGCCGAGAAAGCCACCATAGAAGAGAATTTCTGGTCTCTTGATCCAGATTCAGAGAAGGGGATAAGTCTGAGTAATCCCCATTCCACTGACTTAGCATGCACAGTTGCAGTGGTCTGAGGTGTAAGCGTGCAAAGGGTACTATGTCCATTGCCGCTACCATTAAGCCGATTACCTCCATGCATTGAGCCACTGACGGGTGTTGAATGGAATGAAGGGTGCGGCAAGCACTTTGAAGTCTTGTTAGCCTGTCCTCTGTCAGGTAAATCTTCATTTCTACAGAATCTATAAGAGTCCCCAGGAAGGGAACTCTTGTGAGTGGAACGAGTGAACTTTTCTTTTCGTTCACCTTCCATCCATGTGACCTTAGAAATGCCAGTACTAACTCTGTATGAGACTTGGCAGTTTGAAAGCTTGAAGCTTGTATCAGAATGTCGTCTAGGTATGGAGCTACCGAGATTCCCCGCGGTCTTAGTACCGCCAGAAGATCACCCAGAACCTTTGTGAAGATTCTTGGAGCTGTAGCCAATCCGAATGGAAGAGCCACAAACTGGTAATGCCTGTCTAGGAAGGCAAACCTTAGGTACCGGTAATGATCTTTGTGAATCGGTATGTGAAGGTAAGCATCTTTTAAATCCACAGTGGTCATGTACTGACCCTCTTGGATCATAGGTAAAATTGTCCGAATAGTCTCCATCTTGAACGATGGAACTCTTAGGAATTTGTTTAGGATCTTTAAGTCCAGGATTGGTCTGAAAGTTCCCTCTTTTTTGGGAACCACAAACAGATTTGAGTAAAACCCCTGTCCCTGTTCCGATCGTGGAACTGGATGGATTACTCCCATTAACAAGAGCTCTTGTACGCAGCGTAGAAACGCCTCTTTCTTTGTCTGGATTGTTGACAACCTTGACAGATGAAATCTCTCTCTTGGAGGAGAGTATTTGAAGTCCAGAAGGTATCCCTGAGATATTATCTCTAGCGCCCAGGGATCCTGGACATCTCTTGCCCAAGCCTGGGCGAAGAGAGAAAGTCTGCCCCCCACTAGATCCGATCCCGGATCGGGGGCCCTCAATTCATGCTGTTTTAGGGGCAGCAGCAGGTTTCCTGGTCTGCTTGCCCTTGTTCCAGGACTGGTTAGGTTTCCAGCCTTGTCTGTAGCGAGCAACAGCTCCTTCCTGTTTTGGTGCAGAGGAAGTTGATGCTGCTCCTGCTTTGAAATTACGAAAGGAACGAAAATTAGACTGTCTAGCCTTAGCTTTGGCTTTGTCCTGAGGCAGGGCATGGCCTTTACCTCCTGTAATGTCAGCGATAATCTCTTTCAACCCGGGCCCGAATAAGGTCTGCCCTTTGAAAGGTATATTAAGCAATTTAGACTTAGAAGTAACATCAGCTGACCAGGATTTTAGCCACAGCGCCCTGCGTGCCTGAATGGCGAATCCTGAATTCTTCGCCGTAAGTTTAGTAAGATGTACTACGGCCTCCGAAATGAATGAATTAGCTAGTTTAAGGACTCTAAGCCTGTCCGTAATGTCGTCCAGAGTAGCTGAACTAATGTTCTCTTCCAGAGACTCAATCCAGAATGCCGCTGCAGCCGTGATCGGCGCAATGCATGCAAGGGGTTGCAATATAAAACCTTGTTGAGGCGTCAGACGCTACATGGAAATGCTCATTCACCTTTTTCGAGGGAGCCGGAAGGGGAGGAGCTAGCAGCAAGATGGACGCTAGCATGCTGCTCTGATCTAAAGGGCACTATCCAACACCCCCCACCTGCGTTATTCCTTGGCCAGAAACAATCCACCTGGCTTGGATACTTTGTTTGCAGAACCGGCTCCTTAATGGTAGACAGACTCAGGAGCAGAGTCAATATGCCAGGAGGCGTTCTGGCACAGAGTTATCTGGTTAAAGACCTACAACAAATCTGACTTACCTTGGAACCTAAGGGAAGGGAAGTGGAGCTGCTGTGGTGGAGGCAGAGACCACGGAGATATCCGGGATCGGCGGCCCCTATACCCACGGCAACCATCGTTCCCTTGAGCGGAGTCAGGAGCTGAGAAGTGGCGGTGTTGTAGCTGGTTCCGGGTTGTGCTGTGTGCCGGAGGGCCGGAGCTACCGGAAACAAACAGGAACCAAAGAGAGGCTTGGCGGTGCAAGGACGCTGAGGTCAAACTGGGACGGCAGCGATACTCTATTGCAGGAAGTATCGTAGATGAGCAGCCTGAGAACTGGCAAGGCTGAGAGGAGAGGAGACACGAGCAGAGCAGGTAGCAGGGACAGAGTCTACACTGCTACGGTCCGGTAAGATCACCCGCTCACCCCCTCTAGCTGGGACTGATTAAGAACTGCCATATAACTCGCTATAACAGCTGAATATAGCGAGGTGTTGCCCACAAACCCAAAAGGTTGCAAACTATAAGAAAAACCAAATTCACTCAATATATAATAGAGTGCAACAACTTAACTGTATCCCGCTTGATTATAAAGAGGTACCCAAGTGTTGGTGGAAGCATTTCCCTATATACATAATATCACGAAGCTGGATTGCTTTATACTGGTCCCTGGGGATTTACAACCTTTTTTCTAGAGAGACACTTTCCCATTCCATAAGCTGACAAAATCTAAAGACGTTCTGGCTTTAATTAAAAAGGGACTGTGGAGAGTGGGAAAACGATAACTTTGAATATCAGTCTTACCAATTCATATAATTGACTTTAGGAGACTACGGTATTTAAAAAACAGCAAAGGATTTAAAACCAAGGGATTTAGAAGTAGCTCTTAAAGTCAACCTTGCAGATATTCTATACATATAATTGGTATTAGACAAAGGCTACTTCTAAAGGCTCTGAAAATATACAAAAAGAATCTAAGAGTGAACCTTGTGTGTAATTGGCCTATGGTTTCATTATTGTTAATTGTTTCATTGCACTGTCTAGCTGATATGACAACTCTAACCAACTGCTATTTTTTTTGAGAAAAATTTTCTATTGAGGGTGTTAAACTTTTCTTTTTTAGTATACATTTTGCTTAGCAAGGGTTTAGTTTAAAATACCATGTGACAAAGGTATTTATTCTTTTACAGAGAAAGAGCAACATATAACTGAACAAATTGTGGTTTGCAGGGGTTAAATACTTGGCCTTAAGTAGGGGGATCATCTGGTTGCCTGGCATTGAAGGCTCTCTCTTTTTTTTCTTTTTAATAGCAAGCAAGGAACTGGTTAGATAAAGTGGCTACTTGATTCAGTCTATTCTTTTTCATTGAACTAATAGAGTGAGATTACTACAAGTTTCAGAGGTGGTATACACATATTCACGCACCCTCTTCTACAGGAGCACTTTATTGTGCCCCCCAAAAATAATTAAAGCAGAAAGCACTGTATTCACAATAACTGCTACACGATATGTAAAGTATAGTTGAATTTTTAACACAGTTTGTATTGTTTGTTGGTTGGTTGCTTCACAGTTAAATCTGAAATAAGAACCCTTTTGAAGGAGGGAGTGGAGGGGGATAGGGGAGGCAGAGAGGAAGGGAGAAACGCCTCTGTTTCTTATCCTCTTCTAGTTCCCAATCTGGTTATTACAGGGTCTTTTTTGTTTTTTGTTGTTGTTGAACACTATATTCACCTCACGATTGGCTCTAACCTGGTTAACAGGCTAGACCCTTTTCTCTCCTTTTTTTTGTTCTTAGCACATACACAGTTTTCATGCGAGTAGCCTCGCCTAAATAGGAATAAATAACTTCACTAAAGGATCCAAGATCAAGATAAGAACAACAATTTCTAAATATCTGTTAATTGAGATCTTGGGTATTTTTGTTTCTCACATATTCACTATATGGAAAGATTCATCTCACACACTAAAACCACCTCCCCCAATATGCCACTCAAATCAAGAGAAAAAAAACTTAAACCCAATGAGAGTTGTTCAGATTTACTCAATCAGAATGATACAGGGGTGAGTGGCTCAGATAATACCTTACTTATACAGCAGATTTCAGAACTAGTGATGCCACAATTTGAAGCTCTAAAAACTGAAATGGCAACTGTCACAAATGAAATCAAACAATTTTCAAGTCGTATGAATGAGGTAGAGTACAGAGTATCTGACATAGAGGACAGATTTACAACACAAGACCAAATGGTTAAGGCACATGAAGTTAAACTCTCCGTGATCCAAGCCAAAATTGAGGAATTAGAGGATAGGGCAAGGCGCAATAATTTGAGGGTCGTGGGGCTTCCGGAAACCGCGGAATACCACGATCTGATAAATTTTGCAGCTACACAGCTCCCAAAACTTGTAGGGAGCACTATAGAGAATGTCAGGATTCCAATAGAGAGAGCTCATAGGCTGGGCCAGCCTAGAAGCAATTTAGAGGGACAGTCAAGGCCTAGACCTGTCATTATCAAATTCTTGAACTTTCAAGATAAATTTCATATCCTTAGGTTATATCGCAAAAATAATAATATCATGATCGGCCCTAACAGAATATTACTATTCCAAGACTTCTCAATGGAGACTCAAACTAAACGCAGGGAAATGGCCCCATATTGCTCTCGAATGATCAAAGCCAATTTTAAGGCGAGGTTAGTTTACCCTGCTAAAGTAATATTAGAAAAAGATGGCAAATCCCATAGTTTTACAAAACCTGAAGAGATCAAGCTATTTTGTCAGAATATAGGAGTATAGCCAGGTAACTACTAAAGGAGCTCGAAACAGCGAATTAATGGCGGTTTTAAAACCGATGACCACAAATATGATAAATGAAGGTTGTTTTGTTAAGGAAAGATGGAAAAGTGTCAATTCGGTGGCAAGGGAGGGGGGTATCCCCTTTTCGTTTTTTTTTCCCCCCTTTCCCCCCCCCCCTTTTTTTTTTTTTTTTTTCTCTCTCTACTGTCCCTTCTTTCTGCCTCTTCTTTACCGCCTAGTAGTCTAAATGGTTAATTTAAAACTTTTATCTTGGAACATTGGAGGAATTTCTTCTCCAAGGAAAAGGAAACTGGTTATTAGACACTTAGGACTCCAGAATCCTGATATAGCCTTTATTCAGGAGACTCACCTCAGACCTAAGGAGGCTATTAAACTTAAGTCTAAATGGGTTGGGGAGGTCCTCTACACAGTATATGACAAGTCAAATAGAGGCTTAGCTATTCTTATACGCAAACATCTAGATTATAAAGTTAATAATTTAGTAAATGACCCAAATGGGCGGTATCAAATTGTGGAGATGGAAGTAAATGGTACTAACTTTATTTTCTGCAATGTATATGGCCCCAATGTTATGGATAAATATTTCTGGGAAGAATTGAGATTAAAATTGTTTTTGTATTCTGGGAGTAACTTGATAGTTGTCGGTGATTTTAATTTGACCTCTTCCGAGGTATTGGATAGATCAAAAACCAGGTCGGGGATGAGGAAAGATAGGAGAAAGGATATCCTTGAAGGTTTTACCAAAACCTTAATCTTACAAGATATCTGGCGGGTACAGAACCCGGATAGTCGTGAGTATACATGTGCTTCATGGGCACATGCCTCGTTTTCAAGGATAGACTTTTTTCTAATCTCAAAACATATGCTGAAAATGAAGATGCGGGCAGAAATTCAGGATATTGTGATCTCTGATCACGCTATCATTTCCCTAGAGATAGGATTAACTGGGAAAGCATTTTCACCAAACAAGTTTTTCTTCCCTCAATATCTCTATAATAACCCCCACTTTAAAAAATGGATCCAAAAGAGATGGCATCAATTTGTGATTGATAACCAAGACTACTTGGATAGGCCAGAAATCCTCTGGGAAACTGCAAAAGCAGTCTTTAGGGGAGAGATTAAGGCATATTTAGCAAAAATGAGGGCAATCTGGGGGAAAAGGGAGGAGCAATTAGCAAATACTTTAACTAATAACTATAAGAGATACCTGGTTGATCCTTCGCCTGGGCAGTGGCAAAAATATAAAGATAGTAAAAATCTGTATGATCTTTTCTTGAAACAACACTCTGCTTCAGAGGATTTAAAGTTGAAGGCAATGTACAAGGGAGTACATGGGGTCTCAGCTAAATACCTAGCAAGGATCGTTAATACTAGACAGCAAAAAAATTATATAGCAGCTGTTAAACATAGGAATACTAGAGTCTCTGATCCCCCAGGAATAAGAGAAGCCTTTTTTCAAACATTCCAAGAACTATATGCGCAGAAACAGATCAATGTATCCTCTAAACAGCATTTTTGGCAAGGAATATCCTTGCCTCAAATTAAGAAAGAGGATCTTCAAGAGCTTAATAAACCCTTTACTGTGGAGGAAATAACAAATACTATCCAGAAGCTGAAGTTAGGGAAAGCCCCAGGACCAGATTTCTTGCCGGCAGAATTCTATAAGTTACTCTCTGAAGAGATCCCGACGGTTTTAGTTAAGCTATACAACGACTACTTTATTAGGAATAAACCTCAATCCACGCTGTTTGCAGCTTCCAATATAGTCTTAATTCCCAAAAAAGGTAAAGACCCAGAGCTAACTACATCATATAGGCCTATCTCGCTCTTGAACCAAGACTACAAGATCTTGACACATATCTTGGCTGGTAGATTAAAAACCCCTTTAGATGGTCTGGTCCATCTGGATCAGACAGGCTTTATGACAGGTAGGAGCTCTGTCAAAAACATTAGGAAAACACAATTGGTCTTAGATTATTTCTGGAACAAAATAGAAAGACAAAGGCCCTCTCCCAAGCCAGATCTTGCTTTACTTGCAATCGATGCGGAAAAAGCATTCGACTCCATTATATGGGACCACCTATTAACAACATTGGGAAAGTTCGGTATAGTTGGCTCCTTTCAACAATTTATCACACAATTATATAAGGGGCCAACCTCTGCTCTTATAGTAAATGGAGAACTCTCTGCGAAAATTACTTTGGGGCGGGGCACTCGCCAGGGGTGCCCTTTGTCCCCTTTTCTTTTTAATTTATCCCTTGAACCTCTGGCAATACTTTTGAGAAATGAACTGCAGGGTATTCAGTTAGGAGGACATAAGTTAGTTCTATCGTTATTCGCAGATGATCTTCTGCTTTTTCTTAGTAATCTAAAGATAGCCATTCCTCGATTGTTGGAACTATGTAATCTCTTTAGCTCCTTCTCAGGCTACAAAATTAACTATGAAAAATCAGAGATCATGTGGATACGCAAGCCTGTAGTTCCCTGTAATCATCCATTCTTAGAAACTTCTCAGATAAGGTATTTAGGAATCACATTGAGTAGGGACCCCAATAGGTGGTACGATCTGAACTTTAAACAGTGCATTAAAGCACTGGCTCTGAAACTACAAAACTGGGCTAAGCTTCCCTTGTCACTTACTGCACGAACTATGCTAATTAAAGTGGTGCTCTTTCCTAAGCTTTTATATTTTCTGCAGAATCTCCCGCTCCTATTATACAAGAAAGATCTAGTCACGCTTAATAGGCTATTTAATCAATTTATATGGCAAGGTAAGAAATCTCGAATCTCACTATCTAAATTAACACTCCCTAAAGCCTTTGGAGGTATGGCATGTCCTAATGTAAAAATATACAATTACGCCACACTAGTAAAATTTGCCTTGGATTGGATCACTGAAAAGGGTTTAAGCTCATTTTATGAGATAGAATCTGCTCTCATAAAACCATTCAGTCTAAAGGCGATTCTCCATCATGCAGCAAATAGACTTCCAGATCAAGTTTACCAGATGTCTACGTTTAAATACATTGTCCATGCATGGCAGAAAACATGCAAGGAACTGGGTGTAGATTTTAGGAAATCAGAATATCTACCCTTAGTGGGTAACCCGAGTTTCCCGATAGCTTGTGAACCTTTGGTTTTTGATATATGGGCTAGATACGGATTGAAGTATGTGATACAGATATGTGAAAATAATGACTTGAGGCTTCGACCATTTGAGAACATAGCTCATCAATTCCATCTCCCAAGGTCCAGTTTTTTTGCATATCTACAAATTAGACACTGGGTGGAGAAATTGAGACTAGATACAGGAGTGGGGATAGATAGTAAATTTTTGAAGACTATAATCTCACAATATAGTGAGGGGGTTAATACTATTTCCCAAGTTTACCAAGCCATAATGAAGGAAGGGGGTCAGAAAAATCTTGTAGATATTTCAGTAAAATGGGCAAAAGAAAAACTAAAAGTAGAACCCGAGGATATAGTACAAAGTATCTCCCTAGTAGCTAGGGCAACATATAATTGCACTTGGAAAGAATCCCATATAAAATTATTAAATAGGGCATATCTTACCCCAGCCAGGCTAGCAAAATGGAGCTGGGAAAAGAGGAAGTGTCTCAAATGCAGTAAGGAATATGCAGATTACATACACTCCTTCTGGGCTTGTCCCAAAGTAGCCCAATTCTGGCAGAAGGTAAATTTCTGGGCATCCAGGATAATGGGAAGTAGGATTAAACTAACGCTTCATCAGATACTGTTTTTTTGCAAATATACCTTTGACCTACCTAACAATAGATTTATGAACCTACTTATTTTGACAGCCCGAAATTTAATTTTAAGAAATTGGAAGAATCATAAATCACTCAAATTTACAGAATTCTTGAAAGAAGTCCAGTATCAAATGGTGCTGGAGCAATATAATACAAGATCTATTAATCCAAAACAAGTATCCAGATTCTTTAATAAATGGAAGTCCTATATTATCTCACTCTCTATGGATGTACAAAAACAGGTAGTGCGACATTTTAATTCCTCCTCTTGGTTCCAACAACAAATAGAACGGAGTCGGTTTCCTAGAAGCTGGCTATGTTAGGAAAGAAGGGAATGGTTGGTCTTCTATCTTTATCCTACTATTTTTCTCCTTCTCTTACCCCCCCCCCCCTCCTTTTTTTTTTCTTTTTTTTTTTTTTCCCCTGCCTCCCTCTCACTTGACATGGATAATGCCTAGCCCTCAGTATAGGTTGGATTGTTTGTCACCCATAACAAGGAATGGTAACTGCTTAGAAGTAGGATCCAGCAGAATAATCTCATTTATTAGAAATTCGCTCAGACATAGGTAGTAAGAGTAAGGGGGTACCCCAGAAATAGCTAGAAGTGGCAAATAACACACCTTGAAGAGATTGAACAGCTGAGGTAGCTAGATAGGAACATAACAAGTTTCTGTAGACGATCTTATATAAGATTAATTGAATTAGTTTTGATTTAAAAGAGGAGTAATCGTCCTTTGTAAGGTTCTTTATATCGTTCTTTTTTGCTCTTTTATGTTTTTGCTTTTTTGTTTTCTTTAGCGTTACCCTGCTTAGGGCTGAAATAGATAAATCAGTTTGAACTTGGAAGTAGTTATAGATTGATGTTATGTTATCTATTTAAAACTTGTAAATATTACTAATTGCATTGTACGGGAGCTGTGTCTCCCAAATGACGTTTTCTGTTACTCTATAATGAACAATAAAAAACTTTATAAAAAAAAAAAAACCTTGTTGAACAAACATTTTCTTAAGGTAACCCTCTAATTTTTTATCCATTGGATCTGAAAAAGCACAGCTATCCTCCACCGGGATAGTGGTACGCTTAGCTAAAGTAGAAACTGCTCCCTCCACCTTAGGGACCGTTTGCCATAAGTCCCGTGTGGTGGCGTCTATTGGAAACATTTTTCTAAATATCGGAGGGGGTGAGAACGGCACACCGGGTCTATCCCACTCCTTAGTAACAATTTCAGTAAGTCTCTTAGGTATAGGAAAAACCTCAGTACTCGCCGGTACCGCAAAATATTTATCCAACCTACACATTTTTTCTGGTATTGCAACTGTGTTACAATCATTCAGAGCCGCTAACACTTCCCCTAGTAATACACGGAGGTTTTCCAGTTTAAATTTAAAATTTGAAATATCTGAATCCAGTCTGTTTGGATCAGAACCGTCACCCACAGAATGAAGTTCTCCGTCCTCATGTTCTGCCACCTGTGACGCAGTGTCTGACATGGCCCTAATATTATCAGCGCACTCTGTTCTCACCCCAGAGTGATCACGCTTACCTCTTAGTTCTGGTAATTTAGCCAAAACTTCAGTCATAACAGTAGCCATATCCTGTAATGTGATTTGTAATGGCCGCCCAGATGTACTCGGCGCTACAATATCACGCACCTCCCGATCGGGAGATGCAGGTACTGACACGTGAGGCGAGTTAGTCGGCATAACTCTCCCCTCGTTGTTTGGTGAAATTTGTTCAATTTGTACAGATTGACTTTTATTTAAAGTAGCATCAATACAGTTAGTACATAAATTTCTATTGGGCTCCACTTTGGCATTGCAACAAATGACACAGGTATCATCCTCTGAATCAGACATGTTTAACACACTAGCAAATAAACTTGCAACTTGGAATACAATTCAATTAGAATAATATTAAAAACGTACTGTGCCTTTAAGAAGCACAGAAGATCTATGACAGTTGAAAATTAATAAATTGAAACAGTTATAGCCTCAATCTTTGTAAACAACACAACTTTAGCAAAGGTTTAATCCCATTAGCAAAGATAACAAATTCTGAAAGCAGGAAACAAATTACAGAATAAACGTTTTTTATCTCAGTCAACTATAATTCTCACAGCTCTGCTGAGAGAAATTACCTCCCTCAAAATAAGTTTTGAAGACTCCTGAGCTCTGTAGAGATGAACCGGATCATGCAGGAAATACAATGAGCTGCTGACTGAAATATCTGATGCGTAGCAAAAGCGCCATAAAACGGCCCCTCCCCCTCACACACAGCATTGAGGGAGAACAGAAACTGTCAGAAAAAAGATTAAGCAACTGCCAAGTGGAAAAATAGTGCCCAAACATTTATTCACTCAGTACCTCAGCAAATGAAAACGATTTTACATTCCAGCAAAAACGTTAAACATAATTTCTAGTTATTAAACAGCTTTATGTACTTCTTACAGTGTAATTCTAGTGAAGTACCATTCCCCAGAATACTGAAGTGTAAAGTATACATACATGACATTATATCGGTATGGCAGGATTTTCTCATCAATTCCATTGTCAGAAAATAAAAGCTGCTACATACCTCTATGCAGATTCATCTGCCCGCTGTCCCCTGATCTGAAGTTTACCTCTCCTCAGATGGCCGAGAAACAGCAATATGATCTTAACTACTCCGGCTAAAATCATAGCAAAAACTCTGGTAGATTCTTCTTCAAACTCTGCCAGAGAGGTAATAACACACTCCGGTGC
This sequence comes from Bombina bombina, assembly GCF_027579735.1. Classification (NCBI taxonomy): domain Eukaryota; kingdom Metazoa; phylum Chordata; class Amphibia; order Anura; family Bombinatoridae; genus Bombina; species Bombina bombina. The sequence goes on along the minus strand of NC_069500.1, from coordinate 647,219,070 downwards.
TATTTTAAAATAACAAACTTTTGATTGAAGATATAAAACTAAGTATAATCACCATAGTCCTCTCACACATCCTATCTAGTCGTTGGGTGCAAGAGAATGACTGGGAGTGACGTAGAGGGGAGGAGCTATATGCAGCTCTGCTGGGTGAATCCTCTTGCACTTCCTGTTGGGGAGGAGTAATATCCCAGAAGTAATGATGACCCGTGGACTGATCACACTTAACAGAAGAAATATATTTTTAATTGTGCCATCAGTAGCTTTTTCTTGGTTGACAATCTTATTTTGAGATTTGTATGAATTACATTCTTAATGGGAGAACATCTTAGAAGTAAACAGGCAGCTGCTGAAAGAGAAACTACTGTAATTTAAGTGTGGCCTCTCACATCTCACAAGTTAGTCCTCCAAAACCTATAAATCTGACCATCAGGAATAGAAACAATTTGATTTACTATTGGTCAATTTAAATGCTGACAATTGCCATCTTCTGTGTCATTACCTTCTACACTGAGAATGTTCAAATCAATATTATAAACAACAACAAATTATACCAACCACACTCAACTATTATAATGGCACTAAATGTCAACTCCATATATTATTATTTTTTATTTATTTCTTTTTGGTATCTCTCCATTGATGTTTCTTTGGTTCTTTGATGTATTTTTTAATATCCAATTTGTCTCAATAACTCTTCTTTTCTCTCTTTCCCATTGTCTCTCATTCTTCATTACTCTTGATACCTCCCATTTTCTGGAATGGTTTTCACCACCTTGATCTCACTCTTTTTTTCTCTCTCGCACCCTGCATGTTTTACATTGCCTTTGGATGTTCTCCCTCTCCCCACAACGTACATGTATTCTCGTATCTCTTACTATTCACATAATGTCTGAAGAAGGAATGTAGGTGAACTAAATGCTTGCAGATGGTTTCCAGCTTAGCTATTAAACGTATCACATTGCTTTAGCTATTATTTAAACAAAAGAATGCATACTTTCACCATTCACAACACACAATCATTTTTCTGTGGAAGTCTAATAAAAAGTAATGTTTCTTGCAAATAAAATAATAAAATATGACAGACAATAATTTTCATTTTTTCCACCATCATTTTAACCTACTCTGATGTTATGAGAATAAAGAATTCCATAAATAACAAGGAGGATGCAGAAAGCACAGAATTTTTATTGTGCCCAAAGCTGCATACTTAAGTGCAGAAACTAGGAGGAAAGACATTTCATATGTTTTGATGCCAGAAAAGCTTTAGTAGTTAGTTCCACAGAATACTAATTGTTTCATATGTTTAAATTTGTAAAGTTTTGGAAATGAGCTTTATTACTAGGGGTTTAGGGTTAGCAACTTAGCTGCTGGAGGAAACTGCAGAATAATGCCTCTGCAGCCAAGGGGTTAACCCTACCCTAATCCAACATATCATCTCTAACTTAAAATATAACCCTGGTCTAGCAGCATCACCAGGGAATGTGATTCGGACCCACATTCTACCCCATCCCATGTCCCCATGGTGCACTCACACTACATCTCATAACAAGATGTTACCTGGTGTATGCAATTTGTCTTTCTAAGACTTATCTTGCTGTGAAGTCTAGTACCAGAAGTAATTGCACAGTAAAATGCTAGAATAGGGTGAGCGGTATTGATGTATACATTTTAAGTCTTATCTGGTTCTCATCATGATTGAAAAAAAAAGCATTTATATTTCACCTGATAAATTGATTTTTTTCATAGTGACAATAGTCCATGATTCATTACATATGGGATATACCTTCCTATCAGGAGGAGGCAAAGTTTCCCAAAACTGAAAAGCCTATAAAACCCCTTCCACTCCACCCATACCTCAGTTTAATGTATAATCAAGTGGTGAAGTTTAAGAAGGAGTAAGAGCCAAAATATAGGAGCAGGGAAAAAACATGTGCTTAAAAATAAATTAACCCCAAAAAAGGGTGTGGGCTCGTGGACTCACACCACCATGAAATAAATTAACTTATCAACTAAGATCCATTACATATGGGAACTAATACCCAAGCTGTGGAAATCCACGAATAACAAATAAAGGGAGGGATTGAAAAACAGCTTTTTTCACTGAGAAATTAAATCCACAACCCAAAAAAGAAATATCACTTATGACAACTCAAAATATAGGCACATTATCACACTGAGAGAGCTGCCTGAAGGACCTTTCTACCGAAGGCTGCTTCTGACGAAGCAAAAACTTAAAAATGGTAAAATTTAGTAAAGGTATGCAGAAAAGACCAAGGGGTAGATTTACCAAGCAGCAGATGCTGCAATCTACCCCTGATGTTTCCGGATCACCAGAAACAAGAGTTAAGAAGCAGCGGTCTTAAGACCGGTGTTCCTTAACTCGTCCGCCACCTCTGAGGTGGAAGAACCTAATCATCCTGATCAGATACGATCGGGATGATTGACACCCCCTGATAGCAGCCGATTGGCCGCAAATGTGCAGGAGGCGGCATTACACAAGCATTTCACCAGAAATGCTTGTGCAATGTTAAATGCCGACAACGTATGCTGTCTGCATTTAGCGATGCCAGGTGGACATGATTTACTGCAGCAAATCATGTCCATCCGGCATATGATAAATCAGCCCCCAAATGTCCAATTTGCAAATTTGATCAACTGAATAATAGATTTGTTTTGGTTAGCACTATTGTGTCATTATTGGATCACCAATTCAAGGGGAGTGTTGGGAATTATTGGGCAAAATGTATTACAGACGCTCTACAAACTCTTAATAGACCATTAAATACAGTAGAATAACAGTCAACAATTTAATATTACTTACCCTGAATTTAAATGAACTGTAGATTTTTTTCAAGCAAATTTCAGAATGTCCTTCCGTTTCCCTGCCCCCTGTATCATGTTACAGCCGTTAGCAAATTCCAGACGCATATATATATATATATATATATATATATACACACACCGTGAACTCTTGCCTAATAAGATATGCATATTAAAACACTTTCTGGGTCCACAGTTCCTATATTGTCCTATACAGCTAATTCATTAAAACTCAATCATGTCTCTAAACTTTAATAAACCATCAGCATAGAACACTAGAAGGGAAACTTTAGAGGAATGTTCATAAATGTTGTCTGGTAACAATCACTAACATTTAAGCACATATACATACAAACAGCCCCATTCATAAATCCCAAGTAAGTGGTTACAGCTCAATATTTACCATCACTTACACAGTTACCAGTGCTAATAGCCCTCACACTTTTAGTAATAATACAAGGCTGTAAAATCCCTAATAATGAATGATAATTATAGGACTGAGTGTTTAAATCTACTGTCCTCTTCAAACGAGCTGTTATGCATATTTATGTAAAAGTATGACATACATACCTATTAGCATGAAGCGCTAGAGCTCTCACTGTATTCAAGTGCTTAGAAAGCCAAGGTCAAAACCTCTGACTCATCAGTGATTGAAATGCTGATTTCCATCAACTAATCCTATTACAAATGTTGAGGGAGCTCTTATTGCACTCACAAATATTACTAACCAAATTACGTTGCCCAAATTACTGTTTTAAAATGATAAGTACATTGCTATTTTTTATCAAGATACTTCTCATGTGTATTAGCAAGAACATTAGATGACAAAAGTTGGCAATAATGCAATATATTTAGTGTTTCTTTTTAAACAAATCTGTATAATAAGATGCATTACTTTATAGAAAATTATTAGTCAGTGAGAATGGTTGTAAATTTTAAGTCTAAGGTGTCAGAAGGGCACTTTTGGGCTTCAACGGACACCTGTCACTACGTACTCTGTCATGATCTATTTCCAAGCTAAGGAACAAAAGACAATATTTCATATTACATCAATTATAATTCCCTTAAAGACACATAGAAACAGAGATTCTGACAGCAAATAAAAAGCATAAAGCCCATTGAGTTTGTCCATATTTATCTATTGGCATTTGGTTTAAATTCCTTCAGTCTCTTAAAATCTCTTTATTTCAGATACTAAGAAAATGATTGGGAGAACAAAGCACATGCAAAATAATAGGAGAGTTTTTATTCCTTTAGAAATCCTCAGCAATGGTTTTACTGAAGCAGGGAATTCTAATTTTAAATCCACAGTGCCCCATCCTTTTGGTTCTACAATCTTCTGTAAATAATGTTTGCTGGGGATTTCTTTGGAAAACCCACAAGTTATGTTTAGTGAAGATGTGCAAACAATGGGCTCCATTTATCAATTGTTGAGCAAACATGATTTGCTGTACCAAATCATGTCCACTGTACATCGCTGCAGGTGGATAGTATACACTGTCCGCATTTAACAATGCACAAACATTTTACAAGAAATGCATGTGCAATGCCGCCCCCTGCTCACTGGCGGCCAACCAGCTGCTAGCAGGGGCTGTCAATCATCCTAATCGTATCTTTTAGGTAGCAGACAGGTTAAAGAAGAGTGGTCTTATGACAGCTGCTTCTTAACTTTTGTTTCCGGTGAGCCTGAAACTATGGTCCCCCGAAGCATTAACCGCTTGATAAACGGAGCACTATGACTTATTATATACATTTTATTTGTTATTTATTCACTTACAATGGAGACGATTTCATCATAGATGTTTATTCACTATAATGTATATGGAGACTAGTTTTGGTAAACAAAGAGTTGTAAGTAATTAAATAAACTACATCATACTGTTCAAAATTGTATAACAGGATTAGGCTATAGGGCCAAAAGTGTAATAATTCAATGATGATTTATTATATAGAGGTAAATGTAATGAAAATAAATAGCCATTGTTTTAACTTGCTACTATAACTGTATTTATGGAAATGGTTTATGTAGTGTATTGTCAATAGGGGAAGGGTAAACATTTACTTACAGACTCTACAATTACTCGAACCTCTCCACCCTTCAGGTTCACCAGCTCTCTGCTGGAGAGAATATTAGTGAATCTATTCCAATACTATTTACAAAATCAGTAAATATAAAATCATTCTCAAATGATTATACTATCAGTGCAATTTTGTAGATAATCAGTCCATTTGAAATAAAAATATAGCATAGCTGTAAAGTGTAAATTCTGTGACCAAATATGTGACATTGATATAACAGTATAAACATTCAAATGATAGTGGTAAATAATGTAGCACACTCTATAACCATCCAATCATTTCTGAAAATGAATTAACCTATATAATAAAAAATATTAAACCTATTTTTGTAAGATTTTAAAGGGCTATATTAATGTAATAGTTTTTCAAATAAATCTACCTTGCAAACACTTTCACTTTGCTCCACATGGCTTTTTATGATAAAGGTCAGGAATCAGTAAGCCAGTCCAAAGCTACATCTTGGAGAACAGGGAAGAACCAGAATAATTCTCCAAAACATAGATTCAAGCTTCAGAAGCAAGGTAATTAGACAGGAGCAGGCACCATGGCAAAGGGTCAAGAAGCAAAGTCCAGGAAACAGGCCAAGGTCATACCAGAAAAGGGAGGTCAGGAACAACAACACCAGCAGCATCTTCAGAGAGTAACCAAGCACCAAAAAGCATTCTCATGGTGGTTTTATTTAACTTCCTTGCACACTTTCTGCAACAGCATCACTTCCTACATCCAGACAACAAACAGCACCATTAACAGCATTGGCTTCCCTACTTACGTATGCTAGGTTTAGCACTACTGCAAAAGAGCACACATTGTGTCTTGAATATCATTACAGCTTGCATTATGACTGGCAACTCTGCTGGGGCAAGCACTGTCTTTAAAGGGACAGTGTACACAAAAACAAATATGGGCTATTTAACCAAAAATGATATTGTTTAAAAAGATAGATAATTCCTTTATTTACCATTCCCCAGTTTTGCATAACCAACACAGTTATATTAATATACTTGCTACCTCTATGATTACCTTGTAGCTAAGCTTCTGTAGACCGCCTCTGTATCTCAGATCTTTTGACAAACTTGTATTTCAGGCAAGTAGTACTGACTCTTAAATAACTCCACTGGAGTGAGCACAGTGTTATCTGTATGGCGCTATTCACAGCCAGACAGTGAGATAAGAGGTGGACTGCAGAGTCTTAGAAAATAGCATATGAGCCAAGAGGATAAAGCTAAATTTATGATAAAAGTAAATTGGAATGTTGTTTAAAATGTCATGCTCTATCTGAATCATGAAAATTTCATTTGGACTTTACTGTCCCTTTAAATAAAGCTTTAGCTTTACAGTTTGAAATGTACTTGCTGTCATGATAAGTGTATGTCTAAAAGAGTGATTTCTGTTCCTGCTGCTGTTAGGTGCATTATACATTTAAGGAGGCCAAGAAGATACATTGGGCCTTAATTGCAGTAATCTATATTAACTGTGTGTTTGTAGCATGTGGCTGCTTGTGTATTGAGTTTCTGAACCTCTTACTCTTGCAATTATTACTTGAACATACTGGTCTGACTTTCAGCTTCCCCTGACTACGTTTTTGAATTAAAGGGACAATCCAGTCAAAATTGAACTTTCATGATTCAAACAGGGCATGTCATTTTAAATAACTTTCTAATTTACTTTATCATCAAATGTGCTTTGTTCTCTTAGTATTCTTAGTTGAAAGCTAAACCTAGGTAGGCTCATACTGTATGCTAATTTCTAAACCCTTGAAGGCCGCCTCTTATCTGAATTCATTGTATAGTTTTTGACAGCTAGAGGACATTAGTTCATCTGCCATATAGATAACACTGTGCTCATGCTCATGGAGTTACTTATGAGCGGGCACTGATTGGCTTAAATGCAAATCTGTAAAAAATAACTGAAATAAGGGAGCAGTTAGCAGATGCTTAGATACAAGGTAATCACAGAGGTAAAAAGTATATTAATATAACAGTGTTGGTTATGCAAAACTAGGGAATGGGTAATAAAAGGATTATCTATATTTTTAAACAATAAAAATTCTGCAGTACACTGTCCCTTTAAACCATTGTTTGTGACTGATTTAATATTTGACTTTGGCTTGTTTGTGGACACTGCATTTGTTAAATAATTTTGTGCTGATTTTCCCTGTGAGGCCTAGACCGGACTATTTAACTTAGTTTACTTTTACCCAGGACTCGTCTGCTATCAGGAGAACTGGGTTTAAGTATCTTTTGCAAGTTTATATTTATCTGGCTAGTGAGACTAAACTTACACAAAGGTATGTCCTTCTTTGATATTCAAATTTATAAACTATAGCTACTTCCTAGTAATTAATTGTTGTTTGTTTGGTAGGAGCTGATTAAAGTACTAGAGAGAGTTTAGCTACTAAGTTTATTCTCACTGCTCTCTTACCCCTGGCCACTGTTGAAACACTGTGTTAACATTCAGTGTATCAGTAAGGGTTTGTGGTAAGATGGGGTTCTCAGCCATTGAACCTAGTTTTTTACATTCAAAACAGTAAAGGAATACTTTGGACATGATACCATTAAAAAGATATGTATGTCAAAATGAAAGATACTTTGCCATTTACCTCTATTATCAACTGTTAGCGCTCCACTCGTAATCTGGCCCTTTATGTTTATTATTATTATTATTAATAATATGTTTTAATCAATTTAAATGTCATAAACTAAGATATGCAAAGATATATACACACTCTGGATACATATTCAGGTGAGCGGAATTAGCCAGATTCCGAAAATGTGTGTGTGTTCCAAATAGGGAGAAACTGATTAATAATGTGGATTAAGGAACATGGAGCCAAATTAAATTATATTTTGGCCTCAGTGTATTGGTCTGGACAACCTTGGTATATAAAGAACACAATGGAACCGATTTATTAAGGACCGAATGGCCCTTAATTTACCTGTTTCCACGAGAATCTTCAGGCTCGCTGGAAACAGGAGTTAAGAAGCAGCGGTCTTAAGACTGCTGCTCCTTAGCTTGTCCTCCGCCTCTGAGTCTGCATACGATCTGGTTGATTGACACCTCCTGCTAGCGGCCGACGGTATTGCACAATGATTGCTTGTCCACCAGACATATGATAAAACGGCCCCAATGAATGATTAGGCCAACTGGACTGCTTCCTGTAGTGGTATCTTTCTGATCAATCATATACTGTTTTTATTCACTTCCAACTCTCTCACATTCTATGTGACTATTAGTGCTTGGCTAATCATTCAGATGTTTTGAATCTTGCCTTAAAGGAACACAAAATGTATTATAGGTTTTTTTTTGTTTGTTTGTTTTTTTGCTCACTGGAAGAGCTAGTAGTTTAAGATTTGTTATTCTTTTTATGTTTGTGAGCTATATGTTATTGTGCACCAAAGCAATGGGTGGTTTGTGGCATCTGATAAACTGGAACAGTGCTAGAAGTTTTTTCCCAGTTAGAATATACAGTAGTTATTATAATATAAAAAAGGGAAAAACAGAAAGGAAGAAAAAAAAGCTCAAAATTATAACAGAATTATTTGGTTTATAACTTGATATAATTTTTCCTTCTGCAAAGAAAAAAACTATTGTTAAATAATGTAGCTTTCCTACTTTTACAAGACATTCCAATATAGTATATTGTTTCTATAAACAATTGTGATTATTAGTATATTACTATATTCATAACAGCATACAAATAAACTCTACAAACTTTGAAAATAAGGGGTCAGTATTTTTTAAAATACAAACACTGCAAATCTCAGCAAAAATAAATCCAGGTGATAATGTGCCTTTAATATGTTTAGCTTAGACGGGAAACACTATATAAAAATGCTTTAAGAATGGATAAAATGATTGAACTATAGAATGAAGGGAAGTTCAGAGACACAGCAATGTTAAACCAAGAGGTCACCCTCTGTCATTGGAGGTTGCCAAGTTACAAAGAAATTTGAGAGGATAGAGATTTGTAGAAATGCCTTATGTGGTGATGGAGGATTAAAATAAAATTTAATCACATTTGAGATAGAGAGAATGCTCTCTAGAGTATTGAAAGAGGACAAAGATCAAAGATGTTTAAGACTTTAAATCATCAAAAGAACAAGAGATTTGCAAAGCTGTTCTTATATACAGTACACCCAATTTTATTGAAGGCATCAAAATATTTTTTATATAGGATTGACTCAACTTCTTATTACTAGATTGTCTTACCACATCTGTAGGGAATTGTCATTTATATTAAGCTTACCACACACAGCCTCTTTGGTGACTTAACTAAGTATGCAGTAGAGTAAAAAGACTGACAGGCCCCACAAATCAGCGTGTCTACTCCACTTGCACTCTGTGTTAAGAATGTTCAATCATATTTTTATACATTTGACTGTATATACAAAAGTTCAGCTTAGATCAAAATTGAGAATTTATTTTAGATGTATTTCTTAACGTTAGATAAGGCTTAGGTACAAACTCTGCTTCAAATGGATATGAGTTTACGTGCACAATAATAATAATAATAATAATAATAATAATATAGCTAGTAATAGTACGTTCATTACTCTAATTACCATCAGTGGATGGTGAGATTTGAGGTCTTGTATTTTAATACTTTGTAAAAAAAAGGTGAAGAAGTCTCTCTCTGGTAAAAAATATATAAAATTCTTTATTTAGGCATCAAAACCGTTAAAGAATAGTAGAAACTTGAGTCATCACAAAGATGTGGTTACAAAGTGCATAGGAGGGCGTACCACCTGCTGGTTGACATTTTTATGCGAGAGCCTTAATCATAACCTAAGGTGCTACACCTTACAAGATGTTTAAAAAGTATTGTTAGCATTCAAATTGGTTAAAAGCAATAATTGAATGAGACCACCCTCTAAGCACAGCACCAGAACAGAAGTTAATACAAAGGCCCTTATTTAAGAAAGGTCTTGTGGACCTGATCTTACACTGCGGATCAGGTCCGCAAGACCTCGCTGAATGTGGAGAGCAATACGGTCTCCGTATTCAGCATTGCACCAGCAGCTCACAAGAGCTGCTTGTGCAATGCCGCCCCCTGCAGACTCGCGGCCAATTGGCCGCCAGCAGGGGGGTGTCAATCAACCCGATCGTACTCGATCGGGTTGCTTTCTGGTGATTCCTGTCCGCCTGCTCAGAGCATCCTGATGAGGAGGATACAAGCAGAGCAAGATGCACAACCTGAAGATAACATATAGCTTGCAGATAATCTGTTGTCCTGTATTACAATGCTTAGCGCTGTCACAGGTGTTTAAAGAGACAGTAAACACTTTGTAATTCCAAGACATTTCTCTTGTGTTGCTATAGAATAACATATCAGTCAAGGCTTAACGTTTTTAAAACAAATTAACATTCTTTTTTACTGCAGTTATTTTTCAAAACGGTCAACTCTAGCCACCATTTGCCTTATTTGGAGAAACTGGTGATAAAGTTAGTATAAAATGCATTGTTTTGTTGTTGTCATCTGATAAAGCCAATTAGGGACATATATATATCAGCCTTGATAATACCGCAGGATTGCTACGTTTTCAGTTAAATTATATGAAAAAGGAGCAAAATAAAAAAAAATGAAAATATATATGTTTAGTGGTTTCATTATGCACAAATAAACATTTTATAATCTCATTTTTTTTTTAATTTTTTTGAAGATCGAGTTGAGCAATGGCACTACACTTGGACAAACTCCCTAGTATATATACAATAGTTGTGTATATTTAATTACAACTTAAGGTTTTGGTGATAATAAAGGGAGGGGTGCTCTGCACAAAAATTACATTTAGACTGAATGTGGAAGAGGTAAAGCCACTTCCACGAAAGAATGCGGTGTCAGCACTCACTGTCCTGAACCACGAGCGGAGTTAAATTCCTGTATTTAAAACATAACCTTTATTAAACAATAATAAACAATGGGGAGAGGGGGGGACATGTACGGTTAAAAACCTAGGATCGAGTAGTCAGTGTATGGATTCCTTAATATAATTAAATTAATAGGCCTTTGGGGTATAATAGCCCAAGTGATATTTATTAAGGTTAACTCTATACATAAGTCTGTGTGGCACTATGGTTGTAATGTGTGTGAGTAAGGGTGTAACGTAATAAAATTCAGATAGGGTAATCTTCTCTTACAATCAATTATAGGTTGTCACCTTGTGACAGACGTAGAGGGGATTCGTATAATAACCTCTCTGTGATGATATGCTGTTGTATATTACACTGGATAAACGTGGTTCCTTGCAGTATATATGGACTTCTGAGGTAATAACTGTGGTATAGAATACCTGTGTAGATTAGTTTGGGTAGGTCAGATATGACTAAACGATATACACAATAAAGTATAATAGATAATAAATCTATATTGTATAGTAAAGTTACTTAGATGGTAAATAGAGTGTTAAAAACTACCAAAATAACAAAATACTATATACTATACCTATGTGATATAGTATATAAATCGAGTACTATTCATAAAAAACAACTCAGTTATATGTGATGTCCGGCAGAAATAAGAGTGTGTATATCTGTCTGTATGTCTGTGTTGTTAAGCATAAAGTCTCACTTTTGATGCTGTACCACAGTATTAATGTAAATAACCTGGAATGTTGGTTAATATATAAGTTTAATTTTTACATATCGTACCCAATATAAGTTATTTGGTAGGAGTAACACTATATATGTATGTTTGTGTCACTTTATTAGTGAATCTATTAGATTACTTTATATCTCTGAGCAGCAAAAGTGTGTCTGCATAAATTGTACCACAGTGATGATGTACATAACCTGAAGTATTAGTGATAAAACTGAACTTGGTTCCTCCAACTTTAATTTTTACATATCGTACCCAAAATGAGTTCTCTGACAAGAGCAACAATGTATATGTATACTTGCAATACTTTATTGGTTAATGTAACAAATTGCTTTGTATGTCTAAGCAACAGGAGTGATGCTGTAAAAGTTATATCCCAGCATTGATACACATAGCATAAAGTATTGGTGATTAAGCTGAACTTAGTTTCTCCGAAGTGTATCAAGTTGTTTACCACGTTATTTGGTAGTTATATATCTACCAGTATTGTAATATACTATGTTCGTTCATTGTAATTTTTGTTGTAACTGAATTATTCTAACGTCTGCCTTGTAGTGCACTGAGATCGTCAGCTGTAATTGTAGTATCTAGGCTTGCTGGTCTTACATTTCATAGCAAAAGCCCGTATAAATATAAACCCATATGCAACAGCTGTATAATTAAATAAGTGGCGGCAACTTGCTATTATCAATTCTATACAGGTTGTGCGTGGGTTAATTAAAGTTTACAAGAATATTATTACTGAAAGGTTGGTGGATGTATAGTAAAAATTAGATCATCCAGGTACCATTGCCGTTATTTGTTTGTATGGTAAACTTAATCTATTCACGTGTAGATACACGTCTCGGTACAAGCTCACGGTAACTGTTGCACTAGAGAGACCCCATACAACACATAGCGCCTCAATTATAGGTTAAAGACTGCTCAATCCTAACATTAAAAAAGAGCTCACAATGCTCTAATGCTACACCTAGTTTACCTTAATAAATATCACTTGGGCTATTATACCCCAAAGGCCTATTAAATTAATTATATTAAGGAATCCATACACTGACTACTCAATCCTAGGTTTTTAACCGTACATGTCCCCCCCTCTCCCCATTTTTTATTATTGTTTAATAAAGGTTATGTTTTAAATACAGGAATTTAACTCCGCTCGTGGTTCAGGACAGTGAGTGCTGACACCGCATTCTTTTGTGGAAGTGGCTTTACCACTTCCACATTCAGTCTAAATTTTATAATCTCAATGTGTTTAATGTCCATCTAATAAATATTGGGTTTTATATTAGATTATATAAAATATTTCTATGATTTCAATGCTCAGTAGCTTTTTATTTTCTCTGTCTTGTGATGCACCTCAAGTGCATTTGCCTGGAATTTACTTTCTCTTCTCTATTTATCAAGCAGTAGATGCTGATTTAGAGCTTCATTGATTCAGGATTGCCTAAAACGAAATTTAAGATGCAGCGGTTTTAAGTCCACTGCTCAATATCATCTCCACCACCTAAAAGGTGTGCGTATTGAAATCATCCCAATCTGATATCATTGAGAAAGGGGCTGGTCCCCCCGAAACGTTGCTCGTCCTAATAAAGGTATAGTTCCTTAACCGTGTGCCACCTTTGATTCTTTTTGTATGCTACACACTGAGACCCAGTGAGGGGGGTCTCCAAGGTGTTGCACCGGACACTTGTCACAGACTTTATTGAATTATTGTTGTTGTGCTTGTGCTGATCCCTTGAGTATAAATACATATGATTGGGATGATTGACAGCCCATGCTAGCGGCCGATAGTGCAATGATAAATGCGGACAGCGCCTGCAGCCATGTCCAGCAGACATGATTCACTATAGCAAATCATGTCCGCTCAACGTTTAATAAATCAAGCTCACTGTGGTAATTAAAACACAACGAAAAATGTCTTAGCTAAATAGTGTTTATAGACAATAGGGCCGAATCATCATACCCCTGTTTCCGCGCGAGCCTTCAGGCTCGCCGGAAACAGCAGTTATGAAGCAGCGGTCTAAAGACCTCTGCTCCATAAGTGGTTCGCTGCCTCTGAGGCTGCGGTCTGAAATCCGCCCGATCCTATACTCTGTTCTTAAAAGCTTATTAAAAGGACTTGAAACCCCGCATTATTATTTCATGATTCAGATAGAACAGCGATGGCTAACATTGGCACCCCTGATGTTTCAGAACTACATTTCCCATGAAGCTCAACTAGACTGCAGAGTGCCTAAGCATCATGGAAAATGTAGTTTCAAAACATCTGGGGTGCCAATGTTAGCCACCACTGAGATAGAACATGCAGGTCAAAACAACTTTCTAATTTACTTCTATTATAACATTTTCTTAGTTATCTTTGTACCTTTTGCTGAAAAGCAATAGAAATAAATATATTGTAAACTTTTTTACACAAAAAATGTAAATTGTCTGAATGAGAAATTTGGGCTTTTATCTCCCTTTAGGGAATGGAAAAGGAGGGAAATATATGTGCAGCATGTCTGTTTGGTGTGTATATTTTTATACAAGTAGTTTTGTTCCTTACCAATCAGAAGAATTGGAGAAACAAAGAAAGAGTGAATATCATTATTACGCAGAAAAAAACCTTCAGCTAAAGATTATTTGCACAATCAATGTTATCACAAATAATTAGACAGGCACACATCTAGGTTATCTACTACCGTTGTCTCCTGCATATATATTTGCAGTTTGAAGACTAATGCTACTATAATAATTTCAAAGTGCTAAAAATGTCCTCCCTGGTTAAAACCCGTACAAAATAATTATTGATGTTGACAGTGAAATAAAAATCACTGAAGGGCAAGGGAAACCTGTTTTGCACCCTTCTATAATGCTAAACAAAAAAGAAGTTTCACTTAATAAATACAATGCAAGAATATGCAAGTTATTGACCTTAGCACCAACGGTTGCTTACATATTTAGTCAATACACACACGTAATACTGTGTCAAGGATATTTCCTCAAAGCATATGCATGGCGCAAAAATGAATAGTGCTATTTCACAACACTGCAAGAAGTACTCAAAAACCATTTGCTAACTTAAAATATTTCTTACATATTATATCTTAAAAAAGTGTCATATGTAAAAGTTTATATTGCAATGGCCTAGAGCAGTGGTGGTGAACCTTAGCAGTCCAGATGTTTCATAGCTACATTTACCATGATGCCCGACTGGACTTCAGAGTGCCTAAGTATCATGAGAAATGTACTTCAGCAACATTTGGAGTGCCAAGCTCCGCCATCACTGCCTAGATGAACACACAGTAAAATATTACCTCTAATAAAACGTCATATTTGATGCCTGCTGGAAAGAAGTTTTAAAACCTTCAATAAAAAAGTGAATTCAGATTTACCCGTTCTGTTAGCACAGATCCAAATTATCTGCAACAGACACTTCAAAATCAATTTTGTCCAAAAGATATTGTCACCTGTTGTCTGTATATTGAGATAAACAGAATCAAGTCACATGATTGGCAGTTGATCTACATTTCATAATTTGTACTGTAACAATTTTGAAAAGAGGAACAAAATGACTAGAAAACATGTTTACACTCTAGCTGGATACAAATATCAAAACTTTTATTTTCTTGCGAACAATACTGTTAGTGAAAAGAAAACCTTTGTCAGCATGACAAAGATAATATGTATGCGCCACAGGACAATGTAAATACACATTCCATGTTCCTCTTCAAGTGCCTAACCATTTTAAAGCTTTTCTCTTCTCAATTTTCCTTACCCACAGGAAACAGTTGGGTCATAATTTAAACATAGTTGTAGTCTATTTGTAGGAATTCCATACGTACTTCAAGCTGCTGCTGTGACTGCAGAGTACAATTACTGTTTTTTTTTCGCCATTAAATTGTGCATCAGAAAAAAAGTTGGGAACAGACAGTTTCTGAACTCGGTGAACTTACTAAAATAAGCATGAAGGCCTCAAACATAAAAGAAAGGAAATGAGACTATTTTATTGCTCTACAGTAAAATGTATGCAAAGTGCTACATAAAG
Source organism: Bombina bombina (assembly GCF_027579735.1). Classification (NCBI taxonomy): domain Eukaryota; kingdom Metazoa; phylum Chordata; class Amphibia; order Anura; family Bombinatoridae; genus Bombina; species Bombina bombina. Next base: position 647,203,552 of record NC_069500.1, on the reverse strand, counting down.
CATCTAATAAATATATTAATGGTTGGTTAGATTCTGTAAACACTGGTCTAGACTACAAGTGGAACGATACATTTTTATTGCTCATGAGCGCTAATTGTGCTAAAATTTCAGCCGCAGACTAAATTTTGAATGCGAGGAACCCCTTTTATATAAGGTTACTCTTGCATTCCTATTGACTGATTTTCATGATCAAATTCAAATTAGTCAATAGAAAAAGCTTTAATTCTACTGGCTGATTTGAATTTGAACATGAAAATGAGCCATACAAAATGCAAGGGTACCCCTATATAAAAGAGGACCTCTGTGTTGAAAATGCTAAGATTGATGAAGACCACCACAGAAGATTGACTGTGGCTGGATGAATATGGAGCACCACCATCATCTTTGGTGAGTACCATCTTGGGGTTTAGGGGCATATTTATCAAAGCGTCAATTTCACTGCATTCGCCGGCGTCAATACGCTTGGCAGACATCACGGATGCAGATCTGAATATGATACCCTTATTTATAAAAAAAACCCCATCAAAAACACGCGTGTCAAGTACAGTACGAAGAACATCGGACTGTTGTTAACTAACAGTCATTGATGTTGCGGTTATTCAGGTTTTTCCCAATTTTATTTATACAATTTCATTACTGTCCATGAACAATCACATTTCTCTAAAGCTAATCTTTTATTTTTCATCTGTTTATGTACAATAAATAGTTACATTTATACCTCAACAAACACTCGGCCAGATTACAAGTTTTGCGTTAGGAGCTATGCGGTGCTAACGAGCAGTTTTTTCTCACCGCTTACTTACCGGCAGCGCTGGTATTACAGGTTTTTACAAACCCGGCGTTAAAAGGCAAGAAGTCAGCGTAGAGCAAAATTGTGCTCCTTACCGCACTCCAATACCAGCGCTGCTTAAGTCAGCGGTGAGCTGGTCGTACGTGCTTGTGCACGATTTCCCCATAGACATCAATGGGGAGAGCCGGTTGAGAAAAAGTCTAACACCTGCCAAAAAGCAGCGTAAAACTCAGTAACGCAGCCCCATTGATTCCTATGGGGAAACACATTTTATGTTTACACCTAACACCCTAACATGAACCCTGAGTCTAAACACCCCTAATCTTACACTTATTAACCCCTAATCTGCCGCCTCTGACATTGCCGACACCTACATTATTCGTATTAACCCCTAATCTGCCGCTCCGGACACCGCCACCACCTAAATTATACTTATTAACCCCTAATCTGCTGCCCCCAACATCGCCGCCACCTACATTATATTTATCAACCCCTAATCTGCCGCCCCCCCAATGTCGCTGCAACCTACCTACACTTATTAATCCCTAATCTGGCGCCCCCAACATCGCCGCCACTATATTAAATGTATTAACCCCTAAACCTAAGTCTAACCCTAACCCTAACACCCCTTAATTGAAATATAATTAAAATAAATTTAAATAAAATTACTATCATTAACTGCATTATTCCTATTTAAAACTAAGGGCAATGCCTATCCAAATGCCCTTTTCAGGGTAATGGGGAGCTTAGGTTTTTTTAGTTAGTATTTTATTTGGGGGTTTAGTTGTGTGAGTGGTGGGTTTTACTGTTGGGGGGGTTGTTTGTATTTTTTTTTTTACAGGTAAAAGATCTGATTACTTTGGGGCAATGCCCCGCAAAAGGCCCTTTTAAGGGCTATTGATAGTTTAGTTTAGGCTAGGGTTTTTTTTTGGGGGGGGGGTGCTTTTTTCATTTTGATAGGGCTATTAGATTAGGTGTAATTAGTTTAAAGATCTGTAAAAAAAATTTTAGGTTAGGTTTTATTTTACAGGTAAATTTGTATTTATTTTAGCTAGGTAGTTAGTAAATAGTTAATAACTATTTAATAAATATTCTACCTAGTTAAAATACAAACTTACCAGTGAAATAAAAATAAAACCTAAGATATATACAATATAACTATTAGTTATATTGTAGCTAGCTTAGGGTTTATTTTACAGGTAAGTATTTAGTTTTAAATTGGAATAATTTAGTTAATTATAGTAATTTTCTTTAGATTTATTTAAATTATATTTAAGTTAGGGGGTGTTAGGGTTAGGATTAGACTTAGATCTAGGGCTTAATACATTTAATATAGTGGCAGTGACGTTGGGGTCGGCAGATTAGGGGTTAATAAGTATAATGTAGGTGGCGGCGATGTTAGGGACGGCAGATTAGGGGTTAATACTATTTAACTAGTGTTTGCGAGGCGGGAGTGCGGCGGTTTAGGGGTTCATATGTTTATTCTAGTGGTGGCGATATCCGGAGCGGCAGATTAGGGGTTAATAATTTTATTTCAGTGTTTGCGATGCGGGAGGGCCTCGGTTTAGGGGTCAATAGGTAGTTTATGGGTGTTAGTGTACTTTTTAGCACTTTAGTTATGAGTTTTATGCTACGGCGTTGTAGTGTAAAACTCATAACTACTGACTTTAGAATGCATTAGGAATCTTGGAGGTAGAGGGTGTACCTCTCACTTGTTGGCCTCCAACGACAGACTCGTAATACCAGCGCTATGGAAGTCCAATAGAAAAAAGGGTTTACGAAACTTACGTAAATCGGTTTGCGGTAAGGCCAAAGAAGTGTGCGGTGCCCCAAACCTGCAAGACTCGTAATAGCAACGGTAGTGAAAAAACAGCGTTAGGACCTGTTAAAGGGACAGTCAACACCAGAATTTTTGTTGTTTAAAAAGATAGATAATACCTTTAATACCCATTCCCCTGTTTTACATAACCAACACAGTTATAATAATACACATTTTACCTCTGTGATTACCTTGTATCTAAGCATCAGCAGACTGCCCCCTTATTGCAGTTCTTTTGACAGACTTGTATTTTAGCCAATCAGTGCTCACTCCTAGGTCACTTCACGTGCATGAGCTCAATGTTATGTATATAAAACACAAGAACTAAATGCCCTCTAGTGGTCAAAATGCATTCAGATTAGAGGCAGTCTTCAAGGTCTAAGAAATTAGCATATGAACCTCCTAGTTTTAGATTTCAACTAAGAATATCAAGAGAACAAAGACAAATTGGTGATAAAAGTTAATTGGAAAGTTGTTTAAAATTACATGCCCTATTTAAATCATGCAAGTTTTTTTGAGACTTGACTGTCCCTTTAACGCTGCTTTTTCAGATTAACACAAAACTCGTAATCTAGCCGATTATCTGTTAGGAAGTTATTTTTATATTTATTTGTTATGCAAAAAAAAAATCTGTTATATGATACTTTCACAAAAATGAATGTGTATTTGTATTTCTAGAAGTCATGATATGCTTTTATCTAATGTTTGTTTTTAATGCTAGAATTTGTACATATATATTTGCACATACTTGTGCGTATATATATATATATATATATATATATATATATATACACGGAGTGCAGAATTATTAGGCAAGTTGTATTTTTGAGGATTAATTTTATTATTGAACAACAACCATGTTCTCAATGAACCCAAAAAACTCATTAATATCAAAGCTGAATAGTTTTGGAAGTAGTTTTTAGTTTGTTTTTAGTTATAGCTATTTTAGGGGGATATCTGTGTGTGCAGGTGACTATTACTGTGCATAATTATTAGGCAACTTAACAAAAAACAAATATATACCCATTTCAATTATTTATTTTTACCAGTGAAACCAATATAACATCTCAACATTCACAAATATACATTTCTGACATTCAAAAACAAAACAAAAACAAATCAGTGACCAATATAGCCACCTTTCTTTGCAAGGACACTCAAAAGCCTGCCATCCATGGATTCTGTCAGTGTTTTGATCTGTTCACCATCAACATTGCGTGCAGCAGCAACCACAGCCTCCCAGACACTGTTCAGAGAGGTGTACTGTTTTCCCTCCTTGTAAATCTCACATTTGATGATGGACCACAGGTTCTCAATGGGGATCAGATCAGGTGAACAAGGAGGCCATGTCATTAGATTTTCTTCTTTTATACCCTTTCTTGCCAGCCACGCTGTGGAGTACTTGGACGCGTGTGATGGAGCATTGTCCTGCTTGAAAATCATGTTTTTCTTGAAGGATGCAGACTTCTTCCTGTACCACTGCTTGAAGAAGGTGTCTTCCAGAAACTGGCAGTAGGACTGGGAGTTGAGCTTGACTCCATCCTCAACCCGAAAAGGCCCCACAAGCTCATCTTTGATGATACCAGCCCAAACCAGTACTCCACCTCTACCTTGCTGGCGTCTGAGTCGGACTGGAGCTCTCTGCCCTTTACCAATCCAGCCACAGGCCCATCCATCTGGCCCATCAAGACTCACTCTCATTTCATCAGTCCATAAAACCTTAGAAAAATCAGTCTTGAGATATTTCTTGGCCCACTCTTGACATTTCAGCTTGTGTGTCTTGTTCAGTGGTGGTCGTCTTTCAGCCTTTCTTACCTTGGCCATGACTCTGAGTATTGCACACCTTGTGCTTTTGGGCACTCCAGTGATGTTGCAGCTCTTAAATATGGCCAAACTGGTGGCAAGTGACATCTTGGCAGCTGCACGCTTGAATTTTCTCAGTCCATGGGCAGTTATTTTGCGCCTTGGTTTTTCCACACGCTTCTTGCAACCCTGTTGACTATTTTGAATGAAACGCTTGATTGTTCGATGATCACGCTTCAGAAGCTTTGCAATTTTAAGAGTGCTGCATCCCTCTGCAAGATATCTCACTATTTTTTACTTTTCTGAGCCTGTCAAGTCCTTCTTTTGACCCATTTTGCCAAAGGAAAGGAAGTTGCCTAATAATTATGCACACCTGATATAGGGTGTTGATTTCATTAGACCACACCCCTTCTCATTACAGAGATGCACATCACCTAATATGCTTAATTGGTAGTAGGCTTTCGAGCCTATACAGCTTGGAGTAAGACAACATGCATAAAGAGGATGATGTGGTCAAAATACTCATTTGCCTAATAATTCTGCACTCCCTGTATATATATATATATATATATATATATATATATATGTGTGTGTGTGTGTGTGTGTGTGTGTGTGTGTGTGTTATGTCAGAAATCTTTTGCAAACATATTTACATGTCCCTAAATTCCTTTTTTTGTTATAAACAATGTTGTCTTTCATATCTCTGTGTTTATTCATACCACTATATGTATATAGTGTAAATGTATTTTTATTATGAGCAGGAATAATTGCGAATATAGCATGTCATCAGGTTATCATATGTATTTATTTGCAAGCAATGGATACTTTAAGAGCTGGGCCAGTTTTCTCTCCATACCTGTGTAAACCCTCCTGATTGCAATCTAGTTTTAAAAACCACCCCTTCACAGGTTTTATAAAATAGGCTGGCATATAAGATGACTTATCTTACTGAAAAAGAAATTCAAGAGAAGGAAAAAATACACTGAAAATAGCATAACAGTAAAGAGATAATTTTTATTTCTGCTGTATCTGATTCATGACAGTTTAATGTTAGGTGGGCTATCCCTTTAAACTATCAGTTTAAGATGATATTGAATCAAACATCAATTTGAATTTTAAAATCATTGTCTAAAATATTACACTGTGTGTCCTAATGTCAGCATCAATGTTTATCTTTAATTTTAATTTCACATATACATACTTTCAAAGTATAATACACAATGAGGCCTATTTAACAAAGGTCTGTCGGACCTCACTGAATGCGGAGAGCAATACACTCTCCGTATTCAGCATTGCACCAGCAGCTCTTGTAAACTGCTGGTGCAACGCCGCCCCCTGCAGATTCACAGCCAATCGGCGCCAGCAGGGGGTTGTCAATCAACCCGGACGTACTCGATCGGGTTGAATTGTGGTGATCTCTGTCCGCCTCCTCAGAACATGTGGACAGGTTATGGAGCAGAGGTCTTGAGACCGCTGCACCATAACTTGTGTTTCTGGCGAGTCTGAAGGCTCGCCATAAACATGGGGCTTCAAGCTCCATACGGAGCTTGATAGATATGCCCCAATGTAACAAATGGCACTTATGAGTGATCAAAGACACAAGTATTAAGCAATTCAATTCGCTAGTGATAGTTTAAAATGTATATTTCAAAAAAATATACATTTTATATTTTTTATAATATTGAAAAAAATATATATATATTTAAAATGTATATTAGTGCGACAAGTTTGGGGCAAAACTTTTCAACAAATTTGTAGAAATATTGTCCCCTTGCTTTGTAATGAGAGACAAATTTGTAGCATAATCCATAAGTAGTAATGTATTTTTAATTTTTATCCCTATATCTACTAGTGCACCAAATGTAGAGCAATAATATTGTTTGATTTAAAAAGGGTATACCATTTTAATAGAGTTTCTAATTTACTTTTATTATGTAATATACTTCATTCTCTTGCAACATTGAACATAAGCTTTCTGTGTTTTCAGACTCCCATTGAGTTCTATGGCATCCGCAACCTCAAGGGTGGCGGATTGAAAACTAGGTACGCTGCGTCGGAATACATGCGAGCGTACCTGTTAAATGTTTGATAAATTGGGGAAAGGGTAAAATATTGTCGAATCTGAATTCGAAACATCTGTAATGATGCAAGCATCGATCAACATTTGCCGATCTTGATTCTTTGATAACTACGGCGGATCAATCTCGCGACACATACGACGCGGAATTCAAGCGTATTTACAGTTGACACTTTTTTAAGATTAGGGATTTTTTTATTTTTATTTGGGCAGCATAGAGCTAAATGCCCTTTTAAGGGCAATGCCCAGCAACAAGCCCTTTTCAGGGCACTTTTTAGAGTAGGTTTTTTATAGATTTTTTTTTATTTTTTGGGGGGGAATGAGCGGTGGAGGGTTTAATGTTAGAGGGTTGTAGGATTTTATTTCACGAAAGAGCTGGTTCACTTTAGGGCAATGCCCTACAAAAGTCCCTTTTAAAGGCTATTTGTAGTTTAGTTTTAGAATTTTTTATTTTGGTAATGTTAGGGTTTTATTTTTTAAGTAATGCTATTTTTTTTTGTAATGTTCTTTTTTTAAATAGTAATGGTAGTTTTTTTTTTTTAAAGGTAAGGTAAGATTTGTTTTTACTTTCACAGGTAAATTTAATTTTTTTTAAAGGTAGTTAGTTTTTTTCTGGTAAAGGTAGGGTTAGTCTATTTTGGGTTAACTTGGGGGATGTTAGGTTAGGGGTTTGGGGTTTGGTTGTAAGGGGTTTACTTTGCTTTGAAGGGGTTTAGGGTTTAATAGTGTAGTGGTTTACTTTGCATTGGGGGGCTGGCGGTTTAGGGGTTAATAGTGTAGTGGGACTTTGGGGTGGGCTATGTGGCGATTTAGGAGTTAGAGTAGGGACTTATGGCTATTTTGGTTAGCTCATGAGTACGTTTTTTTTACCCACATTTTTTTTCTACATTGAGTTCTATAAGGAATAGTTAAATGCGCGTGCGATATTGTAATTTCAGCTTTTTGCGTACATCGGTCTAGCGATGGAGCGATTACTTTTTACTTTTAACTCGTAATACCAGAGCAACCCGATATGCTCAAAATGTTTTCTGCTAGCATATTTAGCTCTCTAGCGATAACGCTTATTAGCGTTCCACTTGTAATCGATTCCAAAATGTTACATTTTGTGCAATGAAAAAACTTTGCAATATACTGTGCTTTGATTATTTATTTTGTCCCCTTTTCATGTAATTTAGCTCTGAAAATGGAAGATTTTCTAATAATAAAAATCTGGAATGCACCTGCTGACTTCTCAAGGCTTATTCTGCAAAATATCTTTCACTTATTGGGCCAGGTTATGAGTGGAGCGCTATCAGTTATGCGCAAACAATAAGGGGTTTATTGTGGGCGTTTGGTCTCGTCGGGTTTACCACTTGTATTACAAGTTGAAAGTAAATACGGTCACTTGAGCACAATTGTGATTTACACTAGAATAATTACTTTGTCCTCAGAGCTCTGGTTAACTGTTTTGTGAAACAAAAAGTGTTAAAAAACACATAAAAAATGCAATACAAAGTACACTTACACTCAAAATACTTGAGAATATGCAATACCGTTAGAGTGCGAATATTGACTTCTATGGGGGAATACATAAATATGCACGTGATATTCTAACCTGCTTTTTTCATGAGCGGAAACACTGTTTACTTTCAACTCATAATACGAGCGCAACCCGACAAACACAAAAAACTTAATTCTAATGCAGTTAAAGGGGCATCTGAGAGTGTTTTTGTAACAATGTATAGTTTTGCTTATGTTTTAATAACATTGTGATGGTTTTCAGCCTCCTAACCAAGCCCCACAGTGTCAAATGTATACTCACGTTTACAGACTACTGCTGGCTCCTGTTTATATTATCTGTCTTTTCATATGCAGGGAAGGGGGGCTCTTCTTGTTTTCTGAGCCCATTTCAATGAGTGTCCCAGACTAACCTCATCAACAGTGCTAAACTGGGATCTTCTAAGTAAGTTTTTAAAATGTTTTTTTACTGGACCAGTATCTGTGCATATTCTTCTTTATAGTAGTGTCTATTACATGCAGTTATATGAAAATTGCTGTACACTGTCCCTTCACCGCTCGTGCGGGAGCGTTAAATAGCGGTCCACTTGTAGTACTCCCTAAAGACTCTACTGTTCAGGGATGCATACAACCTACGCTAACCTTTCTTTATACCAGTTCCTCTCCTCCATTGCTATCCCCTGAACCCCCTTAGCATGTAAGCCTAAGAGTCCAGGGGCGCGATCCGATATAGATCGCAGTTTGCGGCGCAAGCGAAGGAACCCGCGTCACCCGCAGTTTCAGCTCGCAACTCGAGCTATCCCATATATGTCGCCGTCAGATGCTAACGTGCCGTAAGTGTGATAAACCAGCGATGTCCAGAAATCTGCGCAAGTACAAATTTCTGGCGTCGCCAGTGACTTGCGGCACGTTAGAAACTGCCGGCGCCTACAAAACCTGACTAAAGTCTAAATCACCCGCACTGTCTAACACGCCTCCCTAACATAGCCCGACACGTCTAACACGCCTCCCTAACATAGCCCGACACGTCTAACCCTCTATCCGATATCCCCCCTCACTATCCTAACAATAAAATATGTATTAACCCCTAAACCGCCGCTACCTAATAAAGTTATTAACCCCTAAACCGCCGCCAGCTATATTAAATCTATAACCCCCTAAAGTGAGCCCCTAACACCGCCGCCATCTACCTTACCTACCCCCTAAAGTGAGCCCCTACCGCGCCGCTATTTTAAAATTATTAACCCCTAATCTAATCCCCCTACCCCGCCGCCATCTATATTAAATTATTTAACCCCTAAAATACTAAACTATCCCTACCACTAAACCTAAGTCTAACCCTACAAATAGCCCTGAAAAGGGCTTTTTGCGTGGCATTGCCCCAAAGTAACAGCTCTTTTGCCAGCCCTTAAAAGGGCTTTTGGCGGGGCTTTGTCACAAAGTAAACTGCTCTTTTGCCTACAATCTACATCCCCCTACACTGCGGCCACCTATAATAAATGTATTAACCCCTAATCTAATCCCCCTACACCGCCGCCAGCTATATTAACTATATTAACCCTAATTATATTAGGGTTAATATAGTTAATATAGTTATTATATTATATATATTAACTATATTAACCCTAATTATATTAGGGTTAATATAGTTAATATCGTTATTATATTATATATATATTAAGTATAATAACCCTATCTAACTCTAACATTCTAACTAAACTCTTATTAAAATAAATCTAATATTAATATTATTAATTAAAATATTCCTATTTAAATCTAAATACTTACCTATAAAATAAACCCTAAGATAGCTACAATGTAATTAATAATTACATTATAGCTATGTTAGGGTTTATATTTATTTTACAGGTAAATTGTTAATTATTTTAACTAGGTATAATAGCTATTAAATAGTTATTAACTATTTAATAGCTACCTAGTTAAAATAATTACCCAATTACCTGTAAAATAAATCCTAACCTAAGTTACAAATACACCTACACTATCAATAAATTAAATAAACTACAAATATCTATCTAAAAATACAATTAAATAAACTAAACTAAATTACAAAAAAAAAAAAAAACACTAAATTACAAAAAATAAAAAAAAGATTACAAGATTTTTAAGCTAATTACACCTATTCTAAGCCCCCTAATAAAATAATAAAGCCCCCCAAAATAAAAAAATGTCCTACCCTATTCTAAATTAAAACAAGTTCAAAGCTCTTTTACCTTACCAGCCCTTAAAAGGGCCTTTTGTGGGGGCATGCCCCAAAGAAAACTGCTCTTTTGCCTGCAAAAAAAAACACAATACCACCCCCCAACATTACAACCCACCACCCACATACCCCTAATCTAACCCAAACCCCCCTTAAATAAACCTAACACTACCCCCCCTGATGATCTCCCTACCTTGTATTCACCCCGCAGGGCAGAACTCCTGATCTGATCCGGGCGATGTGTTCCAGCAAGCGGCAGTGAAGTCTTCTTCCATCCGGGCGATGTCTTGAAGCAAGCGGCAGAGAGTCTTCTTCCATCGGCGATGTCTTCAAGCAAATCGGCATCTTTAATCTTCTTACTTCGCTCCTCCGCCGCGGAGCATCCTTCCGGCACGACGACTTCCCGACGAATGAGGTTCCTTTAAATGACGTCATCCAAGATGGCGTCCGTCGAATTCAAGTTCAATCTGATTGGCTGATTGGTTCAGCCAATCGGATTGAACTTGAATCTGATTGGCTGATTCAATCAGCCAATCAGATTTTTCTAACTTAATTCCGATTGGCTGATAGAATCCTATCAGCCAATCGGAATTTGGTGGACGCCATCTTGGATGACGTCATTTAAAGGTACCTCATTCGTCGTTCAGTCGTCGGCCGGGATGGATGCTCCGCGGTGGCGGAGCGAAGAAAGAAGATTGAAGATGCCGCTTCATGGAAGATGCTGCCGGAAGGAAGAAGACTTTGCTGCCGCTTGGAGGAAACAGTCGCCGGGAGGAAGAATTCTTCTTTGCCGCTTGGAGGAAGACATCGCCGGAGGAAGAATTCTTCTTTGCCGCTTGGAGCAAGACATCGCCCGGATCGGATGAGGAGTTCGGCCCGGTGTGGTGAAGACAAGGTAGGGAGATCTTCAGGGGGGTAGTGTTAGGCTTTTTTAAGGGGGGTTTGGGTGTGTTTAGAATAGGGGTATGTGGGTGGTGGGTTGTAATGGGGGGGGGTATTGTATATGTTTTTAAATGCAAAAGAGCTGAATTCTTTGGGGCATGCCCCACAAAGGCCCTTTTAAGGGCTGGTAAGGTAAAGAGCTTTGAACTTTTTTTAATTTAGAATAGGGCAGGTAATTTTTTTTATTTTGGGCGGCTTTATTATTTTATTAGGGGGCTTAGAATAGGTGTAATTAGCTTAAAAATCTTGTAATCTTTTTTTTATTTTTTGTAATTTAGTGTTTATTTTTTTTTGTAATTTAGTTTAGTTAATTTAATTGTATTTTTAGATAGATATTTGTACTTTATTTAATTTATTGATAGTGTAGGTGTATTTGTAACTTAGGTTAGGATTTATTTTACAGGTAATTGGGTAATTATTTTAACTAGGTAGATATTAAATAGTTAATAACTATTTAATAGCTATTATACCTAGTTAAAATAATTAACAATTTACCTGTAAAATAAATATTAACTCTAACATAGCTACAATGTAATTATATTGTAGCTATCTTAGGGTTTGTTTTATAGGTAACTATTTAGATTTAAATAGGAATATTTTAGTTTATAATATGAATTAGATTAATTTAATATAAATTTAGTTAGGGGTGTTAGGGTTAGATAGAGTTAATATAGTTAATATAAATACTATAGTAACTATATTAACTATATTAACCCTAATATAATTAGGGTTAATATAGTTAATATATATAATGTAATAACTATATTAACTATAATATACTTAGGGTTAATATAGATAATATAGCTGGCGGCGGGGTAGGTAGATTAAATTAGGGGTTAATAATTTTAATAGAGATGGCGGCAGTGTAAGGGGCTTACATTAGGGGTTAATAATATTAATATAGCTGGCGGCGGTATAGGGGAATTAGATTAGGGGTTAATAATTTTTATATAGGTGGCGGCGGTGTAAGGGGTCAGATTAGGGGATAGATAAGGTAGATGGCGGCGGTTTTAGGGGCTCACAGTAGGGGGTTAGTTAATGTAGATGGCGGCGGGGTCCGGGAGCGGCGGTTTAGGGGTTAATAACTTTATTAGGGATTTCGGGGGGGGGGGGGATCGCGGTTGACAGGTAGATAGACATTGCGCATGCGTTAGGTGTTAGGTTTTATTTAGCAGATCGCGGTTGACAGGTAGATAGACATTGCGCATGCGTTAGGTGTTAGGTTTATTTTCTAGCTAGTTTAGGGAGTTACGGGGCTCCAATAGTCAGCGTAAGGCTTCTTACGGCTGCTTTTTGTGGCGAGGTGAAAATGGAGTAAGATTTCTCCATTTTCGCCACGTAAGTCCTTACGCTGCATATTGGATACCAAACTGCGCTGGTTTGGTATACCTGCCTATGGCCCAAAAAACTACGGGCGACGGCAGAAATATACGCGCGTAACTTCTAGGTTACGCCGTATATGTGATACCAAACCAGCGTAAATATTGGCGTCGCCGGCTTTTGCGGGCGACGATTTTTATCGGATCGACCCCCAGCTGTTTGTTGATCACCTTCTTAAGAGCTGACTACAACAGTGCAACTCTTGGCAGGGCCCTCTACCCATTTGATCCCTATAATTGTTTTGTTGTACTCCGCCTTTGTTTATAGCGCTGCAGAATCTGTTGGTGCTCTACAAATAAACGATAATAATAATAATAGTCTGACCTATTGTTTTTTATGAATAACAACTACAAAACAATGCACTTTATTCTAACATTATGACAGTGACTAGCCTTGTTGTCTGCAGACTAAAGCCCAGATCGACTCCTCCAAATAAAGCAAATGATGTGTGGAGTTTGTCTATAGAAACACATTTGCCGTAAAAAGGCTTTTAATTTGCTTTAAAAATGTTTTGACTTAGCTGATATGTAAACACAACAGAATTGTCTGGTAATTACAAGATAATTAACACATCAGCAACCACGATGATGAGAAAAATGATAACAAAATATATATTTAAAGGATTTTGGTACCCCTACTGTTAGACAAAATTATCTGCACATATTTTTCTAAGTTCAGGTTACCTGACAATTTAGAATAGTAAATACATAATGAGGTTATTTCATTAAAATACAAACCCACAGCTTTTACTTCACAAGTTAGTAGTTACACTATCAGGATACCCTTTGCTTTGGGGATCTTTCTATTTACCAATAAGCACACAACACATATTAGTTATTAGTGTGCACCCACATCCTACACAAGTATATGTGTTCACAAGCAAACTCTTTTAAAATATACATAATATTAGTCTGTAATATACATTGAAATCCTAGAAATAAAACATGAAAAAAGTTAAACTTGCTTTGAAAAGGGCACTTTCTGACAGAAAGCTATATTTACACCAATTGTTTCACAACATTGTTTCCAGCTGTTTGTACTGTAGCACTGGCTAATCATTTGTTTTGTAAAAATATACTAGAAATTTTCAAAACAAAAATAATTCTTCACCTAAAATATTTTAAAAACATCTAAACCCATTTACCTAAAATTTGATATTGCAACCTGTGAGTGTATTTTGTCTTCTGTATTATATTTTCACCTACAGGTAGTTTAAGCAAGAGAGAGTAAGAGCACAAGTTTTCATTTTACTAAATGTAATTAACTTATGCATATTTTGTTCAATTATAGACGTGGACAATAAAACCTAAATACTTGTTCAGTGCAAGCAAAATTCTAGTACAGGTGTCAGTGGTGTATTAAAAGCAGAATGACTCTAGACAGGAACTGTTGCTATATTTTTTTGTTTTGTTAACGCTGATGAAATAGGCCAACTTACTTCCCATTATTTTGCAGTACATCATTAATAAAATACTGCTACGCTGGCTCTAGTGGGAACTAAAACCTGATAGCAGCAGATAATGGTCTTGGAGAGGAATGTGAAATGCTTAGAAGACAATACTGAGCTCATCTATTGTAAGCAACCTATCCTTCTGCCACTGCCTGTAAGAGTGATAAACTATAAATGGAAAAAAAAATCATATTACGTTTCCTTTTCTGTTAACCAAAGCACTGCGACTGTAAGATCAGATAATTAACTTGGGTTCCTTCTTGTTTAAGGGATGCCCTAGAGAATACTGCTGCACACATTGCCAAGGTCTTGTTTGGTAGACAATGTGGCTTAGCAATTGAAATATATGGGGTTACTCTTACTGATGATAAGTAGTTAGAATAATAGGTCTGCTCCCCTTAAGTTCCTCAGTTATCATATTTGTACTATTAGATTCTGCTGGAGAATACTGTGGTCTTATTGTAAAAACTGAACACTAACAGCAACAGGGAAAGTGGGATTTCTTTTTTAAAACCACACTCACCTAGATCAAGAGTTTTACGTTACGGTTTTAATGCTGACTAAATTGCCACTTCAGTGTAAAAACAGTAAAGCAGCCATTACGAGTCTTGGCAGTATAGCTATACCGCAAGCATTTTAGCCTGTAACGCAACGTCAATCCCGCACTGAAAAAAATTACGTTTTTGCGTGGGATTTCCATGGCGCCAGTATTAAAGGTTGTGCGGTTAGGCTAAAATGCTTGCGTTCCTGCCTATACCGACATGATCCATTCTGCTATCTGAAAGCAGTAGTTATGAGTTTTGCGCAACAAAAAAGTTGCACAAAATTTATAACTAAAATGTTACAAAGTACACTAACACCCATAAACTACCTATTGACCCCTATTTCGCCGCCCTCCCGTATCGCAAATACTATTTAAAACTTATTAACCCCTAATTTGCTGCTCCCGACATCACTGCCACTAATAAAAGTTATTAACCCCTATTCCGCCGCTCCCCGACATCACCCTCACTATAATAAAGTTATTAACCCCTATTCCCTCACACCCCAACATCGCTGACACTATAATAAAGCTATTAACCCTATTCTGCCGCTCCCCGACATAGCCGCCACCAAATAAAGTTATTAACCCCTAAACCTCTGGCCTCCCACATCACCGCCACTAAATAAACCTATTAACCCCTAAACCGCCAGCCCCCACACTGCAAAAAACTAAATTAAACTATTAACCCCTAAACCTAACAACCCCCTTAATTAACATTACAGTATTCCTATCTTAAAATAAATAAAAACTTACCTGTGAAATTAAAAAAAAACTAAGTTTAAACTAACAATTAACCTAACATAATTATTATACTAAAATTAAAATAACTACCAATTAAATAAACTATATTACACTTTTTAAAACACTACTAAATAAATACAATTACACCTAATCTAATAGCCCTATAAAAATAAAAAAAGCCCCCCAAAATAAAATAAAAACCCTAGCCAACAATGAACTACCAATAGCCCTTAAAATGGCTTTTTGTAGTGCATTGCCCTAAAGAAATCAGCTCTTTTACCTATAAAAAAATACAAAGACCCCCCAACAGTAAATCCCACCACCTAACCAACCCCCAAAAATAAAAAACCTAACTCTAACAAAAATCTAACCTACCCATTGCCCTGAAAAGGGCATTTGTATGGGCATTGCCCTTAAAAGGGCATACAGCTCTTTTACATTGCCCTTAAAATGGCATTCAGCTCTTTTAAAAAAAAGCCCAAACCCTAATCTAAAAAGAAAAAACACCAAAAAAACACTAACTCCCAACGATCTACTTACAGTTTCTGAAGTCCGGACATCCAGGTGGCGAGAAGTCTTCATCCAGGCGGCGAGTTCTTTATCCATCCAGATGGCATCTTCTATCTTCCTCCAGGCTGCATCTTCTATCTTCATTCTGGCGGCACAGAGCGGGTCCATCCTTGAAGACATCCGGCGTGGAGCATCCTCTTCATACGGTCACCGCCATACACTGAATCTTCAATGCAAGGGAGACTTTTCTAAAATGGCGTCCCTAGCATTCCTATTGGCTGATTTGATTTTTGAAATTCAAATCAGCCAATAGGATGAGAGTTACTGAAATCCTATTGGCTGTTCAAATCAACCAATAGAATTTCAGTAGCTCTCATCGTATTGGCTATTTAAAAAAATCAAATCAGCCAATAGGAATGCAAGGGACGCCATTTTAAAATGACTTCCTTGCATTGAAGATTCAGTGTATGGCGCTGACCGTATGAAGAGGACGCTCCACGTCAGATGTCTTCAAGGATGGGCTCACTCCACGCCACCAGGATGAAGATAGAAGACTCTGCCGGGCTGAAGATCTAATTTAAAGTTAGAGGTTTGTTAGGTTTAGGGGATAATTTTTTAATTTATTTTTTTGTGATGTGGGGGGCTGGCGGTTTAGGGGTTAATAGGTTTATTTAGTGGCAGTGATGTGGGAGGCCAGAGGTTTAGGGGTTAATAACTTTATTTAGTGGCGGCGATGTCGGGGAGCGGCGGAATAGGGGTTAATAGCTTTATTATAGTATTGGCGAGGTTGGGGTGCGGAGGAATAGGGGTTAATAACTTTATTATAGTGGCGGCAATGTCAGGGAAGGGCGGAATAGTTGTTAATAACTTTTATTAGTGGTGGCAATGTCTGGAGCGGCAAATTAGGGGTTAATAACTTTATTTCAGTGTCGGCGATGTTGGGGGCAGCAGATTAGGGGTGTTTAGATGTGGGGTTTATTTTAGGGTGTTAGGTTTAAACGTAACTTTTTTTTCCCATAGACATCAATGGGGTTGCATTATGGCGATTGCCATGCCGTGCTTCAGGTGTTAGTTTTTTTTTCCTAACACTCTCTCCCCATTGATATCTATGGGGAAAGCGTGCACAAGCACGTCAAAGCAACCCTTGGATTTTGTGCGGTATGGAGCTTATCGCTACCATGTCACACGCACAAGGCGGTTTTTCAGAAACTTGTAATAGCAGCGCTATGGAGGGTGAAATAACGCAACTTTTGTTGCATTCATTACGCACCCTCTATAGCGCAAAACTCGTAATCTAGGCAACAGTTGAAAGATAAATAAAAACAAAAGTCTTGTATATTTTTTTCTGTACATCATTTTTTTTTATTCCACTACAGCAGCTTCTTATTAGTTTAGACAATAAAAATCAGGTAATTCACTTTTGTCTGCAAATTAATAAATTCCCTTTTTATGTAATAAAAGGCAATTTCGCTATTGCAGGCAAAACATCAGAAGCTTAATTTTGTGTGAATAATATTAATGAAAAAAAAAAGTCAGCGTGCAATTGGACACAGTAAAAACAGAACGCAGCAGCAAAGAATAATCAAATTATATTGTGAAGTTTGAATTAGATTAGCACTCTGAGCCATTGTATAGCAGTTGTAGCATTTTTTTTTTATTATTTAACTAACGTGAGCATAGGAGATGTTTGCTCTAATTATTAACTAGTGGATAATATCCCTTTATCCATTGTGTGAGATTTTAATTTTCTAAGTTCTATTATTTGATAAATCACCAGTATGTTCAGCAGCGCAGGAAAGAAATATATTGTAGCATCCATATTATTATCTGTATTTTAAAAAAAATAATAATAATCAGCATACTCTGTAGCACAAAGCAAATGGAGAAAAATACATATATTAGAAAATGTGCATCAAGATTAAAAAAAACCCAGAGACAATATAAAGATAATAATGTTATTTGGAGACATCATTTAAAAAAATAAGTGTGAACATATTCTATCACAGCCAATCATATTTTCAGTTTCTTTAAAATGAAGGTAAACATGAGCGTACTTCCTCAAGTCATAGGGGCATATTTATCAAAGTGCGAGTGGACATGATACGATGTAGCGTATCATGTCCGCTGCACATTGATAAATGCCGACAGCACACGCTGACAGCATTTATCATTGAACAAGCAGTTTACCAGAACTGCTTGTGCAATATCACCCCCTGCAGATTCTCAGCTAATCGGCCGCTAGAAGGGAGTGCCAATCAACCCAATCGTATTCGATCGGGTTGATTTCTGTCCACCGCCTCAGAGCAGTCGGACAAGTTATGGAGCAGCGGTCAGAGCTTGATAATTCGGCCCCATAGGATATAATTTAAAAAATTTGTGAGTCTTTCATTCATGAAATCGGTAATTTATCCTGCTCTTCTTAGATTTTTACATTTTAATGCCAGAACGATAACCGCCGTTCCTCCGCCCGCCATAGTCCTCAGTTGATTGACAGATGACTCATCTGCAAACCCACTAATCGTTGTTTTCCCCCTAGGGCGTTCTGCCCCTTTGCACAAACATCACAGCCCCAAGGGGGAAACAACAATTAGTGTATTGCAGATGAGTCATCTGTCAATCAAATGAGGACTATGGCAGGTGGAGGAACGGCGCTTATCGTTCCGTCATTAAAAAGGTAAAAATCTAAGAAGATCAGGATAAATTACCAATTTCATGAATGAAAGTCTCACTCATTTTTTAAATTATATCCTATGACTTGAGCAAGTACGCTCAAGTTTACCTTCACTTTAAATAAAAAAAATAAAAAAGGACATATCAGTTAAGGGTTATTACATTCAAATTACAAATGCCCAATAGTACTGTATATTTTTAACTTGAAATACATTTTTGCAACATAAATGGTAAATCATACTGCAGAAGTTTGCATGGACATCCATCAGTATCTTGAATTTGAATGCCAGCAATGATGTGTAGCTTTATGTTAATGCTACTTAGAGGGTGTCTGAGTCATTATATATTTATAATTTTTTTGTATGTGGTGCGAAAATACTACGTAAATTTAAAAACATAAACAGCAGATTTCAAATTAGTGTTATTGTTCTTTTAAATGGATTATCCATACAGTGTGATGCAAATATATCACCACGTAGGGCCTCAATTATTAAGCTGGGGATGCAGCTTTGGGAGCCTTGTTGCCAAGTTTGTGAGCAGCTACTTAGCACCACAACAAGGGACATGAAACCCAAAATGTTTCTTTCATGATTCAGATAGATAATACAATTTTAAAGAACTTTCTAATTTACTTCTGTTATCTAGTTTACTTAATTTTCTTGGTATCCTTTGTTGAAAGAGAATTAATGCACTACTGGGAGCTAGCTAAAAGCAAATTACAAGAGACAGATATTTGCAGCCACCAATCAGCAACTTCTAAATCTTTATAGCTATACTTTTCAACAAAGGATACAAAGAGAACTAAACACATTAGATAATAGAAATGTTAGGAAGTTATTTAAAATTAAAATTGCGGGGGGCGGAGTCAGCTATCAAAGCAACCAGACGTGTTTCTATGGAGCTCCTAATATAATCCTGGGCCAAATCATCAATATGAGCCTTAAATCCCTACTACCGTACTGAAAAACTTCAGGGACACTCTTAAACAATTGAAGGATACTGGGATACCTTACTTTGAGAATATGCAGTTGGCATACACTCCTCAATAACGCTGTGTGGTAAGATCCGCCATTCTACCTATAGGCCTGGGCTATTGAACCTTCCCTCTGCTAAGATTCCTGGCCCAAAAAGCTGTCTTCGACATAAAGTAGCTAAGAGAGGATCTGGGGCTATACCGGCTACCCTGAGAAAAATATATCCTGAAGCTGCCTAACCAAGATAAACAGTAGACATTCATACTCAAGCGGTATCATCAATATGGAGGCATTAGACGCCTGGGAGCAACGTACCCAGCAACTTATAGACTGGCATTTTCAGAGCCTAAAAGAGCACTTCACATCCATATTATCCTCCTCATTACCACCGGAATATGCAGCTAATACCTACATTGGACAAGGTGCTGGAATTGGCTCCAAGCATACACTCAGGACCGCAAACAACCAGGGCACTCCCCTAGGCAGGCCTGTGCTGCATTGCCTGCGCTACCAGCTTCAACAGTCTCCAGGCATAAGCTTTCTGGTGTTAGACATAGCAGTGGAGCCAAACATAGAGGAAGCCCTAAGTTCCGATATATATCCCTTGCACAGGAGGTCACAGCATCGGTAGTCTCTTTCACATGGCTCGACCCTCCTCATCTGAATCGACGTCAAGAAAATACTACCGTGTGTGGGGTGTATCTGAGGGGGATTACGCGACTTTACTTCCCTGATATTGATGAGAGAGAACATGAACTTTGGATCCAAGAGAATACCGCCATGCACCACAGATCCCTAAGTATAACATTGATCGTACCTTTCTGTGAGAGTGTCTCGCTGGTCTTTGACAGCCTTTTCTATCTCACAATTGACAGACTGATGCAGGAGCCGGTGAAGAGACAGAACTGCTACGGTGTTGGCTAAATCTAGGATGTATTTTTGAGTGCCAATATAATTATATAGTTATATAAAATGGCTCTTAATTTACCTCATAAGGTTTTATTAGTGTTATAGTTTAGGAGGCCTTTTTGTAGTAGATTTAGAAAGCGTGCTAGGTATTGTCCTCTTTACATATGGATTAATTGCTGGAGACTCACCTCACAG
The DNA here is from genome assembly GCF_027579735.1 of Bombina bombina. Classification (NCBI taxonomy): domain Eukaryota; kingdom Metazoa; phylum Chordata; class Amphibia; order Anura; family Bombinatoridae; genus Bombina; species Bombina bombina. Next base: position 647,183,030 of record NC_069500.1, on the reverse strand, counting down.
TGTTCTCATGACTAAATTAATTCCATATGCTAATATTGCTATACGTTATTGTTATATATTGTGTAAGCTATTATATATTCAAATACTATGATATCTACTGTATATTTTCTATCTATATTTAAGGCCAGTTAATACTATTTTGCTCTCAGTATGCCATACTATTTCCACCCTCTATTTAGTGCAAGCCTCTGGTCTATATATAGATCGTCATTTCCTAATATGTTTAAAGTGTTTCTCAATTCATAATGCAGCTTGCTTTCTATTAAGTATTGGCCAGTACCATAATTAGTATATTTATATTTCACTATGTTTATTATAGGTAGGGATGATCATTAGATCATTATTTTGGCACATTTATACTGTATGACTACTAACCATATATTATAGTGGTGTTCCTTATAATCCCATATGGTGTAAAATGGTATCCCACATTAAGTGAAGCTTGTATATGTGCTTTCCTTTTTTTAGTGCCTTACACTGTTTTAGTGAGTATAGTGTCTTGCTTCAGTAATATGTTATGACTTAGCCCAGTATTCTCTTTGAGAAATCTATTCCTATTTCTACCCACACCTAACATCCAGTTAGATGTTTAGCTAGAACTGCATAAATAGTATTCACTATAGAATTGGGTAAATTTTGCCCATATAGAGTTTGTATTAAGCCCACACTTTTATTAGTTCTGGACTGGATATTAGATCTACCCCCAACCCAACTCTAACATAGATATTTACCTCTGAGGGTTAATTTATTCAATGTCTTCAAAGGTTCCTGCCTTGAACAGTTTAATACTAGGATCTACCTAACTCCTGTTGTGGTTGTTTCCCCTGTTGCTGGGCGTAGGGCCCATGCCCAAGTGTAAGGGTTCAGTTATATAGGATAGTAGATCACAAACCCTCATCTAGTATGGTTTTGGTACACCTGTATTTCAGTTCTTATCCAGTGCAGACCCTTATTTTAGTTTATACTGCTATATTATATGCTTAGTTAAGTATTTTGAGAAGACTGTAACTATAAAACTTTTACTAACATTATAATTCTTAAGTATGTATAGAAAGAGGAGCTCCTGTAAAGCCTATATTATGACCTCTGTACCCCCCCTAATTATAGTACTCAGGGTCTACTGGAATAATCCTGAGTCTCTTAAAGCGGTTTCTCTCATAACAAAACTGCAGTTAATCTAAGGTCAATTACTACATAGAATCAATATTATGTTCACAAAGCTTACAGTTAATCCAATAATTTTACTATCCAGAACTAATATTGTAAACAAGTTGTATATCTACAGTGTCGACATTTATGATTTATACTAGATATCCCAATTGACGCTTCTTTATTTATATTTATATATGGTCATCATATATTTGGGTTTATTGGGGCAATATCAAGTATGCTTTCTCATATAAGATATATTTGTTGGTGTTAACTCCTTTAGTTGTAAACAACATTGCATGTTTTACTCCTATATGGTTGGTTTACTTCCGTGCTTATTGTTTATTTACTACATCTTTATACGTTATAGAATATATATTTCTCATGTAAGATTTATTTCTACTAAATACAAAACAAAGAAAATGATAACATTCTTTTTGTACTCTGAAAATGGGAGGTTCATTTTCTACATAATTCAATCTATCTTGTGATGTAACGGGTATGATTGTATAATATTTTGCTTGAGACAATTTATATGGTTTGTTTTTTTTTTTCTTTCTGTACCACTACATTAGTCGATACATTGCTTGTATGTTATTGCATATCAAACCTCAGTAAAAAAAATAATAATAATAATAATAAAAAAAATTTAAAAAAAAAATTGCATGTTCTATCTAAACCATGAAAAAAACAAATGTGGGTTGTATATCCCTTTAAATCATCTCAATCCAATTAGATTGGGATCATTGGAAAACCCTGCTCTTGCTCTATTGGTTGTGCGAGTGATGGGGTAGTGGCTGAACAAGCAATTGCTTGTACAATGTTAATTGCAGCCAGCGTACGCTGCCTGCTCACCGTGATGCCAGAAAGGTTCCTGGGAGCAAACTTTGGCCTAGATTTGGAGTTTGGCGGTAGATGGGCTGTTAACGCTACGCAGGCTTTTTTCTGGCCGCACCATAAAATTAACTCTGGTATCGAGAGTCCAAAAAAATGCTGCGTTAGGCTCCAAAAAAGGAGCGTAGAGCATTTTCACCGCAAATGCAACTCTCGATACCAGAGTTGCTTACGGACGCGGCCAGCCTCAAAAACGTGCTCGTGCACGATTCCCCCATAGGAAACAATGGGGCTGTTTGAGCTGAAAAAAAACCTAACACCTGCAAAAAAGCAGCGTTCAGCTCCTAACGCAGCCCCATTGTTTCCTATGGGGAAACACTTCCTACGTCTGCACCTAACACTCTAACATGTACCCCGAGTCTAAACACCCCTACCCTTACACTTATTAACCCCTAATCTTCCGCCCCCGCTATCGCTGACCCCTGCATTATATTATTAACCCCTAATCTTCCGCTCCGTAAACCGCCGCAACTTACATTATCCCTATGTACCCCTAATCTGCTGCCCCTAACACCGCCGACCCCTATATTATATTTATTAACCCCTAATCTGCCCCCCTCAACGTCGCCGACACCTGCCTACACTTATTAACCCCTAATCTGCCGAGCGGACCTGAGCGCTACTATAATAAAGTTATTAACCCCTAATCCGCCTCACTAACCCTATCATAAATAGTATTAACCCCTAATCTGACCTCCCTAACATCGCCGACACCTAACTTCAATTATTAACCCCTAATCTGACGACCTGAGCTCACCGCTATTCTAATAAATGTATTAACCCCTAAAGCTAAGTCTAACCCTAACACTAACACCCCCCTAAGTTAAATATAATTTAAATCTAACGAAATTAGTTAACTCTTATTAAATAAATTATTCCTATTTAAAGATAAATACTTACCTGTAAAATAAATCCTAATATAGCTACAATATAAATTATAATTATATTGTAGCTATTTTAGGATTAATATTTATTTTACAGGCAACTTTGCAATTATTTTAACCAGGTACAATAGCTATTAAATAGTTAAGAACTATTTAATAGTTACCTAGTTAAAATAATTACAAAATTACCTGTAAAATAAATCCTAACCTAAGTTCTAATTAAACCTAACACTACCCTATCAATAAATTAATTAAATAAAATACCTACAATTACCTACAATAAAACCTAACACTACACTATCAATAAATAAATTAAATACAATTTCTACAAATAACTACAATTAAATAAACTAGCTAAAGTACAATAGAATAGAATGCAAGCTCAATCTGATTGGCTGATTGGATCAGCCAATCGGATTGCACTTTATTCTGATTGGCTGATTCCATCAGCCAATCAGAATATTCCTACCTTAATTCCGATTGGCTGATAGAATCCTATCAGCCAATCGGAATTCGAGGGACGCCATCTTGGATGACGTCCCTTAAAGGAACCGTCATTCGTCGGGAGACGCCGGAAGAAGAGGATGGATCCGCGTCGGCTGCTTCAACATGGACCCGCTCCGCACCGGATGGAAGAAGATCGAAGATGCCGCTTGGATGAAGATGTTTCCCGGTCCGGATGTCCTCTTCTTGCCGGATAGGAGGAAGACTTTGGACCCTCTTCTGGACTTCTTCAGTGGATGTCTAGCCCCCGCTTGGGTTGGATGAAGATATCGGAGCCAGGACCGATCGGTGATACCCGGTGAGGTGAAGACAAGGTACGAAGATCTTCAGGGGCTTAGTGTTAGGTTTATTTAAGGGGGGTTTGGGTTAGATTAGGGGTATGTGGGTTGTAATGTTGGGGGGGGTATTGTATGTTTTTTTTTACAGGCAAAAGAGCTGATTTTCTTGGGGCATGCCCCGCAAAGGGCCCTGTTCAGGGCTGGTAAGGTAAAAGAGCTTTTAAATTTATTAATTCAGAATAGGGTAGGGCATTTTTTTATTTTGGGGGTCTTTGTTATTTTATTAGGGGGCTTAGAGTAGGTGTAATTAGTTTAAAATTGTTGTAATATTTTTCTAATGTTTGTAAATATTTTTTTATTTTTTGTAACTTAGTTCTTTTTTATTTTTTGTACTTTAGTTAGTTTATGTAATTGTAGTTATTTGTAGAAATTGTATTTAATTTATTTATTGATAGTGTAGTGTTAGGTTTTATTGTAGGTAATTGTAGGTATTTTATTTAATTAATGTATTGATAGTATAGTGTTAGGTTTAATTAGAACTTAGGTTAGAATTTATTTTACAGGTAATTTTGTTATTATTTTAACTAGGTAACTATTAAATAGTTCTTAACTATTTAATAGCTATTGTACCTGGTTAAAATAATTACAAAGTTGCCTGTAAAATAAATATTAATCCTAAAATAGCTACAATATAATTATAATTTATATTGTACCTATATTAGGATTTATTTTACAGGTAAGTATTTAGCTTTAAATAGGAATAATTAATTTAATAAGAGTTAATTTATTTCGTTAGATTTAAATTATATTTAAGTTAGGGGGGTGTTAGGGTTAGACTTAGCTTTAGGGGTTAATCCATTTATTATAGTAGCGGTGAGCTCCGGTCGTCAGATTAGGGGTTAATAATTGAAGTTAGGTGTCGGCGATGTTAGGGAGGGCAGATTAGGGGTTAATACTATTTATGATAGGGTTAGTGAGGCGGATTAGAGGTTAATAACTTTATTATAGTAGCGCTCAGGTCCGCTCGGCAGTTTAGGGGTTAATAAGTGTAGGCAGGTGTTGGCGACGTTGTGGGGGGCAGGTTAGGGGTTAATAAATATAATATAGGGGTCGGCGGTGTTAGGGGCAGCAGATTAGGGGTACATAAGGATAACGTAGGTGGCGGCGCTTTGCGGTTGGCAGATTAGGGGTTAATTATTGTAAGTAGCTGGCGGCGACGTTGAGGGGGGCAGGTTAGGGGTTAATAAATATAATACAGGGGTCGGCGGTGTTAGGGGCAGCAGATTAGGGGTACATAAGTATAACGTAGGTGGCGGTCGGCAGATTAGGGGTTAAAAAAATTGAATCGAGTGGCGGCGATGTGGGGGGACCTCAGTTTAGGGGTACATAGGTAGTTTATGGGTGTTAGTGTACTTTAGGGTACAGTAGTTAAGAGCTTTATGAACCGGCGTTAGCCCAGAAAGCTCTTAACTCCTGCTTTTTTTCGGCGGCTGGAGTTTTGTCGTTAGAGCTCTAACGCTCACTTCAGAAACGACTCTAAATACCGGCGTTAGGAAGATCCCATTGAAAAGATAGGATACGCAATTGACGTAAGGGGATCTGCGGTATGGAAAAGTCGCGGCTGAAAAGTGAGCGTTAGACCCTTTAATCACTGACTCCAAATACCGGCGGTAGCCTAAAACCAGCGTTAGGAGCCTCTAACGCTGGTTTTCACGGCTAACGCCAAACTCCAAATCTAGGCCTTTGTCTGCCCAACATTTGAAGCCTATAGACTTCAGTAGTATTTCAACAAATTCCATCTGAAAAATAGATTTTGGGAGTTCTACCTGAGGTCACCCTATTTGTTTTCAAAAAGTCAGATTGGTATCACAATTAACCCAGTAACACCAAAGTGAGATACATTACACCTAATAAATTGTTTTTAGTTTGTTTTTATATTTTTTTTAATGGACCAACATATTTGTACTTTGAAGCAATGGTGTAGATAATCAAGCAATACTGAACTTGGTTAATTGATAAATCTCTACTCCTTAGACAGCAATTCCTTACATAAGAAGAAGATACCTATGATAGTTTGAATTATAGGGAATACAGAACCTCAATTAATAAACATGTCACTCGCTACTTAAAACCATCTGAGATCAATATGGTAATACCTCCAAAAGTTTGGAAGAAATTGGAGTTGATCCTAAACATAGACAGTGCCTTATTTTTTTTAAAGTGTTTTCCTAGAGTTCGATGGAATATTGAGTCGAATCCTAAATACAATTACATCTACTTTACTGAGTTGCACTCCGCTCACCCAATTGTAACTATGATAGCAAATCCATTAATCTCAGGTGGAAATCACACTCGCAAATAGATTTTATTCACAAAAGTCATGTTATAGCTTGGTCCTACATGTATCTAAATGATTATACCTCAATATGTTTATGACTGCCAGCTTGTTTATGTTGACATACAGAACCAATAACAGTATTAACAATGGCCAGATTACAAGTGGAGTGCTAAAGATAGAGAGTGGTACAATATAAATATCATTGGGCCGCGCTAAAATTAGTCCCTAATTTACCAGAGAAGGTTTAGTGTGACTGATATCACTTTAGAGATTGCAACTGTGCTATATATCACTGATATTACTAGTTAAAAGTTACAAATTAAAATAAAAAATTAAAATAATATAGTGCTAGAAGAAATAGTATGACCTGGGGGTTAAATCAAAGTTTCACAACATGTAAAACATATTTATAATGCTCATTTCTAAATTTTTATATTGAAATAAAAATGTTTTAAAAGATTTTTAAAGGGATATGGAAGGTGTTTGACTCTGACTTGAAATAGCAATATCATTTTAAACAATTTTAATGTTTTATATATATATATATATATATATATATATATATATATATATTTTAATAGAAATAGTTGAAATTTCTTTGTTCTTTTTATTTTTGAATACATAATATCTATCTATCTATCTATCATCATATAAATATATATAGGTATAGATATATATTTTACAAAAATATATAGATATATAGAAATATATAGTCAAAAATAAAAAAAGATTTTATTCTAAGCAGTTGGCTAAGTGCAGCTCTTTAATAAAAAAAAGAGAACATTACATTAAGAACTGGCCAAAGGTCAGGTACCAGGATATCAGCCCAGCAACTAGGTACCAAGAAATAAACAAGAGAAGATTCCAAATACAAGTTAAAGGTCAGCTAGTACAGGGAAATCAGTCCAAGGTACCACGGAATAAAGGAAAGTCCTAGGACAGGCTAAAGTTCGGGGGCCGTGAACTCAGTCCAGCAACTAGGTATTAGGGGTAAAGCAAGAGCAAAGTCCAGCAGTTACAGGTGTTAAACCTGATACAGGATACCAGGTAAGTGCAGCGGGTACAGCAGGATTCAAGTAAGTTGCAACTGGTATAACAAATACAGGAGGCTCAGCAGGCACAGGAAACACAGCAGATACTCTTGGTGCAGCAGGTATGGGATACCAAGTAAGTGCAGCTGCTACAGCAGGATTCAGGTAGGTTGACACTGGTACAACAAGAAACATGAGACTCAGCAGGCACAGGATACCAAGTGGGAACTGTTGGTGCGGCAGGTATGGTAATAACAGGTAAGTGCAGCTGGTACAGCAGGATTCAGGTAAGCTAGTATAGGAGACTCAGCAGGAACAGGATAACCAGTGGGAACGGCTGGTGCAGCAGGTATGGGATACCAGGTAAGTGCAGCTGGTACAGCAGGATTCAGGTAAGTTGCCACTGGTATAGCAAACACAGGAGGCTCAGCAGGCACAGGAAACCCAGCAGGTACTGTTGCAGGTATGGGATACCAAGTAAGTGCAGCTGGTACAGCAGGATTCAGGTAAGCTGCCACTGGTAGAGCAAACACAGTAGGCTCAGCAGGCACAGGAAACCCAGCAGGTACTGTTACAGGTATGGGATACCAAGTAAGTGCAGCTGGTACAGCAGGATTCAGGTAAGCTGCCACTGGTACAACAAGAAACAGGAGACTCAGCAGGCACAAGAAACCCAGTGGGAACGGTTGGTGCAGTAGGTATGGGATACCAGCTAAGTGCAGTGGGTACAGCAGGATTCAAGTAACCTGCCACTGGTATAGCAAACACAGCAGGCTCAGCAGGCACAGGAAACCCATCAGGTACTGTTGGTGCAGCAGGTATGGGATACCAAGTAAGTGCAGTTGGTACAGCAGGATTCAGGGGAGCTGCAATTGGTACAACAAGAAACAGGAGACTTCGCAGGCACAGGAAACCCAGCAGATACATTTGGTGAGGCTTTTACTGAGTACCTGGTAAGTGCAGCTAGTACTGAAGGATTCAGGTAAGTGGTATCAGGAACAAATTAAGTACAACCTTGTTGTAACACAGGATACAGGGAGAGCTGAGAGCAGGTAAGTGCAAGATGAATTCTCAATAACAGCCCAGAGTGAAGGGATAAATGGATATATAGTGGAACTCTCACTCCTGTGGCCATTTAAGTGGGAGTTTCTGAAATGAGGTTTGGCCCCTTTATATAAGCGCAGTGCACGTCCGCATGCCCCTAAGGAAAGCAGCAGCCACTGCAGAAGACAGGCTTTGGGGTTCCATGTGGAGGAACAACAAAGCATGAGCCCTTTGCTGGAGCACAGTCAGGTAAGTACCTGACAGGTGGAGCCCTTGTGTGGCATTTACGCTCATGCAAGCCTGCTTTCTGCAATGTTACCCTCCCCACCCCATCTGCATTGGTGTAGATAAATAACCCAGAATATATTCAATCAGGGTGATTGACAGGCCCCACACATGCGCAATTGCTCGAGCATGAGCAGGGGTAGGTGCTGCATAACCAAATTCTTGTGCAATAGTACATACGGCAGCAGACACTATCCCAAATCTGGAACCTTGTCCGCCGGCACTTAGTACAGGGTGCCTTGTGTGTGCTAGTGGCGCTCTGCTACATACATACATATAGAGCACACTATGAAAGTTTAGGTTGTGTTAAGATGCTTTGATTAATATTTTAACCCTCACATTAAAATACAAGACTTTGCTTTATTCTTTGTGATAGTACAAACACAAGATAATTTATTTTGCCCTATCGTTTGTGATCCACCCGTATTCTAGCTCATAATATTTTCTGTATGTTTACAACAAGCTATTCATTTTTCAGATGATCTATTAAAAGAAGACAAAAAGTAGCTCTTGTGTACAAAGAATCCCCCCCCCCCCCCAGTATTTCAATGCTTGATCATAAACAATATATATTGTGGTTATGGTTATACAGTGATTTATTTGATTGTGTTTGAAAGCGTAGTGTTATTCATTTGAAATCATTTTTTGATGTCTACTTTGGCAATACATGTTATTTATCCTTATATTGGGTTTATATATTTGTAATCTGTAGGAATATGACACATTTATTGCTTGACATAACACCTAATTTGTATGGTATATACTGTACATAAATGAGAATTATTGCTAACTATATTCTGCAGATAACTGACTTTGGAAATGTCAGTAAAACTTATGTATGAATTTATTTTAAACCACATCTAGTACATTACTTTCATTTTACAGACAAATAAGATATATACTATACTTCTTAAGGGTAAACTTTATTACTGAAAAGCTTATCGTCCTTTTTTATTTCAAAATTCTCTATTAAAGTTTATAGAGATCTTTGCAGATAAATACTTTGCTAAGCCTTTCAACTGAATTAGAACCTAACCCTTAGACCAGGATTTCCCATCTCCAGTCCTCAGAACCCGCTATTAAGACAGATTTCCAGGGTGTCTGAAATACTGTAAATGTGATATGATATGAGCAGTGATTCTGCTAATTTAGACTGTTCTTATATAAGATACCTTTACAATCTTGCAGAATTAAAAAGTATAATGCAAAAATATTAGTCCTGTAGTGTGCAAACACTGCTCAAGTTAAATCAACAAATCAACAAATAAACTCACATATATTTACAACTTTGAGCCCATCCCAGCCCACCTTGCTATATACCATATCCCTTTAAATCACTGTTTAAACATTTATTTCAATAAAAAATATATATTTTACATTATATATATATATATATATATATATATATGAAATATTGTATTTTAATATATTATACATGTATGCATATATCCAAACTTTAACACTTTACTTCAAGTCTCCAGAAGGGCTCGAGTGCAGCACCTCAATTACCACTTGTAATATGAATGATGACTGCTCATCCTGCGCTATGCATTGGAAGTAAAGAGCGTACAAAAAAATGTCGACAATGTTAAGATTCTTGGTTAACATGTTTTTACTATTCACTTGTGACATCAGATTGTGTGTTGTTTTTAGTGTAGGGTCATGATATGAACCTAGATTACAAGCTCCACTTGTAATCTAGGTTCATGGGTCTAAAAAGTTATATAAAGGATAATTACAAAACGGTACATAGTTTATGTTACTATTTCACAAATCTGGGTCATTTCTAATTCATTAGTAAAGCCATTAAGGCTTTTTAATACTATCAGAAAATCAATATTCTTCATGGTTTTCAAACGATTTCTCATGAATATGAACTGAAATCCAGCCAGTAATTTTTCACCCTCACCAAAAGTATTCTAGTTCATCAGAAATTATTTTAGTTTTTTGGATGATTCTACAGCCCTGCCTTTTCAAACAACATTCTGGCTTGTTTTGTGTGACATATATTTTGTTTACATGGCTTTTATAATGTTTACATATGTGCGCATGTTTAGATTCTATATTAATGAACACAATAGAGCCTGTACTTTCAGGTTTGGACCTTACAAGTCACTGTCTGCATTTAACATTGCACCAGTAATTGCTTGTGCAGCCCCACCTCATTCTCTTGCACAACCAATCAACATGGGGTTATTTAAGAAGTGAAGAAGAAATGGTCTAAAAGGGACAGTCTGCTTGAAAATGTTTGTTTTTTAAAAAGATAGCTGATCCCATTATTACCCATTACCAAGATGAAGCTTAGTTTCTATTTATGCTAGCCTATGCATACAAATTAATTCATCTTAAAAATGTACATAAATATAGGTATGAAATAGGTGCAGAATTCATTTGAAAATTAAAGGTGACAGATTAGTATGAATGTATTGGAGCATCATTTGAAGAAACTTGTCAAAGTGACCTATTATTTGCAGGCCCAAAAATGTAGTCAAGATCAACAAGTAGCAATAATATACTGTTAAAATAATAATAGGGCAACACAAGGACTAATCTGAGGGTGAAGTGTAAATTGTCTCATAATTCAACTGGTGATGTCATTCATTCTCCTGTATGGGATCTGTGTGGGTTTCTCTCCACTAAAAATTAAATTGATAGTGTGATAAGTGCAAAAAAAAAAAAGACTAAAGAAAAAATTGTTGTCTAAGTGGTCTGAAATGATTTAGCAGCAAAGGGTTTAAACAGTAAACTATGGAAGCTTTTTCCAGATTAATGAGTAGATTTACCAAAGGTCGAGCCGACATGATTCGCTTTAGTGAATGATGTCCGCTCAACCTCGCTAAATGCCGACAGCATACGTTGTCTGCATTTAACATTGCACAAACATTTCTAGTGAAATGCTTGTGCAATGCCACCCCTGCTCACTCGCGGCCAATCGGCTGCAAGCAGGGGCAGTCAATCATTCTGATTGGATCGGGATGATTTCAGTCTGCCACCTAAAAGGTGGCGGAGAAGTTAAAGGGACAGTATACACTCATTTTCATATAACTGCATGTAATAGACACTACTATAAAGAATAAGATGCACAGATACTGATATAAAAATCCAGTATAAAACTATTTAAAAACTTACTTAGAAGCTGTCAGTTTGGCTCTGTTGAAAAGGTAGCTGGAAAGCCCATTGCAAGTGGGAAATAAGACACTCCCCCCTCCCCCTTCTTTTACATATGAAAAGACCCTTTACACAAACAGCAGCAAGCTGGAGAAGGTAGCTGACAGTATTCACATAAATCTTTGGGGCTTGGTTAGGAGTCTGAAAATCAGAGCAATGTTATTTAAAAATAAGCAAAACTATACATTTATTTTTAAAAAAAACCTTTATGGGCTATATAAATAGATCATCTACAAAACATTTATGCAAAGAAAAAATGAGTGTATAATGTCCCTTTAAGGAGCAGCGGTCTTATGACCGCTGCTTCTTAACTTCCTTTCTGGCGGACCAGAAACGATGGGGCGTTGATGCAGCATCTGCTTCTTAAAGAGACAGTCTACACTTAAATTGTTATTGTTTAAAAAGATAGATAATGCCTTTACTACCCATTCCCCAGCTTTGCATAACCAACATTGATTGCTTTATGGCTTTTAAACCTCTAAATGTCTGCCCGTTTTTTAAGTCACTATACACAGCCTCTTAATCACATGCATTTTTATTTGCTTTTCACAACAGGAGACTGCAAGTTCATGTGGGCCATATAGATAACATTGTGTTAACGCCCAAGGAGTTATTTAAGATATAGCACAACACAGTACTAACTGCAAGTCAATAGATAATAAATAAAAAGTCATGTGATCAGGGGCTGTCAGAATATGCTTAAATTAAAGGTAATTACAGGGGTAAACAGTATATTAATATAACAGTGTTGTTTGTGAAAATAAAGGGATTATCTACCTTTTAAAACAATAACATTTTTATTGTAGACTGTCCCTTTAATAAATCAACCCCATAGTCTTCACTTACCTTTTCTTGTGTTTGTCTTATAGGAATAACCTGAAGCAGCAGTAGAATTAAAAAGCTAATAAAATAATGTCTTTGGCTTTGTTTAAATTTATAAATGGTGCCATGAGGACGATTTAAAATGCCCTCTACGTTATACATTAAATTCTATTTCCTCCTAATAAATTTTACAGGCACTATTGTAATAAAAGATTACTCTGCATAGGTCCAGATACTGTTGCCTTAAGCATTGTTGTAACTGCAGGCAATTAACTGTTAGTTAAACATTAACCAGTAGGATGTAGTCTGTACCTTTAAAAGGTAGTTTTAGAATTTTATGGGTTATCAGCTTTGACTACGGCTCCCAGCCAAAACACGTCAGCTGTGCTCTGCTGACACTCCGTTTAACCCACTTTGTGTGTACTCGCTTTTAATGAAGTTTGAATAAAGAATTGATGATTTTACTCTCCTAGCTGGTGCTCCGTTCCATTTTTTTATTGTGCAACTTTGGATTGACTTACATTATGTGCAGCACAGCTAGTGGATATTCTACCCATAAGCTCCCTGCAGTTTGCAGGAAGGACCCGACCCAACGCTGGACCAATCACGGTAAAGCAGGCTATACACACCCCTGTGACGTCTGAAGAGGGTGCCGGTTGGAACGCGAGCAGAGAGAAGGAGCTCTCAGCATTCTTGTGAGTACTCAGCACTGGTGTGCCAGCAGATTGGGCTGAGTGTGGGCTTAGCTTAGATGCCTTCTTTTTCAAATAAAGATAGCAAGAGAACGAAGAAAAATGTATAATAGAAGTAAATTAGAATGTTGCTTAAAAGTGCATGCTCTATCTGAATCATGAAAGAAAAAAATTGGGTTCCATATCCCTTTAAACAAATTTCCTACTTTCACTACGGAAGACAAAATGTTTATTAAGTTATGGAACGATACGTTATTTGATTGTTCATATAGATTGATGAAATTGTTAATAGAGTATAAAATGACTCAAATACAGGATGTTCTGGCTAAAATTGTTCCAGTGCAGGAAGAATTGAACAGAAGATGTAAAAATGTTGAATTCCCTAGGTTCGATAAGTTTTTACAGGATGCGGTTTCTGAGGCTAAAACTCTTCTTTTAGAGACAAAACATAATAAATATATAAGAGACCAGTTAGATTACACCAATAACACAGTCTACATATGGAAGAGAAAGGAGAGATTCCAGAAAAGGAAAGAATTCAACCAAACACATGGTTTTGAGGGAACAGGCAGAAGCAATAGGAGTAGACAAAGGGGAAGAGGTAGATAAAACAGGAGAATACAGTTCTCCAATAGTGAGGCTGATTTGTTTGGAGATAGTTCAGCGTCAGGTGACGATGACACTAGATGTGTACAGTTCAAACCACCCATCCAGAATTTCCCCCTATACTAGCCAGGCAAAGCAAGTGGTTAGGCCCAAAGAGAATACAATTGCCCCTGTGTCTATTCTGAAAAACTCATCCCCTACCTCTAGATACTCACCACAGTTTATTGAACCCCCACAACATACAGGAATCCCCAACACTTCGGAATGGTTAGAACTCAACCAGGTTTCCCCCCCCCCCCCCCAAAAGTAGATGGGGTGGGAAAGGCACAAGAGGAGCATACAAAGGGGGATATCCGCTAAGGACAAATCTGAGACAGACTCGTTATCAGTGAATAATAGTATTATCAACTTGTGAACATACCCATTGAGTGACATTGAGCAGAAAGTTTTGAGTTTGGGATTGGGCTTTGTTCCCACTAACTTCTTTAATCTGTTCAACACTCTATTGGATGTGAACAAGTTCATTAGAAAGGTCACCCTCAAAAAACATTTTTTTAGGAGCCATTGATGTCTCTGACACAGACTTTACAGAGAGGATGCATACTTCTGAGTATACAAATAGACCACATTTAGAAACATTGGATTTCCAGGATCTCTGTGGTCTTTCTGTGTTGGAGTCATTAAAGTGAGAAGAAGGAGGGGAACAGGATTTAGGTCAGTTTTACACACCTAATTTGAAGTACCCCTCTAAATTTTACCCCATTGAGAGTAGGGTCCAATTATCGATAAATGTCAGAAGAGAGTAGAAAGTGATCTGACTAAGCTATTCTACCAGCAGAAAAAAGTTCAGATAAACCTCACTAAAAAAAGAAAGGAACGCTTTGACACAGTTAATCTCTAATCCCCAACTGGTGATCCATGCCGCTGACAAGGGGGGGTCTGTGGTAGTGATGAACAGGAGTCAATTTAAAGACGAAGCCCTGAGACAGTTCACAAACACACATGATTACAGGGTCCTGAATGTAGATCCAACAAGACTATTCAGTAAAAACTGAAGGATGATGGACTGGACCAGGGCTTCATCGACAAAGAAACTAGTGAATACCTGTAAGTTACCTATCCCATAACACCAGTGTTTAATCACCTCCCCAAGGCGCATAAATCCCTTGAGAACGTGGTAGGGAGGCCCATTGTCAGCGGCATAGGGTCCCTGTTGGAGCACCTTTCAGAGTGGCTTGATCTAATTCTGCAGCCTATGGTGATGAACCTTTGGAGCTATGTGAGAGATTCGAAACACATCCTCAATATAGTATCTAATATTGAATGGAAATCAGACTATAAATGGCTGACAGTGGATGTAAAAGCCCTTTATTCCTCAATTCCACATGAAAAGGCCTTTTAGCAATAGCTTATTATACGAGGAAATATCATGGCCATGATGTTGAGTTCTGTGATGGGAGCAGGAACCCGTTCGGCTCAGAGATAGTTGTGTACAAAAGATTAATTGATGATGTGCTGTTCATCTGGAGGGGTGATCAGTCAGACTTGCATCAATTTGTTCAGTATTTGAATACCAATGATCTAGGTATAAGTTTTACTTCTGAATGGGATCCCAGGAGTATTAACCATTTAGACCTAGCGTTAATTTGTGTATGTGGTGAGAAAGTCTCTACAACTGTTTATAGAAAACCTATCTCTTACAATGCCCTTCTGCACGCTTCAAGTTGCCATCCTAGGAGCGTGTTTAAGGGTATAGCAAAGTGGCAGTTTATTCGGCTCAGGCGAAACTGCTCAGATGATGCTAAATTTGAGCAAGAGTCCCATAACTTGGCAAAGAGACTAGAGGAAAGAGGTTATTATAAATGTAGCTGCTAAAACAGTAGCAAAATTAAATCGCAATGACCTACTCCGCTCTAAAGATCAGCCTACTGAGAATCAGCAACCATATGTTTCTAAGGGAGACAACTTATTGTTTATTACTTAATACTCAGAGCAGCATAACCAAATTTGTGACGTAATAAAACATAATTTTTTCTATTCTAAGAGCTGATGATGGATTGGCTGATCTGTCTCTGAAAGGGTGCTAATTTGCCTATGAGTGAAATAAGACTATAGGGAATATGATTGCCCCCACCAAACTCCCATTTAATAATCGAAAAGGGTCATCATGGTTAACCTCGAATGGCATGTACAAATGTCACAATAGCACTTGTGTGGTATGTGAGAAGGTAGAGTTAGGGGAGTGGTTTAGATCTTCAGTTACAGGGCAGACTTGCAGACTTACCAAAAGCGATCATGTCTCAACTGTAGATCCACCTACGTTATCTATTTGATAACGTACTTGGAATGTGACAAGCAATACATAGGACTCACTACTTGTGAGGTTAGATCCAGGGTCAAAGAACACCTCTCTAGCATTAGAATTGGCACAGCTAGTACTCCACTGGTACATCATTTTACCCAAAAGCATAACAAGAGTGCTAATTCAATCAGATGGTCCTGCATAGAAAAGATCATGCCCCCCCACTTAGGGGAGGAGACAGAGAGAAACTGTTGGCAAAACCAGAGGTCTTCTGGATATTCAAATTGAAAACCAAATGCCCAGAGGGGCTCATTTTTAGCAATAGTTTCATGTCTTATCATGCCCTTTTTAATCCATTAAGATTTATCATCTGTGAGTATATATAGAGGGGATCTTCTGTTACTCCATTTTCAGTGTTGTTCTGTTATGCTATGGACTCATTAACTCTCTGATGCATATGTATATGTATTTCAGTTTTATCAGTAAGAGCCTATTATTCTGCATGTGTCACATTTGATAAATGAAAAATTGACCGATATTATTAACTCTTTGAGTCATGTTTACAAACACTGAAATTTCTCAATGACTGTGCATCTCCATGGTTCATTGTTTACTGATTTCTCATTTTTCATTTTGTGAATCTCAATGCCAATGTTTGAATTTAGTTTTGTAATGCAATAAGCTGTCATGAGCCCATGTGGTGTGTAATCTTGTTCCCTCATGAATAATCACAAATCATATTCATGTTTATTGTGCAGTGTTAACTACTGTATTATGCCCCTCTTCAGATAAACCAGATAGTTTTTGGGTTAATATAGGCATATCATAAATGTATAAATGGTGCCGTGAGGATGATTTCAAATGCCCTATATGTTATACATTAAATTGTATTTCCTCCTAATAAATTTTACAGGAACTATTGTAATAAAAGATTACTCAGCATAGGTCCAGGTACTGTTGCCTTAAAGGTACATGAAACCAAAAAATTTTCTTTCATGATTCAGATAGAGAATACAAATTCAAACAACTTTCCAATTTACTTCTATTATCTAATCTGCTTCTTTCTCTTGTTATCCTTTGCTGAAATGTTTATCTAGGCAAGTTCATGTGCAGCAGAGAACCTAGGTTCTAGCTGTTGATTGGTGGCTGCATATATAAACTGATTGTCATTGGCTCACCCATGTGTTCAGTTAGAAACCAGTAGTGCATTGCTGCTCCTTCAACAAATGATACCAAGAGAATAAAACAGATTAGATAATAGAAGTACATTAGAAAGTTGTTTTAAAATTGTATTCTCTACCTGAATCATGAAAGAAATTTTTTGGGTTTCATGTCCCTTTAAGCTTTGTTGTTACTGCAGGCAATTAACTGTGGAGGTAGCCTGTACCTTTAAAAGGTAGTTTTAGAATCGTATGGGTTATCAGCTTTGACTATGGCTCCCAGCCGAAACGCATCAGCTGTGCTCTGCTGACACTCCATTTAACCCACTTTGTGTGTACTGGCTTTTAATGAAGTTTGAATAAAGAATTGATGATTTTACTCTCCTAGTTGGTGCTCCGTTAGGTTGTTTTTGTTTGTTTGTTTGTTTTTTATTGTGCTACTTTTACTAATTTGCGCCATATCTTAAAGTAAATAAACTGAGGCCCAGGTGCTACTTTTGCAAACAAAAATTGAAGAACAAATTAAGCAAAATTGATTATGTTTTTATTAAAATTCCCCTAAATTTACAGACATATTCACAGTTTAGATGACCTAACAGTTAGTGCCTATAGGGCTAGATTCCGAGTGACATGCTAAATGTTGTACGCAAGCAATATGGGGTATTTTGCAGGTCTTTACGCACAACCAAAATAGTGCACATATTACAAGTTACACTTCCAGTATATTATTATTATTATTATTATTATTATTATCGGTTATTTTTAGAGTGCCAACAGATTCGGCAGCGCTATAAACATAGGCGGAATACAAGGTAGCAATTATAGGGATCAAATGGTAGAGTGCCCCGCCTAGAGTCGCTGTAGTCAGCTATTGCAAGCAGTTGGGCTCTTAGGCTTACATTCTAACGGGGTTCATGGCAGATAGCAATTAAGGAGATGAATTGTTATTAGGATAGGTTAGTGTAGGTTGTATGCATCACTGAACAGAAGAGTCTTTAGGGAGTTTTTAAAGCTAATGTGTTTAAGGTGGAAGCGGCAGTATTTAGTCAAAGTCTGAATGTGAGGAGTGAAAGAAAGATCTGAGTCAAGTGTGACCCCAAGACATTGGGGTAGGGGTAATGATGGAGTTTTCAACAGTTATAGAAAGATGGGGGTGGTGATTTTAGAAGAAGTGGGGAAAATAAAGAGCTCAGTTTTGGAGAGATTTAGCTTAAGGTAGTGAGAGGAAATCCATGACATTCATTAAGAGATGTGAGAAAGACAGTTAGTGACATGGGTTAGCAAGGAAGGAGATGGGTCTGGAGCAGAGATGTAGATTTGAGTGTCATCAGCATACAAATGATATTGAAACCCGTGGGACTTTATTAGGGAAAGTGGAGAACAGACATTTTGGGTTTGAAGAAAGAGCGGAGATAAGAGTAGAGAAGTAGTGGTGCTTATAAAGATTAAGGGTTAAGTAGTAGGAGTTCAAGATTAACTTGTAGTAAACAAAGTCAGCTGAACTCCGAGATTTTCTCCAGTGCCTCTCAGCAGTACAGGAACATCTGCAAAGGTACAGTGTCAGAGGAGTATGCCAGGGCTGAGGGTGAGTGTGTGGTTTCCCGAGCTATGGTAGGAGGGGCCAGATTGTCAAGGACCAATGTAAGTGTGGAATTATAGTGGCAGATAGATTGGTCAGGGCAGGAAAAGGAGGAGATGGATGAGAGGTTTGCTGATCTAATGATATAATGCTTCTGTGAAGTTTGGTGTGAGAGGTAGAAGGAGGGAGAGTGTAGGGAGGGATGAGATGTTACAAGTGAGGAGATAATGGTCAGAAAGAGGAAAATGGGAGTTTACTAAGTTTGAGAGAGTGCATCGAGGAAGTGAGTTGCAGAAGTTTTTTGCAGAGGAGGCAGTGGGATTGTCAAGAGGGATGTTGAAGTCAACAATAATGAGGGCAGGGGTGTCTGAGGAAATGAAATAAGGTAGCCAGGCAGCAAAGTGATCTAGAAATTGAGTTGAGGACCCAGGGGGCAGTATATAACTGCAACACGTATAGGGGAGAGGGGAGAGAATAAGCAAATTATGTGGGTTTTGAATGAGGAAAATGTGAGGGAAGAAATGGGTTGTATTTGTTGAAAGGTGCAATGAGAGGAAAGTAAAATACCTACACCACTTCCTTGTCTGTTACCAGACCTAGGAGTATGGCTGAAGTGTAGACCCCATGTGACAATGCAGCAGTGGATGCTATGTCTAAAGGAGAAAGCCAAGTTTCTGTGAGAGCAAGAAAGTTGAGGGAGCTGGAGATAACAAGGTCATGGATAGAAGTGAGCTTGTTGCAAACAGAGCAAGAGTTTCGGAGTGCACAAGTGAAAGGGGTAGTGGTTTTAGATACAAGAGGAATGTGAGTAAGGTTAGCAGAGTTTAGTTTGCTGAGTCTGTGGAAAGGTACACATGGATGTGCACGGCTAGGAAGTTGTTGGGGACCAGGATTAGGGGAGATGTCACTAGCAGTTAGTATGAGCAAGAGGGAGAATTACATAATGTGAGATGCAGATTTGCAGTAATGAGACTGTTTTTTGGATGAGGTGCAGGGGGGAGAGAGGGAGTCTAGGAATGTGTGAAGTTTATGAGTACAAAAGTAAGGTGAGAGATGGGCTAATAAACAGAGCAGGTGGTAAGGGGGGAGGAGTAATTGAGTAAAGTAGTTTGTTATAGGGGAAAGAGGTAGGAAAAAGGAATATGAATATATTGGTCATTTTAACAAAAGTGGGAACAAATTAAACACATAAAACACAGAATTACAGCAGCACTTGCATAAGGAAACAATTAGATACTTAAAACACAATATTACAAGAGTACTTGCCTTGTGTGTTGCGCCTTGTCCAACCCTTGTTCTATTATTGTATAGTTCTTATCTTAATGCCTCACTTATAAAATGTAAATAAATGCTATTGTAATATGTTATATTATCACTTAAAACTTTCTGCAGCTCTACATTAACCATATTAAATACCCATGTTAATTCATTTGGGTGACAATGTAGATGTTAAAAAAAAACGACTGCAGCACAGTTGAAATCTTGGGGTTTCCTGCTTATTTATTCAGAACCTATAACCCAGTGATGTGCAGTCACTAGAGGCAGGTGAGGCAGTGCTTCACCTCTCATATGGGCAAAAATATATATTTTTTATTGGCTTTAAAAAAAATTGTATTTTTTTTCCCCAGCATTTTTTTTTCTCACAGCTATATGTTGTGCAATGCAGAGGCACAAGCAGGTCTGCCCACCATTACACAACGTGCTGCGCCACCTACTGGATGCAAGTGGTTAAGATCATTGCATTGCCCATTAACTGCTTATTTGAGGCAGTCCTATTTGGGCTGAACCAATCCAGTGAGAGGCATTAGTAAGTGGAACTTAGGGTTGGGGCTGGATGTTAAATCATATAAAACAAAACAAAAATGGAAAAAAACAACTTTCATATATTTTGTTGCTGTTCTGTGAACCTGCTAGCTTTGATAAAGTGAAAAAGAGAGTTCTGTTCTTCCCCTCTAAGTGCAGTGGAATGTGCCACTGTCATTTCCTGAATCCTTACAGAGCAGGAAGAGAGAGGCACAGAGAACACTGTTTCAGCCACATCTTATTAAAGTAAGATTTTACTGAAAGGGATTCTGTTAGTGAAAATGATAATTTAATGAATGTGGTTTAGTGTTTTTTTTACTCTTTTACAGCAGGGTCGTTTTTGTATTTTGTTTACTCAAACTTTACATCCACTAACTTAGCAGCTTGCCTCTGTACTAATGTATAGTCTTACTTTCTGAACTCTCTGTAGCTCTGCTGTTTTATTACTTTAAAATGCAGTGGTCCCCCCCCTTGTGTGTGTGTGTGTGTGTGTCTCTCTCTATCTATCCATCTCTCTCCTTATGTGTTGCTCTCCCCATGGTCTCTTTCTCTCTCTGTCTCTCTTCCTCCCCCTCTGACTCTCTCATCCCTTATGTAATGAAAGAATCTATAAGCATAATTTGCAGCATTAAAGTAAAAAGTATGTTTTAAACATATTTTAATGGGCATGGATTTCTAGATCTCATAATCAGAGCAAGCATTGTGTTATCTGGCAAGAGTTTCTGTTACAATCCTTTTAGACTAAAATCAGATGTTTACTAAGTTGACCAGTTTTCCAAGACACCATTTAAAGGGACATGAAACCCATATGAAACCCATATGCAAATTTAAATAACTTTCCAATTTACATCTAATATCTAATTTTCTTCATTCTTTTGATGTCCTTTGTTGAAAATCATATCTAAATATGCTCAGTAGCTGCTGATTGGTGGCTGCACATAGATACCTCATGTGATTGGCTCACCCATGTGCATTGCTATTTCTTCAACAAAGGATATCTAAAGAATGAAGGCGTATCCTAGCCACTGCTTCACCAGCCTCTGACATCACTGCACGTCACTGCTATAACCTATGCCTAGGCTACATAATTACATATAGGTATTTACCTACCACCTACATACTTGTTCTTTGGCTTCACTTGAGATGCCTCTAAGGCTCCTATAGAAGAATACTCCACTGCAATCCTGAATTCATAAAGCTCTTAGAACAGAAAGAGGTGGGTTACAAAGATAGAGGGTCATGTTCAGAATACAATGTACCTAGCAATTGTATAGTTAGAACTAAAGGTAGTGGTTACTGGTAATGTAAGGAGCGGACTCCACTACTTTTTAACATTATTTTGCAGAATCGCATCTTATCACCTCAGCAGAGGCCTCTAATGGACAGATATGTCACAGGGTTAGGCTTTTGAATTCTGTACATTGAAAGACAGGTAAACTTACAGGCTTCTGGAAAATTAGAGTGTGCTGGGTATTTATTTGTTAGTCATAGTGAAGTTCTACCGAGACAAGCTAAGACTTTGCCCCATGATATGATTTGAAATACATATATACATATATATACATATATATATAAATATAGATAGATAGATAGATAGATAGATAAATAGATAGATAGATAAATTATACATTTGATTGGCTCTAGAAACAGTGTAGCAATAAAGAGTAAAAAAAAGATAGTCATAATTTTTCTGGTGTTTTATCTTTCATTGTTACCCATCATTTAGAAATTAGTAGCTGAGATGAGCTGTCATGAATTGATTGAAATGAAATTGTTTGGACAAAATTTGAACATGCATTTATATGCTAAACTCTATCTGTTTGTATTTTCTGTTGAAAATGGAAGTCTCTGATATTTTTGCCTTGTGTGTTGCGCCTTGTCCAACCCTTGTTCTATTATTGTATAGTTCTTATCTTAATGCCTCACTTATAAAATGTAAATAAATGCTATTGTAATATGTTATATTATCACTTAAAACTTTCTGCAGCTCTACATTAACCATATTAAATACCCATGTTCATTCATTTGGGTGACAATGTAGATGTTAAAAAAAAACGACTGCAGCACAGTTGAAATCTTGGGGTTTCCTGCTTATTTATTCAGAACCTATAACCCAGTGATGTGCAGTCACTAGAGGCAGGTGAGGCAGTGCTTCACCTCTCATATGGGCAAAAATATATATTTTTTATTGGCTTTAAAAAAAATTGTATTTTTTTTCCCCAGCATTTTTTTTTCTCACAGCTATATGTTGTGCAATGCAGAGGCACAAGCAGGTCTGCCCACCATTACACAACGTGCTGCGCCACCTACTGGATGCAAGTGGTTAAGATCATTGCATTGCCCATTAACTGCTTATTTGAGGCAGTCCTATTTGGGCTGAACCAATCCAGTGAGAGGCATTAGTAAGTGGAACTTAGGGTTGGGGCTGGATGTTAAATCATATAAAACAAAACAAAAATGGAAAAAAACAACTTTCATATATTTTGTTGCTGTTCTGTGAACCTGCTAGCTTTGATAAAGTGAAAAAGAGAGTTCTGTTCTTCCCCTCTAAGTGCAGTGGAATGTGCCACTGTCATTTCCTGAATCCTTACAGAGCAGGAAGAGAGAGGCACAGAGAACACTGTTTCAGCCACATCTTATTAAAGTAAGATTTTACTGAAAGGGATTCTGTTAGTGAAAATGATAATTTAATGAATGTGGTTTAGTGTTTTTTTTACTCTTTTACAGCAGGGTCGTTTTTGTATTTTGTTTACTCAAACTTTACATCCACTAACTTAGCAGCTTGCCTCTGTACTAATGTATAGTCTTACTTTCTGAACTCTCTGTAGCTCTGCTGTTTTATTACTTTAAAATGCAGTGGTCCCCCCCCTTGTGTGTGTGTGTGTGTGTGTCTCTCTCTATCTATCCATCTCTCTCCTTATGTGTTGCTCTCCCCATGGTCTCTTTCTCTCTCTGTCTCTCTTCCTCCCCCTCTGACTCTCTCATCCCTTATGTAATGAAAGAATCTATAAGCATAATTTGCAGCATTAAAGTAAAAAGTATGTTTTAAACATATTTTAATGGGCATGGATTTCTAGATCTCATAATCAGAGCAAGCATTGTGTTATCTGGCAAGAGTTTCTGTTACAATCCTTTTAGACTAAAATCAGATGTTTACTAAGTTGACCAGTTTTCCAAGACACCATTTAAAGGGACATGAAACCCATATGAAACCCATATGCAAATTTAAATAACTTTCCAATTTACATCTAATATCTAATTTTCTTCATTCTTTTGATGTCCTTTGTTGAAAATCATATCTAAATATGCTCAGTAGCTGCTGATTGGTGGCTGCACATAGATACCTCATGTGATTGGCTCACCCATGTGCATTGCTATTTCTTCAACAAAGGATATCTAAAGAATGAAGGCGTATCCTAGCCACTGCTTCACCAGCCTCTGACATCACTGCACGTCACTGCTATAACCTATGCCTAGGCTACATAATTACATATAGGTATTTACCTACCACCTACATACTTGTTCTTTGGCTTCACTTGAGATGCCTCTAAGGCTCCTA
This sequence comes from Bombina bombina, assembly GCF_027579735.1. Classification (NCBI taxonomy): domain Eukaryota; kingdom Metazoa; phylum Chordata; class Amphibia; order Anura; family Bombinatoridae; genus Bombina; species Bombina bombina. The sequence goes on along the minus strand of NC_069500.1, from coordinate 647,158,932 downwards.
TAGAAGAATACTCCACTGCAATCCTGAATTCATAAAGCTCTTAGAACAGAAAGAGGTGGGTTACAAAGATAGAGGGTCATGTTCAGAATACAATGTACCTAGCAATTGTATAGTTAGAACTAAAGGTAGTGGTTACTGGTAATGTAAGGAGCGGACTCCACTACTTTTTAACATTATTTTGCAGAATCGCATCTTATCACCTCAGCAGAGGCCTCTAATGGACAGATATGTCACAGGGTTAGGCTTTTGAATTCTGTACATTGAAAGACAGGTAAACTTACAGGCTTCTGGAAAATTAGAGTGTGCTGGGTATTTATTTGTTAGTCATAGTGAAGTTCTACCGAGACAAGCTAAGACTTTGCACCATGATATGATTTGAAATACATATATACATATATATACATATATATATAAATATAGATAGATAGATAGATAGATAGATAAATAGATAGATAGATAAATTATACATTTGATTGGCTCTAGAAACAGTGTAGCAATAAAGAGTAAAAAAAAGATAGTCATAATTTTTCTGGTGTTTTATCTTTCATTGTTACCCATCATTTAGAAATTAGTAGCTGAGATGAGCTGTCATGAATTGATTGAAATGAAATTGTTTGGACAAAATTTGAACATGCATTTATATGCTAAACTCTATCTGTTTGTATTTTCTGTTGAAAATGGAAGTCTCTGATATTTTTGTTCTTAAACATAAAAGCTAAAGAACATTATTATGAAGTACACAGAGCTACTAGTGTGCTGAGATTCGGAAAAAAATGTATTTACAGTTAAATTATGGTAATGTTTGAAAAAAAGGCAGCATAAGTGCACCTAGACTGGCAAAGCTGTCATTCACCTAACACAATAAGTGCAGGACATAGATGTAAACCTATTTTCCAAATTAATCGACAGTAAGAGAAAGCAAACCACATTTGGCTCATAAAACAACTAAATTAAAGTACTTTCGCATAACAAGATTTCACAGAAAGTGCCATAGGAGCTTGTCAATTGATTTAACAAAGTGAATCTAAAAGTGGTTTTCCCTATCCCTTGTATGACAAGTCCTTATACAGCTCTGACACTTTGATTTCCACATTGCCCATAAAACTGCTAATGCCGCATGAAATGCTTTCAATAAAGTCTCCAGACTTGACATTGAAAAAGGGTAATGGATTTCAACTCTTAATCTGAAAGCTCAGCAACCAGGATGGATTTATGCAAGGGTGCAATTTTACCTGTTATCCCATTGGGGAATTTTTAAAAAATTGTACTGCTGTGAACTTGAAAGGTCATCTGGGTTTTTGCATGCATGAAATATTAAATATACACAAATACTTTCATCTGTCATTGCACTTCTCATTAAATATCAGCAACATATGCGTATAATTTATTTTAGATTTAATGTAATATTACACCTTTAATGGTAATAGTGATAGCAACATTTGGACGGTGCTCAACTTGTAATGTAGTTTAGAAATGTAAACTTTTCTATAGTTTTGCAAAAAGAAGTCCATATGTTAGTATAATTTAAAAAAAGCTTGTGAATATCTAGGTCACTAAAAAGACACTTGGAAATTGTTATTTCAAAAGTTCTCAAAACTGCTTTTAATGCAACATATGCAGACATTTGGTATGAATTAAAACAGAAAAAAAATTAAACACATAATACACTAAAATAATGAGATACAATGATATATTTAATGCACAGATAAGTCTGAGAATAATATGATGATATTGTTTTATTTTTTCGTTAAATATAATAATTTATTTAAATATTGAAGAAAACATTAAACTGCAGAGTATTTATAAAGTAACGGGAGCTGCCATCCTGTAACCGGGATTTCCCCAATAGCCTGTTAGATTGCTTTGTACTTTTTTATTGGTCTACAGAAAAAGAAAAAGGGGAAAAAAACACTAGGCTAAATCATTGCTAGTTTCATATTTTGGGAGAGAAATATGTGAATTGATTGCTGTTCCTAAATCTAAAATATTATTTAAAACGTATTTTCATTGTAGATATGGCCTTTGTTATAAACTATAATACTTGTAATGACATATATCATATTAACCAGTGACTGGCAGTAATTACACAGAGTCTCATGCAAGTATTATTGGCCATTAAAAGTTATTGGTTAAAATGCATTTAAACCAAAAGTGACATTTTTAACCAAAGCATTTTTTCCCACCCAATCACATAAATAGTGCTCCCTATGCATTCATTGGAAAACAGTAGTAGTGCATTTATTGTGCTCATTTTAAGTGCTGCACTTGTGCACAATCCGAAATACCACTTTCACATTTATCACTTGGGAAGAGGAGGTATTAGCTGTTATCACTTGCTATTGTGCATTCAAAAACATGGAAGGTGTATAGAACAGAACCTAACCAAAAACTCCAATACTTGAGCATCATCTTAGTGCTCAACCATTATCCAACATTAATTTTATTGTAGCGCACATTACATTGCCATGAGCACAATATCAATTAAGTTAACCCTGGACTGGCAAAACCAGCTCAAAAATGCAAGCAGTGTGGATTGCACTCCAACAATGTTAACGTTACATAGCACTTGCATTTTGTAATCTGACCCTGTGATTGTCCTTATTATAAAGAACTTTTTAACTTGTTAAACGTTCAGCTTTCTTTTCTGACATCATCAACACCATTTAGGTTAAATTTTATGATGGAACTTTCCCAATATTGTTAAAAGCTTTCTGCAATCCTACACGTCACTACTATAGCTCTTAAGCATAGTAATAGAAGTATAACACATTACCAAAAGATATTCTCTTGCGATGTTAAATGCTAAAATAATTTTTCAATGCTGTTATGATTTTATAATATTAATTTTATGAACATATTGTTTTTTTTTTTAATTCAAGCATTAGATGCATTTTCCCCCTATTTGTAACATACTAAAAAAGGGTTCTGTTATCGAGCATCAGTGGGGCTGAGGGATGGCATTTAGATACGCAGGGGCTGCAGGGGGCATGCACCAAGTCCTTGGCCTGATGTTATAAGCAAGCACCTATTCTGATGGTTAATGTTTTGATATATAGTAGCATTAGAAGATATACACTTGGCCTAAGCCCTGATGTGTTGGACTAAAAAAGGGTGTGGGATTCCTGCACTTGTCCTTTGGGCATATAGATAATATAAGAGGGATTAATGCATTTGGTCTGCAGTTTAATAGTGCTTGGGTTTACAGCTGGTAGAGAGCTTGCTTCTGATCTCTGTACACATGTACTCCTGGCCTAAAATAGGGACATCCTTAGATCATGAAAATGTACAATGAGATGCAAAAAAAGAGATACATTTTGCAGCGCAAAGAAAAAAGACTGTTGGGAACTGCAGGCCCGGCGCTTGCATAAAGGCAAGTTAGGCACCGGCCTTAGGGCGCTCAACAGGGAGGGCGCGCAAACTTAGAGCGGCAATACATTGATATTTAAAAAAATAATAATTTGTATTGCCGCTCTAACTGCAGGGCCAGGGACCTTAAGAAGTGTCAGGCGGCAGGCCCGCCCACTAGCCTAGGACACCGGGCTCTCTGCAGAGTGAGAGATACTTGTTTCTTTCGGTAACGGTTTAGTTAGTGCACACTGTGCATGCAGTCAGGAGCGCCCTAACTTAAGCGCTCAGCAGCTGTGTGGGGCAGCAGCAACAGAGTAGAAGTTGCTGAGCACTGTCTGCAGCCAGTCAGTCAGTCTGTTCTGCTTCTGAGACTGAGTGCAGAGTGAGACATACAGGCAGCCGGCCTGAACTGAGGCAAAGTGAACAATTGTTTGTACAAGCGGTATACTGAGATTTCAAACCACACTTAGCGGTGAACATTTGTATTGCGCATAAATAGTGCATTTGATTTCCTAAATAACTACTTGTGTTTGTTGCATTGATTTATAACCCATGGCTTAAGCTAATATATAAATATAATATGGTTGGATAATATTATTAAGCCCAGAGTTTATTATCACAAGTATAATTGTTGCAACATTAAGTTATATACAGAAAATAATATTAGGAATATTATTTGCGCTAACATATAACTGGTAACACTCTTTGACCTTAAAGGTATATACCGTACCTTAGAACTACCAACAACTTTTCTTTAACTTGGGTCCTTTGATGCCAAATCAGCACAGCTTGTAATATTGGCATTTACAAAACCTAAGAAATATAGTAACCACTAGTTTTATTTACGACTGATTGACCAACATATACACACAGAGTGTGCTGCAGACTATTTTTTGCAACTTCACATTTTTAGCACACAAACTGAAAAATTTGATTTTGTATTATATACAACAGTGTTGTGCTTCTTTGTAAAAGTACATACCGGACAGACTCCACTATAACTGCTAACGATATACTCACTTACCTACAGGAGTTAATTACCTGTATAAACACATATATTAAAATATCTCTTGTAAGGGAGTGATTTGTATTTAACAGGTGCATTCTAGATCAACTGTACTGTCTGAGTTCCAGCAAGTTTAAACCGTATGTGAGTGTGTGTGTGTGCGTGAGTACTAGTCCAGCCAGACTACAACTATTTTTTCTCTCCTAATAAAGTTATTTTGTGTGAATGCAGTTGTCTGTGCTATTTTAAAGAATCTCAATTTTGATATTACTCACTTTGAGAATATCCTTATAGTGGGTCTCAGTATTTAACGAGTCCAGTAACCAACAGTCTTTTTTCTTTGCGCTGCAAAATTTCTCTCTTTTTTTGCATCTCATTGTACATTTTGATGTATATTACTGTTAATGGTTCCGGAATTTAAGGGTTACGAATATATAAGAAATAATTTTGATTTATCCCTTAGGTTTAGATTAATATAACCCACTCAAATCTCCCTCACCTCCCTATTACAAATCCTTAGATCATGGCCTGTTGAAATTAGTTAAGCCTAAGCTACAATTTGAAATTATTGCACATACACAAAAGAAGGCTTAAAAAACCCCAACAAATTTAGTGGTGTGAATAATAATAATAAAACTTACACTGATTACGTTTTCTTTTTTGTTCACACAAAAACATAAATTATTTTGTGAGATGAATAGCAAAAGTAATACAGAAATGATATCTTGAATTGGTAACTAATAAGCAAAACAATTTTAAGCTTTCAGTGCATTGGAGTTCCTTTAATAGGCAGTTGATTTTTTGTTGTTGTTTTTTTTAACATGAAAAGCTCAGTAGTCTGTAATTTACAACACATTATTGCTTGGTTTTATGTATCTAGATATATGGATCCTGTCATGCCCCATGAAATCTTGATCTCTAGTCTCCTGTGCGCTACCACAGTGACTTTCCTCTCAGCCACCAGAGGGATTTAGCTGTGAATGCATTCCTGTTGGATTTCTACTTTCTCTCTTAGGCTCTCTGGCTCCACCTCCTGCCAGCTGATGGTAATGTGAAGTTACCACCCGACTGTCTAATCAGTCTTTGTCCTGATATTGGGGCAGACTTCTCTGTCTTTGCCTCTGTTTGTTCAAGAAGAATCCTGGTAACTGTTTGCTTTCCGGTATTGACCTTGGCTTTTCCTTGATTCTGTTTCTGTGTTATCTCTTGCTTTGACACCTGTTTTTATTACCAGGCTTCTGGATTACCCTTTATTTACTTTATTTACCAGAGTGATTTCCACCTGATAGTATGACCTTGTTTCCTGTTTATAGTTGCAGCTCCTGAACTCTCCTTGTTCACTGCAATTCCTGAACTCTCCTTGTTTACTGCAGCTCTTGGACTCTCCTTGTTCGCTGCTGCTCCAGAACTCTCCTTGTTCACTGCAGCTTTTGGACTCTCCTTGTTCATTGCTGCTCCTGAACTCTCCTTATTCAATGCAGCTTTTGGACTCTCCTTGTTCACTGCTGCTCCTGAACTCTCCTTGTTCACTGCAGCTCTTGGACTCTCCTTGTTAACTGCTGCTCCAGAACTCTCCTTGTTCACTGCAGCTTTTGGACTCTCCTTGTTCATTGCTGCTCCTGAACTCTCCTTGTTCACTGCAGCTTTTGGACTCTCCTTGTTCACCGCTGCTCCTGAACTCTCCTTGTTCACTGAAGCTCCTGATCTAAACCTGCTTGTCTGACCATGTTTCCTCAAGACAAAAAGATAAACAATGGCACTATAATAGGCAATCCCCACTAATATTAGTTTTTAAAAAACATATGTTTTGTTGCTATGTTGTATTAAACTATATTTTTATATTTATATATATATATATATATATCTCAAGATACGTGAGTTGGTGCTTTGCATTAAAGATAAATTACACAAAAAGAATGCAAATACAGTGAGGAGGTTTCCATTTTGCAGTTAAAATATAACTTTTAATATGTTGATTAAAACACAATTACGAAAACTCACAAAAAAAAGGAATTTAAAATCAACACTGTGAGGTTATATCCAAATAAAGGATAAATGTGGTGATTAATAATGATATTGTGCCTTATGTATTAGGGTATCAAAATTAACCACATAACCTATTGGGAAATAACAGAGCCTGTCAAATAACAAATATCACAGGTGGGTTACATTAAAGATCAAAGTGGGGTTAAGGTGGTCCCACTGATGATCACACCATGAGGTGCAGCTAATAATTGCCTATAGGGCTAGAATAAATGGTAGGAAACAATAGGGGTAGAAAATAGCTATCAGTCTGGAAGTCCTGTGTAGCAATTAAATTATCAATCTATGTGACAACAATTACTATCTGGCACCTAAAATTAATTATTATAGGGACCACACTGGTGTGGAATGGTAATCATATATATGTTGCAACCATGTTTGCGACATGTTGTGCTTATACACATGACAACATAACTGATAACAACAGGATGAACCAGTGTGTCAGCAGTTACACTAAAAAGTTTTATTATTGAGAGCACGCTTTAATGAAATGATTTCATATATATATATATATATATATATATATATATATATATATATATTATGCAACAATGTGTGCAAAGTGTTATGCTTGTACACATGAGGTTTCCAACTCTGATAGTCAGGGCAGCCTGGTTGGATAATGACAATCTAGATATGACTCATGGCTTGTTATAATTTACTGCTTAACATTACATAAGCCAAAAATTAAATAGTATCCAACTGTTAGTATTATTATATTTCCATTTGCCCCAGTTTGAATGAGATCAGCCTTAACTGTGTTATCCAAATGACCGCATAAGGTCCCAAAGGGAAAACAATGAATTCTATGTAATTAGTGCAACTATGTTGCCGTATTATCATATTATCATATTATCAGTATTGGCTACATAGATGTCAGCTGTGCACCCTGAAAGGTTGGCATGAATATGGTTTGCCGTAATATCACAGTATATGAATTGTTATGTAATACGTGCAACTATGTTGCCGTATTCCTTCTGTATCGTTTAACCAGTATAGGCTGTATTGATACCAGCCGTGCACCCTGAAAGGCTGGCGTAAATATGGTGTACCGTAATCACACAGTACCCCGCTTCTACCATTAAAGAATTTGCTTTGTGTTGAGTAAAGTATTAGCTTAATAAAGTCTAAATGAAATATAGTTTCTATACGAACGCATTTATAATAAGTAGAAGGCTATGATCTTATTACTAACACCTGTAATAAGCGTCCTACTCTGCAATGCTAATTGCGCTATGTCATTAAATCTACTTCTAGAGGTCGGCTCTATGGAAGAGCCTCAACAGAGTTTAATTAAAAAGCGTCCCTGGATTAGCTGCTGACGTGTTTCGCCCATGTGGACTTTTTCAAAGGCAGTGAGCCGCCGATCGTGAAAAGATTTAAGTTCCATTTAGACCGGAAGTACTGCCTCCCCTGATTGACGATAGGATTCCTGAAATGTCAATCAATTGGGACATGAACTAACGCATTAAAGGTGGTATATACCTCTTGTGTGTACATTTCAGAGTTCAGATGATGATGTTGCTCTATATGGTTTGATTATATATAGTGATGTCGCGAACATAAAATTTTGCGTTCGCAAACCACGAACGCGAACTTCCGCAGAAGTTTGCGAACGGGCGAACCACCATTGACTTCAATAGGCAGGCGAATTTTAAAACCCACAGGGACTCTTTCTGGCCACAATAGTGATGGAAAAGTTGTTTCAAGGGGACTAACACCTGGACTGTGGCATGCCGGAGGGGGATCCATGGCAAAACTCCCACGGAAAATTACATAGTTGATGCAGAGTCTGGTTTTAATCCATAAAGGGCATAAATCACTTAACATTCCTAAATTGTTTGGAATAACGTGCTTTAAAACATCAGGTATGATGTTGTATCGATCAGTTAGTGTAAGGGTTACGCCCACTTCACAGTGACAGACCAAACTCCCTGTTTAACGCACCACACTGCATTATTCTAGGGCCAAAGGGAATCACAGCACCACGACCACGACGGCACCTGCGGGGTGGCCTGCCTCTGCCTGTCATTTTCTTTTAAATGTACACTTACACTACTATTAAACAAGATATGAGTGGTGGCACTGGGCAAGTGGGCACAGTATACGCTGTGAGCCTGACACAAAATAGCAGACTGATGTTTCACAGTCAAAAAAGTTTTTTTTTTTTTTTTAAATGTACACTTACACTACTATTAAACAAGATATGAGTGGTGGCACTGGGCAAGTGGGCACAGTATACGCTGCGAGTAAGACACAAAATAGCAGACTGATGTTTCACAGTCAAAAAAGTTATTTTTTTTTAAATGTACACTTACACTACTATTAAACAAGATATGAGTGGTGGCACTGGGCAAGTGGGCACAGTATACGCTGTGAGCCTGACACAAAAAAGCAGACTGATGTTTCACAGTCCAAAAAGTTTTTTTTTTTTTAAATGTACACTTACACTACTATTAAACAAGATATGAGTGGTGGCACTGGGCAAGTGGGCACAGTATACGCTGTGAGCCTGACACAAAAAAGCAGACTGATGTTTCACAGTCCAAAAAGTTTTTTTTCTTTTTTAAATGTACACTTACACTACTATTAAACAAGATATGAGTGGTGCCACTGGGCAAGTGGGCACAGTATACGCTGTGAGCCTGACACAAAAAAGCAGACTGATGTTTCACAGTCAAAAAAGTTTTTTTTTTTAAATGTACACTACTATTAAACAAGATATGAGTGGTTGCACTGGGAAAGTGGGCACAGTATACGCTGTGAACCTGACACACGCGCTGGCAGGCAGGCAACTGCAATTAGATTACACAAGCAGACTGATGTTTCACAGTCAAAAAAGTTTTTTTTTTTTAAATTTACAATACTGTTACACCAGATATGAGTGGTGGCACTGGGCAAGTGGGCACAGCATACGCTGTGAGCCTGGCACACACGCTGGCAGGCAGGCAACTGCAATTAGATTAGACAGGAAAAAAAAACAGCCCTAAAAAGGGCTTTTTGGGGTGCTGTCCTTACAGCAGAGATCAGATGAGTCCTTCAAGACTGTAGTGGACACTGAATACACTAGCCTAGCTATCAATTTCCCTATTAATCAGCAGCAGCTACACTGTCCCTCCTCTCCCTAAGAATGCAGCTTCCGAATGAATCTAAAATGGATGCTGTCCAGGAGGTAGGAGGGTCTGGGAGGGAGGGTCTGCTGCTGATTGGCTGGAATGTGCCTGCTGACTGTGAGGTACAGGGTCAAAGTATTACTCAATGATGACGAATAGGGGGTGGATCGAACATCACATATGTTCGCCCGCCGTGGCAAATGCAAACATGCTATGTTCGCCGGGAACTATTCGTCGGCAAACAATTTGTGACATTACTAATTAAATATTGATGTTACCGTTGTCAATGGTCCAATTATATTAATGTGAACCAGTTTTACATTATAGTGTATACAAGACTAAGTTCGCATCAGCTTCTAATGCAGATTATTCTCCTATTATGCTTCCCAGTCTAAGATACAATACCAGAGGAATGTTAAGGTTGCTCGATTCTAAGAATGAATATGTGTACTATCTGTCCTGATGGGAGTATTACGAGTCTCATTTGGATACTGAAGAGTGGTAAACCATGTTTCCTGTTTATAGCTGCAGCTCCTGAACTCTCCTTGTTCATTGCAGCTTCTGACCTCTTATTGTTCACTGCAGATTGTGACCTCTTCTTGTTCACTGCAGATTGTGACCTCTTCTTGTTTACTGCAGATTGTGACCTCTTCTTGTTTACTGCAGTTCCGAAGTACATTTTGTCTGCTGAAGCCCCTGAGCTCCTGGTCTGCTGCAGTTTCTGACATACCTAGTTACGTCTGCATTCTCTGTGTACTTCTGGCTTCTACTCCCTTAGAGCTCCTGAGCCTATTACCAAGTCTGTCTCGAGATACCAGCTCCTGTATGTCCAATCATTGATATCAGCATCCAGCCTGTGTTTTTGTGGTAAAAGTATTTTTCTCAGTGTTCCAGTTTCCTGCTCAGTGTTTCTGTGGTGCCAATGTCCTGCTTTGGGGCACCTGTGGTGCCAGTTAGCAATCATGTGTTTCAGCAGAAACTGCACACAACTTCAATATCCTGTTCAGTGTACTTGCAGTGCTAGTAACCAGTTCCTGTATTTATCATTTGCCGATTTTGCCTAAGGGTAAGAAAGCTACACCAACCCATTTTCATAAACTTGTACACACCTCTGCAAATCACTCTCAAAACCCCACCAAGGGTGACAAATCCAGTGGTTTTTCACTGTAAGGTTTTAGTTTAGCTTTTAGTTACACTCAACATGAACCAACCAATGTCTCAGAAAAAAAGAAATTGAAAGTGGTCAGACCAAAATTGTTATAATTATAAACCATTCTTAACTATTTTTTAAGTGCTAGATCATAATTAAATCATACATAACTACATTCTGCAATGTTCCTTAAAGGGGACACTGAGCCCTATTTTTTTCTTTCATGATTCAGATAGAGCATGCAGTTTTAGGCAACTTTCTAATTTACTATTATTATTAATTTTTCTTCATTGTCTTGCTATATTTATTTAAAAAGCAGGAATGTGATGAATAGGGGCCAGCCCATTTTTGGTCGAGAACCTGGGTTATACTTGCTTATTGGTGGGTAAATGTAAGCCTCCAATAAGCAAGCGCTATCCATGGTGCTGAACCTAAAATGGGCTGGCTGCTAATATTTACATTCCTGCTTTTAAAATAAAGATAGCAAGAGAACGAAGAAAAATTGATAATAGGAGTAAATTAGAAAGTTGCTTAAAATGTCATGCTCTATCTGAATCATGAAAGAAAAAAAATGGGTTCAGTGTCCCTTTAACCACCAAGGACGTGTCAGGCACGTCCTCATTTGGATGTCAGTTATCGACCAAGGATGTGCCTGACACATACTCTGGGGTTTGAAGTGCTGGATGCGATCGTGATCGCTTCCAGCTACTTCCAGCCACTTCCAGGGTATTGTAGTGATGCCTCGATATTGAGGCATCACTGCAATCCCCTTTTTGACCCACCAATGCAGAGAGGGCCACTCTGTGGCCCTCTCTGCATTGGCCGATCGTTGGTGGGTGGAAGCTGTAGCAGGGAGGCGGGTAGGCGGCCCATTGTTGGTTCCAGATCCTAATCTCACCTCACATCCGGGTGGACGGGGGGGGGGGCATGCGCGCACATTTACTTAACTATTTATCAAATGTATGGGATGGTGGGACAGGGAGGGAAGGAGTAAATGTTTTTGCAAGGGATCTGGGAGGGGGGCAGGGTATTGAGGAGGGCAGCTACACTACAGAAAATATTTTTTTACATTAAAAAAAACATTATTTTTGGCATATTGGGTACTAACAGACAGTTGCCAGTACCCAAGATGGCGGCAAATAGTTAGAGAGGGGAGGGCTAAAGATATGGATGGGGGGATCAGGGAGGTTGGGGGCTAAGGGGGGATTCATCACTGCAGACTGAATATAAAAAAATAAATTAAAAAAAAAATTATATTAATAAATGCCTTTTATTTTAGTACTGGCAGATTTTATGCCAGTACTTAAGATGGCGGTGACAATTGTGAGGTGGGGAGGGAAGAGAGCTGTTTGAGGGGGGTCAGGTAGGGATCAGGGGGTGGGATTTGTCAGGTGGGAGGATGATCTCTACACTAAAGCTAAAATTAACCCTGCAAGTTACCTAATTAACCCCTTAACTGCTGAGCATAATATGTGTGGTATGCAGCGGAATTTAGCAGCCTTCTAATTATCAAAAAGCAATGCCAAAGCCATACATGTCTGCTATTTCTGAACAAAGGGGATCCCAGAGAAGCATTTACAACCATTTGTGCCATGATGGCACAAATTGTTTGTAATTAATTTCAGTGAGAAACCTAAAATTGTTAAACATTTTTAACAATTTATGTATTTTAAGGCATTTGGCGGTGAAATGGTGGCATGAAATATACCAAAATGGGCCTAGATCAATACCTTGGGTTGTCTACTACACTACACTAAAGCTAAAATTAACCCTACAAGCTCCCTAATTAACCCCTTCACTGATGGACATAACACAAGTGTGGTGCGCAGCGGCATTTAGCGGCCTTCTAATTACCAAAAAGCATTGCCAAAGCCATATATGTCTGCTATTTCTGAAAAAAGGGGATCCCAGAGAAGCATTTACAACCATTTGTGCCATAATTGCACAAGCTGTTTGTAAATAATTTCAGTGGGAAACCTAAAGTTTGTGAAAAAGTTTGTGGAGAAGTGAACGATTTGTTTTCATTTGATTGCATTTGGCGATGAAATGTTGGCATGAAATATACCAAAATGGGTCTAGATCAATACTTTGGGTTGTCTACTAAAAAAAATATATACATGTGAAGGGTTATTCAGGGATTCCTGACAGATATCACTAATTTTGAAAAAAAAAAAAATGGTTTGAAAATACCAAAGTGCTACTTGTACTTATTGCCCTATAACTTGCAAAAAAAGCAAAGAACGTGTAAACATTGGATATTTATAAAATTTAGAAACTATTTAGCATGGGTGTTTTTTGGTGGTTGTAGATGTGTGACAGATTTTGGGGGTCAAAGTTAGAAAAAGTGTGTTTTTTTTTCATTTTTTCATCATATTTTATAAACATTTTTATGGTAACATATAATATGATGAAAATAATGGTATATTTATAAAGTCCATTTAATGGCAAGAAAAAACAGTATATAATATGTGTGGGTATAGTAAATGAGTAAGAGGAAAATTACAGCTGAACACAAACACCGCAGAAATGTAAAAATAGCCCTGGTCCCAAACAGTCAACAAATGGAAAAGTGGTCTGGTCACGAAGGAGTTAAGGTCTAGATAGTTCATTATAGACACCAACTGGTAATATCTCCCATAATATTTGAAGCAAAGAGAATAACATTAATTTGAATGCTAGTAAATATAATGAAACCAGTATGCAGATGGTATTTAAATAACAACCCATAAAATGCCTGGCCTAATATTCATGTCCATTGTTTTAAGCCCTTCCACTTTTAAATGTAATTATTTTTTTTCTATTCAAAGCAAAAATTACAGCTTACATAAAACTGAAGTCTGTTTACAGCTTAAAGGGACACTCAGGTTTTATTACATTATCATGCTTCAGATACAGCATGTAATTTTAAACAACTTTCCAATTTAATTCCATTAAAAAAAAATGTGCACAGTCTTTTATATTTACACTTTTTTGAGTCACCAGCTCCTACTGAGCATGTGCAAGAACTCAGACTATACGTATATGCATTTGTGATTGGCTGATTGCTATCACATGGTACAGGGGGAGTGGAAATATACATAACTTTAAAATGTGTTAGAAAAGAATCTACTACTCATTTGAAATTCAGAGTAATTGCTATTGTATTGTTTTGTTATCTTGCATTTGTTGATTATGCAAATGTACTATGTTTACTGGTCCTTTAAAGGATGTTCAGTATGAGATTTTTGTGAAACATCATTAAAATTAAGATTGAAAAGGTGAATGGATTTGGTTCAATTGGTTTAAACTAGGTAAAAGTAAAATATTTATTTTAATCATGTTGTAATACATTCCTTTAGATAATATGATTTATTTATGCAAATATATACACCTTCTTCAAAAAAAAAATATTATGAAAACAAGCAAATTGTAAACTCATTAAAAAGTAGAATTAAAGCAATTGTAGAACACAATGTTAATGATCTATGTATTTTGCAAAAAAATAAAAAGACACATTAAAACTGATTTTTTTTTTCTGAGAAAAATATTAAATAAAAAAATAATAATAAAAAAACAACAAAGACACTGTAGAAACTTAATTAGGGAAAGAATTAGCAGAATCCCTAAATGATCATTACAGACGTTGGATTTGCATACACTGCAAAATCACAAATAAAATGTAAATACTTAAAAACTAAATAAGCAAAAAAAAGTTAGTTTATCCTTTGTTTTGATTAAAGTACTTTATTTAGTTTGTAGAGAATAATGTCTCATTATGGTGTACTTTAGGCATCTATTTGAAAATGCATATTTTTGTGCTATGTGTTTCTTGTAATAAAGAATTTCAGCACCGTAGAAGGTATTTGAGATGAAATGTAATACAATAAAACATTTCTTATAGCAGGTTATAAACAGATTTGGAAGATGGAAACAATAAGCAGGAAAGAAGAAACAAAAAGGGGTACAGTAAAAACACCATATTGATGTTAAATTATTTAACAGTACATAGAAGCTGGTGCTGCTTTTATAGAAAGGGGACAATGTTATAGCAGCCAATAATATTAAAATATATAATTTCCAATTGGATGCTGAATGCTAATATGTACATTCCACTGATGTTTTCTTTTGTAGGGTTAGATTACGATGGAGTGGTACTTTGTGCTCCTGCTCGCACGTTAACTTCGCTAGATGGAAGCTTTTTGCGTGCATCAGGTAGAAAATAAATATATACACATATAAATACATAAATACATATGTACAAACATATACACGCACACACATATATATATATATATATATATATATATACACACACACATATATATATATATACACACATACACATATATATATATATATATATATATATATATATATATATATATATATACTGTACACACATACATTTACATATTTAGACATGTTTATGTATGTATTTCTATGTTAAAGCATTTTTCCTGCCTTTTTTGTTTCTAAAACCTGAGACCTCATATCTTTGAGCCTTTATAACTTTTGAATTACATTTTTTTTATTAGACAGTGTTTTAATGAGTGTAACTGTACTTTTAAATGTAATTTTGATGGTTTTTTGCAACTTTTTTGTCTTGTGTAACAGTTAACCATAGCTCTGAAGTGGCCCTATACTGACGTGCAATAAATTCAATTGCACTCAAGTAAAGTGTTGACTTTCAACGCGTAATACGCACAATTCTTCTGACACGTGCAAAGAGATACAATAAACCCTTATCACTTGCGTGCAACAGTTAGGGCACCACTTGTAATCTAGCCCTTAGTCCTTTCAAATACTCACACATATATACATAGTATTATTCTCAAAACAACCCAAATAAAATTAAACCCTCTCCCATATTACAATACCCTTCTAACAGCAAACCCCCCTATACAAACATAATTCAAAAATGCTATCTGTTTAAAGGTCAATTAAAAATCCCTCAAATTAACCTTATGTGAAGTCTCTCATAATGTCATTCCTCACTGTGATCTAAATCTTCTTCAGTGATCCCTCCTATGTACAAAACTACATTTATGTGATGAACTTTAATGCAACACTTCCATAATTATTCAAGAATCCACATTGTTTTCTGTAAATGCTATATTGATGTTGTGTTTATATACATAGAGGATATGTGTCATCTTTGATTAACTGGTTTGAAACATTAAGTTGACCTTCCAAACTCTTAATTCCATAGGGCCAAGGGGATGTATTTAGCGCACCTTTCACAATGATAATCCTTACATTGATTTCTTACAAACTTCTTTTTTTTTTAGTTTTCTTAGTCTCAGATGAATTGATGGCATTTAATTTATTACTTCTTTTAATAACCAGATTTAGACCAAGGTCCCAACCTTATGATAGTCAAAAGCAATTTACCTAGCTCAATGAAAATTGATAACTAAAAAAAAATCTTAGATACCTTGGCCATATTTAGGTCCAGTTCTTGGCAAGTTCTGTTTTAATAGCTTTTGATCTCAGGACCAATCCAACCACAAGTATCCACTCATTTTGAGTGAGGTTAATGGCTCGGGGGGCTCTCTTCACACAATTAAATATCACTGAGTACTAATACTCCTTGTCTGTTTTGTTCCTAGTGGGAATCCTTGAATATCATCACGAAATCCTAGACTTGGTGCTAAACACATTATAAATTAAATAACCTCAAGTCCAATGCCAGACATACCTGATTTTACCACATTTGGGGCAAGATTACAAGTGGCGTGATAACAGTTGTGCGCAAGGGAAAAAGGGTTTATCCCGGCTCTTTAAATGAAGTAGCACGTGTATTA